>NC_064283.1:25896039-26072936 GCF_019186545.1 Solanum stenotomum
TAGTCGAATCTGAGTGTTTGGGGAAGGAACCATTCGAATCTAGAAGGTTTAGAGTTGAAAAACGACCAAGAAAATTCATCAAAAAACTGGAAAAAAGGGTGGGGTACTGCCGCGCCACTCAGAGCGCCCCACATCAAGCTCTGAAGTTTGGGCTCTAGGGTGCCGCGCCAATCAGAGCGCCCCAACCCAGGCTCTGAAGTTTGAGCTCTGGCTCCCGACGCCACTTAGAGCGCCAGGGTCGCCAGGTCTTCTACCCTTTCCCACTTTTTTCCGTTTGAGTTCCCTTGAAACGTACCTATGTTTTCTAGTTGATTTCTACACTCTAAGGTACGTCTAAACAACATGATAACATCCATAAACATGAATCATAGTCTTGAATTTATAAATTCAAATTCAAGGAAAGTTAAGAGTCAAGCCTAGAGAGTTCCTAGAGTCTTTTCAAAAGTCTTTTACAAATGTTTTAAACTTGTTTTTAAGACTGAAGTTTCGAGTTGAGTAAAGAGTAAAGAGTGAAGTTCATTTCTTCAAAAGAGTATATGGGGACTATGTATTCCGAAAGAGTAAATGTTTTCACATTTAAACAAGAAAGGAAACTTTGATTTCCAACAAAGCCTTTGAGCTAGTTTTTAAGTAAAGAGTAAATGCTTTCGCAATTAAGCAACAGAGGAAACTTTGATTTCCAAGAGAGCCTTTGAGCTAAGTTTTTGAGCAATAATCTCAAACCACATAAATAAGTTATGTTTTTAAACATATGAGCTAGTAATATTTTGGGATTAGTATTGAGCACCAATATGGGGGGAGTTCAGACAACTCACAGCCCCTATAAACCATGTAGCCATCATGGGTAGAAAAGGGTCATACTTTTTAGATGATTCCTTAGTGCTTTTTAGCATAGACTAGTGGATCCACTTAGTAGTTAGGTTCTATACCCTCGACAAGGTATAGTACGGCCCTGGCAGCGTGAGGCAAAATGATGTGTCATCACATAACTCTTAAGTGATGTTTGTCGGTTGGAGAAACTCCCACAGAAATATTTTGTATTCCTATATACACAGAGATAATTGTATTTTTATATACACACATAGCTTATATTGTATCCTTGCATACAAACTGAGTTACTATTGTATTTCAAAATACACAGAGTTGTCATCCATGTTTTAAAAGCTTTTCTTTATATTGCATTCAAATTATTGCTTTATATTGAAATGAGTAAAGTTGAGTTGAGTTGAGCATAGGTATGTTCTTTCAGTTCCTTTCAAGCTTATGTCTTGTTTTAGAATTCCCTTTGCATGTTCGTACATTTACTGTACTGATGTCATTTGGCCTACATCGTTGTTATGATGCAGATACAGGTAACCAGGATCATCATCCAAAGCATTGTTGATTCTAGTTGAGCTTAAGAGTTGTTGGTGAGCCTAATTGCTTTCGGAGGACCCTTTTTATTGCTTTATCAGTTAGTTCATTAGGATGTCGTGGGTCTTGTCCCAACGTCCATCTCAGTTGTTAGAGACTTCATAGACAGTTAGTTGATGTTAGTTCTTTAATCTTTCCATTTCAGTTATGCTTGAGACTTCAGTTGCACTTTGGCAGTGAATGTTTGCTTATAATACATTTTCAGTTATCTTTGAGTTTTCAATTTACTTTTAAAGTACATTTATGTTGAGTAAAGTCTTCCGTTAAGAGTTAAGTTAGACCAAGGGTTCGCTTGGGGCCAGCAATGGTTCTCGAGTGCCAGTCCAACCCAGGGTGTAGGTTCGGGGCATGACAAACTTGGTATCAGAGCACAGAGTTCAAGAGTCCTAAGGAGTCTATGAAGTCGTGTATGTAGCGTCCTAGTTATCGGTGTGAAGCGCACCACATCTATAATTAGAAGGCTGCAACATTTTAGGAACTATCTCACTTCTTTCATACTCATTTCGTGCGATAGAGTGTATCTCTATAAAAGTCTCTTTCTAACTCGTTTTTGCGCATGTCTTTCGGATCATGCCTCCACGAAGACCTGTCTGAGGTCATCCGGCTAGAAGGAATGTTGAACCATAGGAACAAGGGGTACCTGATACACTTGAAGTGCAACCCCAAGGAGAGGTCACCAATGCTGAGTTCAGTGAGGCTATACAGATGTTAAGTCAAGCAGTGACCAATCAATTTGGATAACAGAGAGGAGTTCACCAGTATGTTACTAATACGTCTAGGATCCGTGAGTTATTAAGGATGAATCCTCCAAGCTTCACTAGTTCAAGTATCACTGAGGATCCAGAAAACTTTGATGAGGAGCTTCAGAAGGTTTTTTGAGATTATGCACGTTGTTGATGCTGAGAGGGTGGAATTAGTTGCATACCAAATGAAAGGTATCGCTAGAATCTGGTTTGATTAGTGGAAAAAGGATAGAGCTGAGGGTGCACCATTGTGAGTTGGGATTTGTTTGAGTAGGCCTTCTTGGGGCATTTCTTTCCATGAGAACTGAGGGAAGCAAAGGTACAAAAGTTTCTCACCCTTGAGCAGGAGTCTGTGAGTGTTCATGAATACAGTCTGAAGTTCACACAACTTTCCCGCAATGCTCCGGAGATGGTTGCCGACATGAGAAGCAGATGAGTTTATTCGTTGTTGAATTGTCTCGTCTGTCAAGCAAGGAAGGAAAGGCAACTATGTTGATAAGGGATATGGACATAACAAGGTTAATGATCCACGTGCAACAGGTTGAGGAGGACAAGCTGAGGGATAGAGAAGAGTTTAAGAATAAGAGGGCTAAGACATCAGGGAACAAGTCCGGGCAGCAAAAGAGTAATGCGAACCGGTTTTCCTTCCAATAGAAACAAAAGGGACCTGCTCCATCATCTGCTAGTGCACTTGCACCAAGAAATAGAGGTGAGTTCCAAAATTAGAATTCCCAGAATTTAAGAACTAGACCTGCACATTCTCAAGGTAGTATGCGCAAGGGGGTACTAAAGCTCATGCATGTGCTAAGTGTGGTAGGAGACACTCAGAGGTGTGTCGTGATGGCTCCACTGGTTTCTTCAAGTGTGGTCAGAGCGGTCATTTTATGAGAGAGTGTCCTAAGAACAGGCAGGGTAATGGTAATGGGGGCAATACAACCCAATCTTCTTCAGTTGCTCCACCAGATAGAGCTGCATCTAGATGAGCTACTTCAGGGGTAGGCGAAGGAGGAAACCGTCTTTATGCTATCACTAGTCGTCAAGAGCAAGAGGATTCGCTAGATGTTGCCACTAGTATGGTCCAAGTCTTCAATTTGGTGTTTATGCTTTGCTAGTTACAGGAGAGAGTTTATCTTTTGTGACTCCTTATGTTGCAATGAATTTTGATGTTCTTCTTGATCAACTTCTTGAGCCCTTCAGTGTTTCTACACCTGTTGGTGAGTCTATTCTAGCTGAGAGAGTCTATCGCGATTGTACCATTTTCATCAATCACAAGAGCACTATGGATGACTTAGTTGAGTTAGACATGGTATATTTTGATGTCATTCTAGGTATGGACTGGCTTTACGCCTGTTATGCATCAATAGATTGTAGAACTCGAGTAGTCAAGTTCCTTCCCAGTGAACCAGTTATAAAGTGAAATAGTAGTTCAGCAGTGCCTAATGGTCATTTTATTTCGTACCTTAAGACGAAGAAGTTAGTTTCCAAGGGGTGTGTCTAGCACTTAGTCCAAGTTAATGACTCTAGTGTTGAGTTACCTCCTCTTCAGTCAGTTTCAATTGTTAAAAAGTTTCCAGAAGTATTTCCAGATGATCTTCCCGGAGTCCCTCTTGAGAGAGAAATAAACTTCGGTATAGATATTCTTCCTGATACTCACCCTATATCTATTCTGCCATATAAAATGGCACCAGAAGAGTTGAAAGATCTCCTAGAGAAAGGTTTTATTCCACCAAGTGTCTCACCTTGGGGCGCTCCGGTCTTATTTGTGAGAAAAAAGATTGGTTTCTTAGAATGTGTATATATTATCGTCAGTTGAACAAGGTTACTATAAAAAATAAGTATCCTCTTTCGAGAATTGATGATCTCTTCGATCAACTTCAGGGTGCCACTTGTTTTTCTATGATAGACCACATCAGGCTACCATCAGTTGAAAGTAACGGAATGTGATATTCCAAAGACAAGATTCAGGACCCATTATGGTCATTATGAGTTTCTGGTCATGTCATTCGGTTTAAATAATGCACCTGCAGACATACTAATCTATTCGAGGAATGAGAAGATCATGCTAGTCATCTCAGAGTAGTCCTCCAAACTCTAAAGGATAAAGAGTTGTATGATACGTTCTCTAAGTGTGAATTCTGGTTTGAGTTTGTGGCATTCCTAGGCCACATTATTTCCGGTGATGGAATTAGAGCAAAAAAATAAAGGCAGAACAGAATTGACCTAGACCCACATCTCCAACTGATATTAGGAGTTTCTTGGGGTTGGCTGGATATTATAGAAGGTTCATCGAGGGGTTCTCATCCATTTCGTCCTCTTTGACCAAGTTGACTCTGAAAACAGTTAATTTCCAATGGTATGAAGCTTGTGACAAGAGCTTTCAGGGATTGAAAACTAGGTTGACTATTGCCTCAGTATTGACCTTACTAGAGGGTACGCAAGGCTTTGTTGTATATTGTGATGCGTCCAGAGTTGTGTGTTAATGCAGAATGGCAAGGCTATAGCTTATGCCTCCAGACAACTTAAGGTTCACGAGAAGAATTACCCAACCCATGATTTAGAGTTAGTTGTCGTAGTATTTGCTTTGAAAATATGGCGTCATTATCTTTATGGTGTTCATGTGGATGTATTCACCGACCACAAAAGTCTTCAGTATGTGTTTAGTCAGAAAGAGATTAATCTCAGACAGAGAAGGTAGTTAGAATCACTCAAGGATTATGACATGAGTATTCTTTATCACCCAGGTAAGGCTAATGTTGTTGCTGATTGATATACCGTGAGTTTACAATATTTTTAATACATTTCACTTAAGAGTTGTGTGTGTCTAGGGCCATTTTGTATTGGAATTAATGTTTTTGTGTTATATTTGCAGGAAATAGGCTTGGGCGTGGAAGCGTGAGATGACAGCTGAAAAACTACAGAAGGAGCCACCCATCCATTGACGGTCCGTCGATGGGTGGAACCACGAAGGTGAGTTACAGACCGTAGGTCGGCCCACGGGCCGTTCTACACCTCCGCCAATGATAACTGGGAGCTTGGAGTTCAATACCTGATAAAAAGTTCTAAGTGTAGAGCTACAGAAGAGGACCCACGGACCGTAGGTCAGCCTACGGTCCGTTCTACAAATCCGTCATTTGTAACTGGGAGTTGGAGGTTCCAGCCTCTGCAAAAAAGTCTGAGTATGGAGATACGGAAGGGACCTACAGACCGAGGTCAATCCACGATCCGTAGGTCAGTCTCGTCGATCAAAGCCGCGTCCAGAAAGTTTATTTCCTTATTTTGTTTCCTTTTTGTTTATGACATATTTTTCTATAAATAGGGTATGTAAACCTCATTTTTGGGGGTTTGACATTATTGTTTACTTTTAGTTCTTGGTATTTTCTTGGGAATTAACTTGCAAACTTTAGCAATTTGATTTCCGAATTTCAGGTTATACTGAATTGTGCTTTGAGTTTCAATTGGAGATTTTGGGTTTCTTCTACTCTAATCGTAAGTTTATGATTTCTTTCTTCTTAAACATGAATTGTGATCTTACAAGCATGAGTAGCTAAATCCACAACTAGGGTTGTGGGAACCATGATCAATTAACAAAGTATAAATAATAACTAAGTAAATCTTGAATACTGTTGATGCATGTAATGGTAATTCTTTCGCTTAGAAATCTTTTTAACGGTGCGCAACGTTAGAACTTGCCTTGTTGCTACTTGCCAGACCAAGGAGGTAGTTAATAAGAAAAGAATTATCAATAGAGATTTAGTGTGATACTATCTAATAGTCTAATTTCAATTGGTGTGAGGGTGAAAACTAAGTCATACGTGATGTCTAATCTGGGTAAAGGTAAGGGTTAGTAAAGCATACACACGTAGTCGGACCAAGGTGTGGGGTGAAATTCCCTATTTGAAGGACCAATCACTTAGGGATACCTGTCTTACCAACTTTAAATGTAACACTAGGAAATGATTACTATTATTAGGAGTACCGCGTTAAAAGCTCGTGGGGAACACATACGCCCTAGTTTCTCTCTCTCATTGATAACAACAAAGTTCAAATCTTGCTCACTTGCTACTTAAACAACAATAAATTATTTGTTTCANCCCCCCCCCCCCCCCCGTTATTTAATTACTTGTCTCGGAAATAAGTTGACTAAATGAATATAATCGTGAGTTAAGTTTAAGTCTAAACCATATTCCTCGTGGGATCGACCCCAACCTACAAGTTGGGTTTTTTACTCGATAATGATCGCTTATACTTCTTTAGGGAGGTGTAATTTGAGCGTATCAAATTTTGGCGCTGCTGCTAGGGAATAGGGATTTTAGATTAAGTTTAACTACATTATTGAACTTTAGTCAATTATTTCCTAATTTTACATTTTATTTTGTTTTTGTTTTCCTTAGGTTTCTGCTCTAGTGTATGCCAAGTACACGGAGTCGAGGCGAACCACTGACCCCATACAATCCAGAGTTGAGAAAAACTTTGAGAAAGATGAATAATCAAGGGGTCCATAATAATCCAATCATAAAGGAGCTTGAGGAACAAATGAATAATGAGAATGCTCAGGTTCAGGGTGAAAATCTACTCGGAGATGCATTGAGGGTGCAAAACCCACCTTAACCAAGATTGCGTGATAATTATAGGGTCGAATTCAATACCATTGAATCTGAAGGACATATTGTTCTCCCTCCTCTACATCCAGAGCATACATTCGTGGTGACTAGCAGTTTGATGCAGATGCTTACAGCAAGGGGTTTGTTCTCTGGTATGGCTTCGGAAGATCTGCATGGACACATGGCCAAGTTGAGGAGTGTTTGCAAGAGTTGTATGAGTCGACCAGAGTTGGACATGAATGTCATAGGGTTGTGATTCTTCCCTCTATCACTGACCGGAGATGATGTGGTATGGTTTTTTGAGCTTTCGTACAACTCGATTCATACATGGGATAATTTGCATAAGGTGTTCATGGCAAAGTATTTTCCATTGTTCAAGAAGCTGAATCACAAGGACAAACTGAATAACTTTGTAGCACTATCTGGAGAGTCTGTGAGTAGTTTGTGGGATAGGTTCACTGCATTTATACGAAGTGTTCCAAATCACAGCATTGATGATGAGTCACTGAAGGAGTACTTCTACAAAGGACATGATGACAATGGTAAGGTTGTCCTTGATACTATCGCTGGAGGATCTTATGGTGAGTGCAATTTTGAGGAGATCACTGGGAAATTGGAGAAGAATTCCCAAAACAATAAAGCATGGAGCACTAGAAAGTCAGACACCGGAAGAAACACTTTTGCAGTTCAAGCTTCACCTAGTCAATCTGCCGATGACAAAAAAAGTGAATGCGGTGAGATAATTGACTAGAACTCCACCACCACCAGTTGAGGAATGCTACTATGAGGAGGATGCTTATTTGGTGAATGATCAAACGTGGGGTTTTCGAGCCAACACTCAAGGTTTGAACTCGGATAATTGGCGCCAAGGTCAAGGAAACCAAGGTCGGAACTATGGTAACTATAATCAAGAGGGTAACTATGTCAGGGATGAGAACTACAATCACGAAAACAACTACAACCGGAACAACTATGGCAACAGAAATGAGAAAAGTGGGCCTTATGCTCCTCCTGAAAATCGAGAATCTGACAATAGGGAAGCTGGGGGTAACATGTCACGTATTGAGGATATGATGCAGAAGATGATGAAGAGGTTTGATACGACTGATGAGAATCTGAAAGAGATGCGAAACGACTTGTCTGGAATTAGTCAAAAAGTTGATGCCCATGCAGTGTCGATCAAGCAACTTGAGTAGCAGATGAATCAGTTGTCCACTACAGTATACCCACGTCAGCCTGAAGAATGATGGGAATTTTTGGCAGTCACTACTCGAGGGGGTAAACAGACCATTGATCCACTTATATCGGCTGAGGTTAAAATTTTGGTTGAAAAGGAGCAAATGCCTGGGTATGTGAAATTTATGAAAGATTTGGTGACTAAGAAAAGCGGCGTCAGTTTTGAAGATGATGAAAGGTTGCAACATTGTAGTGTTATTGCTACTAGGATGCTTGTGCAGAAGAAAGAGGATCCTGATGCTTTCACTATTCCTTGTACCATTGGGTTGTTGCATTTTGCCAAGGCGTTGTGTGATTTGGGTGCTAGCATTAATCTGATGCAATTGTCTATTTACAAGAAGTTGGGTTTAGGGGATCCAAAACCGACTACGATGCGACTACTCATGGACGATAGAACTGTGAAGAAGCCCATTGGTGTTCTCCAAGATGTACTTGTGAAAGTGGAGTCATTTATTTTTCTGGTACATTTTGTGATACCTGATTGTGAGGTTGATTTTGAGGTTCTTATCATCCTAGGGAGACCATTCCTTGCTATTGGGCGCGTCTTAGTTGATATGGAGAGAGGGCAGATGAAGTTCCTATTGAATGGTGAAGAGGCAACTTTTAATATTTGTATGTCCATGAAGCAGGAAAGAGATCTCAAATCAGTGTCAGTGGTGGATCATATTGTGGAGAGAGGTTCTGAAGTGTCTATTAAAGAAAGGTTAGGTGTTGATGCACTGGCAGCGGTAATGATGAATTTTGAGGATGATGGTATTGAAGACTATGATGAATTGGTCGCCGCACTTAATAGGTTTGAATTTCGTCCCAAGCCAAAAAAATTGGAGATAGATATGAAGAATCGCAACTCTCCACCCGCAAAACCATCTGTTGAAGAGGCTCCAAAATTGGAGCTCAAGGCTCTACCATCACATTTGTGGTATGTATTCTTGGGAAGAGATGGTACTTTACCGGTCATCATTGCAACCGATTTGAGTGAGGTCCAAGTTGAGGCATTGGTTTATGTGTTAAAAAGGTTCAAGCGGGCTATTGGGCAGACATTATTGGGATTCCTCCTGGCATTTGTTCTCATAAAATCCAACTCATGTGGGACAACAAGCCTAGTATCGAGCACCGAATGAGACTAAATCCGCCTATGCAAGAGGTCGTGAAAAAAGAAATCATCAAGTGGTTGGATGTTGGAGTTATTTATCCCATTGTTGATAGTAGTTGTGTGTGTGTGCCCAAGAAAAGGGGAATCAATGTGGTTCCAAACGCTAAGAATGAGCTTATTCCAATGAGGTCGGTGACTGGTTGGAGAGTGTGCATAGACTACCACAAGTTAAGTGCATGGACAGAGAGATTATTTCCCTATGTCGTTCATGGATAAGATATTGGATCGTCTCGCTGGTAAGGGTTGTTATTGTTTTCTAGATAGGTATTTGGGCTTCAATCAAATCTCCATAGCTCCAAAAGACCAAGAAAAGACCACCTTTACTTGCCCTTATGGGACTTTCACCTTCAAAAGAATGCCATTCAGATTATGTAATGCTCCAACAACTTTCCAACGTTGTATATGATGGAGGACACTATTGAGGTATTTATGGACTATTTCTCTTTGGTAAGTGACTTGTTTGATCGTTGTTTGAATAATCTGGATGAGGTACCAAAACGTTGTGAAGAGTGCAATCTTGTGCTCCATAGGGAAAAGTGCCACTTCATGGTGAAAGAGGGGATCGTTCTGGGTCATTGGATTTTTGAGAGAGCTAAAGTTGAGGTAATAGAAAAGCTTCCACCACCTATATATGTAAAACGTATTAGAAGTTTTCTTGGGCATGCAGACTTTTATAGGATGTTTATTAAAGATTTCTCCAAAGTTGCACACCCATTGTGCAAATTGCTCGAAAAGGAGTGTAAGTTTGCTTTTGATGATGCTTGTCTGAGAGAATTTGGATAGTTAAAAGAAAAGCTAGTTTCCGCACCTATCATTATTTCACCGTATTGGGGGCAACCGTTTGAAGTGACGTCTGATGCGAGTGGAGTGGTGCTTGATGTGGTATTGGGACAGAGGTGAAAGAAGATTCTTCATCCTATTTACTATGCCAGCAAAGCTCTGAATGTGGCTCAAAAGAACTATATGGTGACTAAACAAGAACTCCTTGCTGTGGTTTTCGCATTTGAGAAATTTTGATCCTACTTGCTTGGTACTAAGGTCATAGTGCATACTGACCATTCTGCATTGAGGTATTCGATGGCTAAAAAGGATGCAAAATCGAGGTTGATTAGATAGGTGTTGTTGCTGCAAGAGTTCGATTTCGAGGTGAAATATAAAAAAGGGATGTAAAATCAAGTTGCCGATCATTTGTCCAAATTAGAGGAGGAAGCTATGCTCACGCTAGGAGATGGAGCTGAAATTAATGATGTTTTCCTAGATGAACAGGTATTGGCTACTTCTCATGATCTTATTCCTTGGTTCGCAAACTTTGCTAACTACTTGGCAAGTGATCTGGTTCCATCAAATTTGTCTTTTTACCAAAGAAAAAATCAGATGATGTGATAATGTCTCTGATTGTCTTCAGAGACTTAAATGATCAATGAGGTCACCGGTTGTCTTCAGGGACTTGAATGATAAATGAGGCCTCCAGTTGTCTTCGGGGTCTTAAAGATAAACGATGTCTGTGAATAAGGTAAAGTTGTTCGTGACATCAGTATGAGTTTAATATGTGTGTGTATCCTATTTTAGGGTGGATGAACCCAAATGTGTGTATATCCTATTTTAGGGTAGATGAACCCAAATGTGTGTATATCCTATTTTAGGGTGGATGAACCTGACTTGTCCTATTTTAGAGTGGACGAACCCATGTCCTATTTTAGGGTGGACTAACCCAATATAGGGTGGATGAACATGTGTCCTATTTTAGGGTGGACAACCCAATTTGTCCTATTGAAGGTGGACAAGCCTAAATGTCCTCTGATTGTCTTCGAAGATTAGTTTTAATGATGCCACTGGTTGTCTTCAGAGCTTGCTGAAGTGATGCCTCCGATTGTATTCGGGGGCTAGATGTTGATCGTTGTAAACTCTTGTAAAATTGTAGAGTAAAATTATTAATAAAGTCATATGAAGTAAAATAAAATAAAGATAAAGATAAAGGAGAAACAAAGTTGTATGGCTTATGGCTATGGACCCGAATGATGCCTTCAGTTGTCTTTGAAAGCTTGTTGTTGGTTCCTATAAAGTTCAAAATGAAGTCATTAAAGTAGATCAATTGAATTATAAAGATATTTAATAATGCAAAAAAATAAAATAAAGTTGGTGAAGTTGCTTGGTTGTTGTTGATTTCGATGATTGTAATAAGTGGAATGTCGCCTATGATCTTCGATATTTAAGTCTTGGTGAGCAATTCGGTTGATCGAGTGGCGCCTGTAATGGACTTGATTTTTATTCAATAAATTTCAGGGGAATTTTACGTGCAAATTTTGGATAAAGACATTAATAAGAGTATTAAGTCATGATGAAGTAAAAGAAATAAAGTTGGAGATAAAGTGAAAACTGGAGTCATTTAGCTTATTCAAGCGAGGCGCTGGAGGAAAATGATGCCTTTGATGTAGTCCAATATTAGCATCTTGTTTCTTTGTTGTTCTTGCACTCAAATAAAATTTCTTAGTTGGGAGGGGGTGTTTATTCGTGTTGACTCGAAACTTGACTTTGTTGGCCTTTCGTCCATTTTGTTTGTTTAGACCTAGTGATCTCCGTTTGAGACCTTGTAGATGAACAAGAAAAAGTATATTTTTTATAATATAAAATAAAATAAAAATAAAATGAAATTAAAGATACATTCATGAAGTAATTCAAATTGATATCTGTTGTACTACTCAGGTATAGTCAAACCCTCACGCCGTCATCAATTATTTTACTTTTTTGGTAACCATGGCCAACACGGACACGGGATAGCCTCATCCTGAGGTAGGTCTATCCATCCCTTCATCGAAGATCACGTATGATGAGTCGTTAAAACCAAAAGCAACTCAAATCAAGTTGATTCTGTTAAAGCCAATTACATACCTACATGGGGAACCATAAGTAATATGGGAGCAAGAAGAGGTGAATCAGATGATTGTCAATGAAAATTTGGAATATGCTATAATTGGGAAGTTCTCGTATTGTTGTCCAGATATACAAGATTTGAGGAAGTTCATTCCAAAATAGTGCGAAGTAAATGGAGATTGTAATATAGGATTATTGAGTAATAGACATGTGTTGATTAGGGCGACATTATTAGAAGACTATGTTCATCTTCTATCGAAGCCAGCCTTTTACATCACTCAAAAGAATTGGTCATTTCTGATGAGAACACTAAAGTGGGATCCAATGTTTAATTCGGAAGAGGAGACATCGACAACGATTGCAGGGATATTTTTTCCATCCCTACCACCAATTTTTTTGGAAAAGAATCAGTATTTTCACTAGCAGCAGCAGTAGAGAAACCCCTGCATGTGGACATGGCAACTAGGAATCAGACGAGACCAAGTTGTGCGCGAGTCAAAGTGGAAGTGGATCTTCTGAAAGAATTCCCAAATCGAATTAAAATTGGGATGAGGATGAAGAATGAGGAAATAGTGGAGAAGTGGATCAAAATCAAATATGATTATGTTTTAAAGTATTGTCAGACTTGTATGATTCAGGGGCATAATGAATAACAGTGCTATGTTGTACATCCGAAATTATATCCTCACAAGGAGAAAGCACGACAGGATGAGGGCAAGAAGATCGAAGGAATCACTAGCAAAGAAGATAGTAAAGGGAAAAACACAACAGGGAAGGAAGGAGAGAAATGTAACGGCAGAAAAGAGGAAGAATTTATGGAATATAGACACAAAAAATAGGGAGGAGGAAGGCACAAGGAGATTGAGAAAGTTTGGAACAAGTGGGTATATTAATAGGAAACAAGTTTAACTTGTTGGAGTCCGAAAATCAGGATATAGGAAAGGAGCAGGAAAGGGATATGGTGAATGAAAATGAGGTAGAGATGGAGGGCGTACCATCCATGGATCATTCTCCTCGGGTACGAAGGAGTGATAACAAAGAACAGTTGTACAAATCAGGTGGTACTAACAAAGGCAAAGGCAATACAGTTGGTCAACAAACAAGTGCAGAAGAAAGCAGGACAGATCAAATGGAAGAAAATCAATGCAAGGCATCACAAGACGGGGAGAATGGAAAAGAAGTGACATCAACGAGTAAAGGTGGAGAAAGTAGACAACTGGGAGGTGAAGATAATGTTGCCACACCACGAAATCTAATTGTATTAAGACATGGAGAGGTGAGGGGCGATTCTTATGATGCTGAGGAAATAGCAAAGGGGACAAATTTAATAGAGGAAGAAGATGAAGTGTTGCAACTTAGAAGAAACACTGAAGAGGACGATGATATGGAGTATAACATTCAAGAGATTAGTGAAGTCAGGGACTTATCCCCAAGGCACACTAACAGTTTGAAGTATGGGGCACGAAAAGGTAGACCAGTTATTCCGTTACAAGTCAAAACAAGGAGCAACAGGGATAGGGGAGCCAATAGTGATCAATGATTGAAAAAATAATTTTCTGGAATGTTAGGTCCATTAACATTCAAAAGTCTTTTGAGCGATTAATGGACTTGAATAAAAGACATCATTACTCATTTATAGTTTTGATGGAACCTTTTCAAAATCCATTAGAGTTAGATCAATATAAAAGGAAGTTAGGATTTGACAAAGCGGGGGTAAATTGTAACGGAAAAATTTGGTACTTTTGGAAGGAGGAGTGGGAAGGTAGTTTTATATTAGACATAGTGCAACAAGTTTCCATACAATTCAGAAAAAATGATAAGGAGTTCATCATTTCAGCGGTATATGCTAGGTGCAATGGTTTAGAGAGGCTGGAGCTATAGGAGGAATTAGATAGCATAGCGGAGAGAGTGCAGTGCCTTTGGGTCATTGGTGGAGATTTTAATGTGATTCTAAATGAGGAGGAAAAGTTAGGAGGATTAGAATTTACACATAATGAAGCCATGGATTTTGCAGCCTTCATTAGAAGTTGTGCCCTATCTGAAATGCATTCTTCAGGCAGTAAATATACATGGTGGAATGGTTGGATAGAGGAGGCGTGTATATTTAAAAGATTGGATAGGATATTGGTAAATCAAGAATTCACGAAGGTGTTCCCATCCTCCAAGGTACAACAGCTCATCAGGCAGGGATCTGATCATGCACCACGTCACATGATTTGCAACACACAAGAGGAACCATCGATCAAGCCTTTTAGATTTTTGAATTTTTGGAGTAAACATCATCAGTTCAAGAAGATTGTAGAGGAAAGCTGGAAGATTGATTATGTGGGGAAACCATTTGTTAAATTCCATGCTAAAATGAAGAAGGTCAAGAAAGCATTGTCAACTTGGAGCAAAGTGGATTTTGGCAACGTTTTCCAATAGATTGCAATGATTATTAAGGTAAAAGAGGCGCAACTGGAGATATAACCGTTAGCAAGTAACGGGGCTGAACTGAGTAAGGTAGAGGCAGAATTAAAAAACTATCTTAGTTTGGAGGAGGAATTTTGGACGTAAAAAGAGGGAATGAAGTGGTTCACACACGGCGACATGAACACCAAATATTTCCATTCATATGTTAAAGGGAGAAGAAAGAAACTACACATTGCTGAATTGACTACAGAGCAATAGGTAACCTTGATGTCTAATGACGAAATTTGGGGTGCAATAGTGGAGTACTACAAAGACCAATTTGCATAGGAGAATAGTGGAGAGGATTACACGATGCTTGAACATATCCCTAAGTGTATATATAATGCGGAAAATGAAGTAATGACCAAGCCTCTAGACCAAGAGAAAGTAAAAAAGCGGTATTTGCATTAAATAGTGGCAGCGCATGCGGTTCGGATGGTTTTGTGGGTCATTTCTTTCAATATTGTTGGGAGATAAAAGGGGACAACATTACCAGGGTGGTGCAGGCTTTCTTTTGTGGACAAGAGATGTCCAAGCTTATAACCAATACGAATCTGGTGTGTTGCCTAAGTGAAGAGTTTTGCAGACCTTCGACCCATAAGTCTTAGTTCCTTTATGAATAAAATTATCTCTAGAATGGTTCATGAGAGGTAGATATTAGTTTTACCTAATATTATATCGCAGACTCAATCAGGTTTTGTTAAAGAAAGGAGCATTACGAAAAATATTTTACTAGCCCAGGAGATTATCAGAGACATCAACAGGAGGAACAAGAACATTAATGTGGTGGTGAAGTTGGACATGGCTAAGGCATATGATAGAGTATCTTGGATTTTCCTAACTAAAGTGTTAGGAAAATTTGGTTTTGCAGAGGTAATTATAGGCATGGTATGACGGATTATGTCTAACAACAGGTATTCAGTCCTAATAAATAGCAGAGTCCGTGAATTTTTTGACTTGTCAAGAGGATTGAAACAATGTGATCCCTTATCACCTACCCTCTTCATTTTTGCAGCAGAGGTATTAGCACGAGGGTTAAACAGTCTACGCAAAGATGGAGAAGTGAAAAAATATGGCCTACCGAAATGGAGCCCATAAATAAATCATTTGTCACATGTAGATGATACCATATTGTTTTGTTCGGGGGATAGAGGATCAATAATCAAGATGATGAAGGTTTTAAGAGATTATGAAAATATTTCTGGGCAAAAGATTAATAAATCAAAGATTTTTTTAATCTCCGTGATAAAACTTCTCTGATTGTAGCAATCAGAATGCACAAATTAACGGGGATAAGACAAGGTAATTTTCTTTCACATACTTGGGTTGTCCAGTTTTCTATGGTAGGAAGAAGTCGAGCTATTATGAAGAAATGGTTAAGAAAATTGCTAAGAGAATCCTAACATGGCATAATAAGTTCTTATATTTTGGTGGGATGTGGGTGCTAGTCAATAATGTGCTACAATCAATGCCAATTTACATGTTATCTGCTTTGAATCCACCCAAAAAAGTGCTGGAGCAAATTCATCAAATTTTCGCAAATTTTTTTTGGGGAAACTTGGGAGGAGTTAAAGGAAAACATTGGGTGGCCTGGGGAGATTTGTGTTACCCAAAGTAAGAGAGAGGACTTGGGTTTCGGTCACTACATGATGTCAACAAAGCTTTATTTGCAAAGTTCCGGTGGAACTTTCACGTATCCACAAAGTCATTATGGGAAAAATGCATGTGGAATAAATACTGCAAGAAATTGCACCCAATGATTGCAACAAGCTCGGGTGTTTCACAAGTATGCAGGAAAATGGTCAACATTAGAGAGGAAGTGGTACATTAAATCTGGTGGCAAATCAAAGCTGGAAATTCCAGTTTTTGGTTTGACAATTGGACTAGACAAGGGGCATTATACTATACAGAAGGAGAGTTGGCACAAAAAGAGGAGATAGAGGTGAAAGAATTTATCGAAAATGGATCATGGGATGAGAGTAAATTGAAGATGTTTATATCTGATTATATGGTTCAGCATATAATTACGAACATTAAGCCCAACACATTGGAGGAAAGTTTAGATAAGGCATGGTGGGTTAGTAAAACAACTGAAATCTTTACTGTTAAATCAGCTTACCACATAATGAGAGATAAAAAGGTAGAAGAGGAATGGAGGATTGGCATGTGGTTCAAGGGGCTGCCATTTAAGATTAGTTTCTTTTTATGGAGCGCGTAGAGGAGGACAATTGCTACAGATGACAATCTTAAGAGAATGAGGATGCAAGTAATAACCAAATGTTATTGTTGTGACAAAGGGGAAATGGAGACTATGTCTCACGTTTTACTAAAACTCCCATAGCCCAAAAGCTATAGAAGCAGTTTGCTACATTTGCATATATTACAATAAATGGGTTAAATCTTCAACAACTCATTTTCAAATAGTGGGAGCATAAGGCATCAAATAAGCTTGAACAAGTATTGAAGGCAGTTCCAGCAATCATTATGTGGGAACTGTGGAAGTGGAGAAATTCTTTCAAACATGGAAAGGAAACCTCTTACAACAGGATGTATTATCAATGTCAATTGACAATACAACAGTTTATAAGGGTAAAAATTTCCATGGATAAAAATAATTTCACATCACTGGCCAGATACAATGGACACGCTACATAAGTACAAGCCAACATTACACTATAAGTTGGCTAGGTTGAAGCAACCACAGGAAGGTTGGGTGACATGCAACACTAATGGAGCTGGTAAAGGGAATCTTAGGCAGAGTTCATATGGATATTGCATAAGAGATGGGAAAAGAGACCTCATATATGCAGAGGAAAAGAGCATAGGGGAGGCTACTAATATGGAAGCAAGAGGTCATGGCAGTCTGGAAAGCATTACAATATTGCTTGGAAAAAGGATTAATGCAAGTGAGACTTGAAACAGATTCATTGGCATTAAAAACATGATTAACATGTGTTGGAGAATACCATGGGAGATCATCGAGAAGGTGGAAGATATACAAAAGATGATGTAGAAAATAAATGTACAGGTCTGGCATAGTTTTAGAGAGGTGAATCAACTAGCGGACTATTTAGCTAAATCAGCTATCAATACATAACAAAAGATGATATTCCAGCAGTTTAATCAACTTGAAAAACAAGGAATAAAGATTCTTAATATGGATAAACATCATATCCCAGCAGTTAGGATTAAAACAAGAAAAATATACATTAACAACAACGGACAACATGCTTAGATACAACATAGATGACACAGAGTTACTCAGTTATGATATGTGCAAATTATAATCTATCTATTTTTGGAGCAAAAGAGTTGTAAAAGGACCAGGAAAGGGTAAGAGACAAGGAGTCTTATCTGAATCCACAACGAGCATTCAACAAAGAGATCGACATAAATAAGCACGAGAGCTATCTAGTTCTCTCCTATTCGGCTTTAACTAGAAAATAAAGGGGTCAAGGTCTCAAATAAGAAATAAAAAAAAGAAGAGGGCGAAGGGTTCTTACACGGAGCTTCATAGCTGAAATACAAGGCTCACACTCTCATTTGAGCTAGACAAGAACTCCAACTGGAAGATACACCTGCAAGAAAGCTAGAGTCAACTGAAAAGGGGAGAAATGGTAGCAAAGAAAGTGAAAGAGAATACAAACCTTTGAGAGTTGAAGATAGAAATACATATCACAGGTTGATCATGAAGGATGTTGATTACCCAAAGAAGAAGGAACTTCAATTCATCGTTAAAGAGCATCACGTAAAACATTCTCGAGCGGCAGGTTGCAGAGAAGGAACTGAGGAAGCTAAAGTGGAAAGTGGCGGAGAGAACACATTAGGAAACCATACAATGTATTTATTAATGGTCTGGCTACGGGCCGACATATTATTTGGGTTGTTTTATGTCTTAACTTTTAGTCCATTAAGGACTGAATAAAAAGGACTACAAGTCCAAATTTATTTATTTTTAAAAAGAGACATTTGTTAGTACGTAGGAAAATAGGTAAGTATATGTCTATAAGTTGTAAGAAAATAATTTCTACCAACTCTTAGATTGTGACAAATTTGAAACAAAATGAACACCCTTTGTTTGTTACTTCTTGTCAGGTAGTAGCTTATAGCTTAACAGTTTCCAATCATTCCATGACCAAGTTTCCCAAAATTATGCCCCAATTTTGATTTCAGATAAGTATACTAAATTTATATTGTGGTGAGACCGATATAAGGTGCCTACATATCCCACTAAGGGAATCATGCCATGTGTAGTTCAGATGACATAAATAGTAAAATAATTTATTTTCTACCCTAATGTGACTTAACAATATGTGGGTGGCCTACGTATCCCACCAAAGGAATCAAGTCAGGCGTAGTTCTCATGTTACAAGTAGGAAAATTTAGAATTGTTCTTTATTAAAACTGAACCCTATGTGGGTTGCCTATGTATCCAACCAAAGGAATCATGTCAGAACGTAGTTCGTAAGTTACATGAAAAATGAAAATTACATTTAAAAGAAACCTATCTAAAGTCATCCTTTGGTGTAGTGTCTTGACCTCTCATGCTCAGATATTGCCATGTTGTCATGATACATGGTTGATCGTTCAACTCTAAGTAATCTTCACATATTTCATCATCTTGCTTCGTATCAAACTTTTGTTCATTTGTTTCATCATATGTCACAATCATAAAATTGACAGATTTGAAAATTGATATATTAAAAAAATGTATATCTAAAAGTAATAAGTAAGAGACAATTAAGAAAATAGGAAATGCATTCATAGATTTTGCAATTAAGCTTTCAAAAAAATAAAGCAAAACAACATAAAGTTTTAAGGCACGATTTAAGTCTAAATGTTTTAAAATCGTGCTACTTCAAAAGTGTTACTACTTGTTTAATCTACCAAGACTCCCGGCGAACTAGGAATGGAGTACAAGTCCAATTCTTCAAAGACTCCTCTGGTTCATCACCCCAAATAGTCAGTGTCTCAATATTGTAGATAGGCATGTAAGTAGTTGTAGTCGTTATCTCTATCGGTGCTTGTTCTTGGGTTGTCATGGCAGGACCATAAAATGATGATAAAGTTCATTTTTCACCTTTCCAATTAGAACAATACTTCCTTTCACAACCAAATTTTCCTCTATAATTATCATGTTCACATTAGCATTTCCGTAGAGGGTTGTTGTTCACACTAGGCTGAGGTCCAGTAAGTTGAATTGCTCCTTCTTTAATCAAACCTTAAATCTTGGTTTTGAGACCATAACAATCCTCATTGTCGTGTCCAACACCTCCAAAATGATAGGCACAACACTTGGAACCATTAAACCATTTTGGAATAGAATCAGGAATTTTTCCTTCAATTGGTTGAATCCTACCTACAACTTTCAACCTCTCAAGCAATTGAGTCAATGGTTCAGCAATTTTGGTATAGTTGCGAGTGGTTTTGATTTCATAATTTGGACGAGATCTAGGTGCAGAATATGGTCGATTTTGAAAAGTTGAAGCCTGGATTGGTTGGTACGGATGTGGTTTATGGTAAGTAGGGGTTCGAAGTTGATAGTAGTTTACCTGGGTTTGTACACATGTTAAGGAGTTGATGGAGGATGGTAGAGAGTCGGTGAGGCTTCACCATATTGGCAAGGGTATACGGATTGGTGTGGTTGATTTAGGTAGGGACGAACTTGACTTGGCGTGCATCTTTGGTCAATCATGATAGCAGATACATCTTCTCTTTTCTTTTTGTTCACATTGATAGAACCATATTGAATCGCTTTACTTGCAGCTTGCAAGGCTGTAAAGTCTTGGATTCTTCCTGATTTGATTCCTTCTTCCAAGATTTCTCCCATTCTAATGATTTCTGTGAACTTTTTCCCCATCATGGTTATCATTTTCTCATAGTAAAAACTGTTATCTTGACATTTAATGAAGGTAGCAGTCATTTCACTTTCACTCATCAGTGGTTGGACTCTAGCTGATGTTATCCTCCAACATAGAGCATATTCATGAAATGTCTCAGTTGACTTCTTCTTTAATTTAGTCAAGTAGAACCTATCGGGTGTGATATCAGTGTTGAACTTGAATCGATCCATAAAGGTTTTTGTCATATCACTTCAACCAGGCTATTTATGGAGATCTTGTTGTGGACCCTCTAGTATCTCCCACTCCTACCAATTTGTCACAATATGCCCTTAGATGTGTATGAGGATCATCGATTCCATTGAATATATCAAACTTTGGCGGTTTGTACCCTATACGCAAGTCAATGTCAGGCTGCACACACAAATCCTCATATTCTAAGCTTTTGTTGCCCCTAGTAGTTTGGAGATTTCTCATTGCTTCATTAAGATCACGAATCTCTCTAACTAACACATCATCAGTCTTTGCCTTTACATCCTTCTCAATTTTCTCATATTGATCTACCTCGAGTTGAAACTTGACCGATATTGGGTTGGTAAAGGCTTGAATTTCCACCGCATATACTGGAGGATTATGTTGCGCGTAAGGAGTGGCAATATGTGCCCCTTGTATATGTTGAATTGGATAAGTTTGGATAGTGGGAGAATTTTGGATTGGAGGTGGTGAATTCGATGTGTTTACAAGAGTAGTTGTAGGCAGTGGATAGGTGTTAGTGGGAAAAGAAACGTAAAGAGTATGAGTTGGAGGTTGATTTTGTGGGTTTACATATGGTGGATTAGGAGGAGTAGCATAGGTAGTGTAGGTAGGTGGTTGACTTTGTGGGGAAGTGTAGATGGGTGGCAAATTTGGTGGATTTGGGTAGGTCATTAAGGGAAGGTTATTGTTGGTAGGCGGAGGCTATTGTGGAGGAAAGTGTTCAGGAACTGGTGAATCAAGTGATGGAAAGCGATGTGGGTTTGGTGCGGTACTTTTAGGTTCAGGAAGTAGACTTTGGAGTGTGATGGATAAATTGGTCAAGTCTCTAACTCGAGTTAGTTCACTACGTAGATCCTAAATCTTGAGTCAAGCGGACGATATGTTGAATAGTAGTTTTATCTTCGAAAGTCTCGGGAAAGTCATTAGAAACCATGATATGTCCTGGACCAATTGAATCAGACGCGGTTGGGTTAGTCATATTAATTTTTTTCATTGAATAACCAAACTACGCCGAGGTAATGCCGATGACTTGGACCTTGTGAAGTAAGGATGGTCGGTCAGCTCGATTGTCAACACGAATCAACTTTGATTGGGAATAAAAAAAGAGATAAAATATAGACAGTGAAATACAAATGATGTTAGTTTCAAATCAAAAAGTAAAGTCATGTTCACATAAACTCAAATAAGTTACATAGCAAGCAAGTCAAATAAGTTAAAAAAATATATACAAACAAGTCATCAAGTAAAGTCAAATAAGTTATAAAAATAATATACAAACAAGTCATCAAGTAAACTCAAATAAATTGTAAAAATAACATGTAAAGGCGTCCTAATATGCTTGTGACATCTTCGTGTCAGAGGTAGGCCTAACGCGGATTCGAAGAGTATATTTGCCATAATATTTCATTCTATTGTTGTTGATTAATTAAGCAAATTTTATTTCTAAAAAAAAGGTACAAAATAGCATAAAATTTATTACATGTTGAATGAATACAATGTAAAGTATTTCCTAATCTAAATAAAGTAAAAGAAATTTGCTATGTCCATCCTTCTTGGTTTCATTTGGTGATATCATCACTTCATTGTACTTCAAATTCAAGTCTTCGTACCTGTCACATAAAGGTTAGTCATCTTATCCCCTTAAAGTTTAACGAATTAGAGCAAATGGTCCATATTTAGGCATAAATATTCCTCAAATATGCACATAAATAATGATAGGTCGTTACTCGGGGTCGGAAACTCACTTGGACATTTAAGGTAAAGTCGACTATTGGACTTAATACATCAAGGGTAGAAAGCCTCTTAGTTCATGAAATGATGTATGTTCCTTATAAAGTGTATTGGTTTAACTCTATTCTAGGTAAACTAGAAGTGGGTTTACTAGACACAAGTGGACTACTCGAGTGAGAAGGCTACGCGGTCACATGAAAAACCCCGCACATACACCAACTCTCTTAAATTTTGGGATTTAAAAAGTATGGGTGCGCAAAACATTTCTCACGTGTATGTGTGATAGTGTGAATTTCCATAAAGTGGAGAAATATAAACGGAATGACAGTTAAGGAAAGCAGTAACACATAAATAATTTATAGCTAACAAACAGTTAATAGCATGTAAAAATAATTTATAGTTAACAAATACTTGATAGCATGTGAAATTAACTTAGAGCAAATAAACAATTGATAGCATGTAAAAAAAATTATGACAAGTAAAGTAATTAAAGTAAGCACATAAAGTCTAATTAAACTAAGTCTGTTGTGGTTAGAACCTATTAAATCTCCATTGGAATCGCCAAGTTGTTATACTTCATTTTAACCGGATCAAAATAGTGTACAACATTTTGGTGATTCTTCAATTATTAACTAACTTAAGAAGTCGTCACCTAATTATTTATGGTGAATTAGAGCACCTAAAATTAATTAAAGTCATGTCTAAAGTTAACTCCATTTAAATGTCTACTCAACATGAGATTCTAGGTAAGGGTTCAACTCATCTAAGAGGAAGGGGTGAGACATCATTTAACATCCATTAAAAATGGTTAGCCGATCGAACTTAATTAATTAATTAGGCTAAGGGTAAGAAAGTAAAATTAGAATATAAATGCTAATTTTTAGAAACTTTAGAGTCAATAATTGAAAAGATATTTTTTATGAAAATTTATATTGTTGGAAACATAATGAAACTGAAACTGCTTTTGAAACAAATGAAAACCCATTAGAACTTAAAAAGAGATAAACTTTTTTCAAAACTAAAACATGAGAAGTAGTACAAGATATTTTTTTAAAAAAAAAATAGTGAACTTAACTAATTTCAAAGATACTTATTTACCATTAAAAGAAAAGGGGGCTAACAAATTATATCTACACGCTAAGTTACTAATTTGAAGAAAAAGGCAGCCAAGTTTAAAACATTATTATACTAGAACACTTTCATGTTAGGAAATTTAATAAGCTCTAATCTATATGATATAATTAATTGTTATTAGAATACTCAAAACATAAAGCGTCACATACAACAAGTAATAAATGTGCATAACATATAGGGAGTTAAGGGTAGATAAAAACACATAAGTGATACTTAAAACAATTTAGCAAGAATAAGGAAAGGAATGTCTATCCTTTTCTCCCAGTTCTCTCATTCAATTCTGTTTGAATGGAGTTTCTAGGGGAGTAAGAGCCACGAACAAAGATGTACATGCACAAGGTCGTCTCACGATGATGTCGAGTCTTAAAGTGAGACTTTTCAACTCTGGTGTTCATGCAAAATTGACAAACAAGATAAACATGATTAGAAAAATGGATAAATAAATCATAAAGTTAACAGACTTATAAACTTATACCAAACAAACACTTCTTTTCTTTAGTATTACATAGTACTAGTTTACAAACTTACTTTAATTATGGCTGCCAGAAATAACTTTTAAAACAAATACTAGATCTAAACATATATATCTAAGAAAAGTATCATAATTAGTGGTTCAAATTATATATAATATTTTAACAACATAATGTCAACAAAGAAATAGAATTCTTGATTCCAATTATGATCACATATTAATAGAGATTAAATGGGACTGCATATTCACATAGCCATACTTTTCCGCAATACAAGAGAAATAGAGTTATTGAAGCAAAATTTAACATATAACAAGAAAATAAAAGTTAGATTTGTATACATAAATCATCTTGAAATCATAGACAAAGTAAGAACCACAAGCTTCAATATATATACATATATATACACACACTAGCATAGATAATTAAGCAAAATAAACATGATTAACGAAATGATGTAATAAAAAAAAGTCTATCGAAATTACCATTTGTGGGACAACAAATTATGGCTATTGTAGGTCTCAAATCTACTACCTCAAGAATAATTCTTGAACCAAACAGATTCAAATGTCTCTCTTATGGCTACAATACAACTGAGACAAAATGAACACTTAAAAGATGCAAAGTTTATAGTCGTATCTAAGAATGAAAGATTCCAAGAGCGTTAAGATTTTTGTGATGCCTTTTGCGAGTGTAAAAGCTTATTGGGTGATTCTTTTAACAAGCAAACACTCGTCCTCAGATGAAGGGATATAAGGTAGTATTTATAGGAGAAGAATGGTAGAGTTAGAGATAGAGATTTGAGCGGGATTTCTGAAGAACAAAAGAGTTGTTTGAAATTTGAAAAAAAGTTGTTCAAATCTGCTTTTTCTGTAGAGAAATCAGATCAGCTCTAAAATTTCTTTGGCCTCATGTGCTGATCGAATCCTTGAAGATGAGAGGGTTGTCGAGGTTTGCACAAAAATGGAATGGCCAAAGTATGCCATTGTTGAGAGCTGTGTGAAGAGGGAGAAATGACGTTGTGGCGGTTGAGAAGATTAGGTTTGTGGGAGGTTTTCTTTTGAGAAATCTGATATGTTTCAAAAGGGCCAACGAGTTTGGGCCTATTTTTGGACATAATTGACATCGAAAATGGGTTGAATATTTGGTCCAATGGAAATTCAATTAGGCCCAATTTTATGGTCTTTTTCTTTCTTAAATTAATTCTTTTTGAGCTTCTCATTTAAATAACTAGCGCAATATATATGATGTAAAAAGTTTAGCAAGAAAGAAACTTGAAATAAAGTAACGACAATCTATTTAAAGAAGACGACAATAAAATGATAATAATAATGTTAATGAAAAAAATATACTTTTAAAATAGTGAAAATGATAATAAAAAGATGATAATCATAAAAATAATAAAATTTAAAGTAACATAGACAGTTACGATCACAATAGTAATAAGCAAAAATATATGTGAAATAAAAAGTATTCGACTTATTATTAACTTAGAAGTTCAACGAAATAAATTAGAAGATAGAAGGGACAAAATTGGGTGTCAAATATTGGAATTTTGAGGAAATACACCATTTGGGGAGGGGAGGGGGTTATTTCTTAAAATTGATGAATATTTTAAAACTTGTTGGTTTTACATTCGAGGCCCGAGTTCAAGTCAAATACTTAGTTTTATAAAAAAAAATGGATAAAATGAAAATCTACCTTTACAGATAAGCTAGACGAGGTACTTCAAGGTGGTGCGTAGATTGAATTTCAGATTACATTTCTCTTGCATTATAGTTGTTGACAAGTCTGAGGTAGCATTTTGGGCAACTCGAGATTTCTACCAAATTTTTACTTTTATGCATTGACCACACTGCATTGCATCATTTTGTTTTATCTGTATGTTTGTGATTGTCGTTTATTTGGTTGCAACCTGTTTGTTAATAGTATTCATTTCATTTGTTAGTCTCGGTGGTTGGTTATCGCTCTTATATATATATATAATGCAATTAATTTTATTCAAATTTTTTTGCCATCTATAAGATATTAAAAAATAAAAATTTATGTAGGATAATAAGAGTGGAATCCATGAAATTAATACTTCAAGACATTAAATTACAAAAATTTATTATAATTTATTGTTGGACAGAAATAGTATAATTTTTTTCCCATTAAATAGATAAATAATTTCCTCAACGGAACAAACAAACAAACGACCCGTTAGACTTTAGACTAGGGTTCCAAAAATAACTCGTTTTTTAAATATTCATCTTGCTTTTGCTGAGTCTCTGCCCACTGCTACTCTGAGGGTAGTCCTTCGCCACTGCCGCTGCCTGTTGCCGCTTATTCATCATCCTCGTTGTCAGGAAAGTTTTGTCAAAAAAAATTCAAAAGGAACAACTGAAATCTTCTGAAAAGAAACCCAGTTATACACGCAATAACTGAACTGAGTCTAATTTGAAATGATATTTCTGCTTGTTGAAGCCATGAATTCGAAGTAGTTAGAGCGACTTTAGTTGAGATGATAATTACAGAAGAACTACCTTTTAACTTTTTTGACTATTGTTGTTAGACTCATTAATTTATTATGTGATGTGATCTGGTGGTTGTTACTGCCATTGATTATGTGAAGTGACTTAAATGTTTGAGTTTTTGAGATTTTGAGAAGAGGTTTGATGCTAACATGTGAAAAGAGGTTTGATGTTAAGCCTAGAATGTGGAAAGAGTCTGCTTTATGTGAAATTGTTCTTTTACCATTCAAAATCAGCTCTTATGAGGAACTGATGGCACTAATTTAAATGAACAACGTCAACCCACAATGCTAAAATCATAAACCAAATAAATTATTAAATTATGGACAACAACGTTAATGCCTAATGCAGGACACTTTATGTTATACTTTGAATAGTACTAACCCAAAAACCCTATTCGAAAGCATATTTTTCTGTAGAAAAAAGTCAGTCTAAAAGTCCAATTTGACAGGACCAAACCAACTGAATCGTACCGAAAATGATTTAGAAAAAACCTAACTAATGTCGGTTTAGTTATTGGTGGACCAAATTGAAAACTGAAAATAATAAACTGATTGACGCCTACCCCTAGAATATCTCGCTAGTTGCTTCTCCTAGTTGCTAGGGTTAGCGTGTGTCTCCCTCGGCTCTCTGAAACTGAAAGGTAAAAGACTAAGGTTGGACTATCAACGCTCTTCTTTTACACCCCCTGTCCAGGCAAGTCATGGACCTCTTCTCTTTCTGAGCAATTTTGTACCTCTTGTGTTTTTTTTTAATATGTTTTTGGGCTTGGCTATTTTAAAGGTCCCTGTTTATTATCCTGATATAATTGCAATCTAGTGGGGTTTTGCGAAGGTTATTTAGTTGTACATGTTAGGAGATGTGCTCTTAATTTTAATGGCTAGAGCAGGGAAATTTGATGCTGACATTGATTTAAATATAGAAAATCAGTACAAAACGTAAAACTAAATGCTACAGAAAAGAAGTAACACTGGAGAATTTCACACTGAATTTAAAGGAGTAAAGACACTTAACACATGTTAGCAATTGATAAATGGATTCTAAAATTGCTAGTAAAAGCATGAAAGACAACTCGCCCACAAAACCCAATAAAAAGGCTTCTGAGGGTTGAAGCTAGTTTTGGTTGCCTTATTCAGGCAATGCTATTGAGGTGTAATTCTGTAAGATCCCGTACATTTTCTCTAAACGTGCATATATATATGTGGCTTAGTATGGCATGGTTATATGAGGTGTATATGACTTTGTATTGTACATTGGAGATTAAGATGGCAAGTAGGTGGCAATATCAAGGAACTAAACTAAAGTTTTAGGTCTAAGGGACCCCTCAAACAAAGTTCATGATAAAAGAAATGGCTTGGGTAGAACTTCGCTCGTTTGAAAGGTTTAACTTGTTCCATACCTTGTGGATAAGCCTATGAGTGTAATACATGCTAAGAATAGTGTGTTATGAGGTATTATAATAGCACAAGGGTCGTATGTTAAGTTTGGAAGTCAAGAAAATTAGTGAAACTAAAGTCGGCAAAAGTTATCGAAGTTTCTCTAATAATATTTTCTTAACTTTGGGTCAAATGTGTTGGATGTTTTCTCCCAATATACAAAGATTTAGAAGGCTTATCACCCATTAAATTGAAGGTCTGCGAGTCTAGTTTGCAACGCACAAAACCCCATATCCAACCGACATCGAAAAAAAGTTATGAGGGTTTTACTACGAACTGCCGGGGTAGAATCCAGGTCGGATCCGGGTCGGGTCAAAAATGTGGTATGTCGGCTTACTCAACGTTTTAAGACATGAAAACATTTCATTTTACTTCCAAACCAGAAAGAAAGCTTATGAGAAGGTTCCTATGGAGTACTTGCATGATGAAGGTCAGTTTTCGACGATTTCTACCATTAAAGATTCTCCCCGTGCCTAGAAACGTGATCTTTGCACGTGGTAATCATTTTCCCCTAATATTAGCTGCAATTGGAGCAAGTTTTTGAAGATATAAATTTGTAGTTATTGGTGTTTCTTCAACGTTTACACTTGGTTAACTAAGGTAATCATCGCGGGACTCTTTTATGATTGTTTTTATGAAGTTCTACAGACATTTCGTCAAGTTGAGGCCATTTGGCAAATCTGCCGATTTAAGAACAATTATGAACTATTTATAGGTGTGTACCAACTGTGTATATATAGTGTTTGTGAAGTTTAGGACGTAAGGAACAACTTTCGTGAAGAAGCTACGGCCATTCGAGCATTCATTCAAAAGGTAAGTTAAGGTGAGGCTACGTCCTTCATTTTAGCACCACTCCTCGGAAATTCCTAAAACGTCGAATGTGATATTTTGCTATTCTCTTGCTAGAAAGACCTTCAGTGAAAGGCATTGGGATCTCAGCTGAATTATTTTCGTGATTCTGTTATTTTGATATTTCACTCGTTCGGATAAAAAGAGTGTTCGACATCTACACGTCATTTTATCAGTTTCCTTGATTATATGTCCGCACGTATGAATTCGTATTCTTCCTTGGGTAATGTGAATTAAAATGTCAGGAGAGACCCTTACTACTTATGACCAGCCCTCTTTCTCCACTAAGGTTATTATTAAAGAAAAACTTTAAAGTATCTTACGACCTTAAAAACTCTCAAATATAATTTAAATGTAAACTATTAGAACACTTGGTTTTTGAAATATTTCTTTTATAAATTATCAAGGAACCAAGTTAGGAACTAAGTAAGTCACCTTAAACTTGTTATGAATATCAACATGGTTAGGTTATCCTTCTAAAATTCGACTTAACTTTTCAAGCTTATTTGGAAGAACATATCAAGTTCCATGAGATTGTTATATGTTATACAAAAGTTATTATGGGGTTATGAGAACAAGACTACAAACGGGCCAAGATTGGCAACATGACAACAGTAATTCATAGGTATTATAAATCCATAACATGACATGTTATGCATTCTACTCCCGAGGTATAATCGGGAGGTATGGGGCCTATTGCCTATATTTATACGTATGAGACACAGATGGCCACAAGTTGGCGAATATGATGTCGATTCGCTACCAGAAAGCACCATCATTGCTAGCATTTGGTTGGGTATGTCATGCATTTGCATATATATATATATATATATATATATATATATTCACGACATACGATTAGACGAGCATACCATGCATATTTAAGTAGTAGGGGGCTAAAGGTCAGCCATGGAGATTATTTGGGTTTCAATTTCAGGTGGTATCTCTATTACCCTTTTACAGTAAATGTTTATGATTTTACTTTTCCCTTTACATACCAGTACATTTTTATTCACACTGACGTCCCTTTGCCTGTGGACGCTGCTTTTTGTTTTGTGCGAGCAGGTACATGCAAGGACCCTAATTGACCCACCCGCTAGGATTCAGGTTCAGTTGTGAGTTGGTAAGCTCCATCTTATCCTGGGGCTATCAGAGGATGTTTACTTTTGTTGTACAGTTTGGATATAGTCGGGGCCTTGTCCCGACAGTGCTTATGTCACTCATAGAGGCTATTGTGGACACAATATTCTGGGTTTTCTTTTTGTATGTTTCAACCCCCAGCCAATAGTCTTGGCATGTATATATAGGTGTGTGTGTGTAAGTACGTACGTTTTCGGTTATGGCCTCGTCGGCTAGATAGTACATCTTTATTTTATTTTTTTCGGTTTGTCTACCATTGTTTGTATGGTTATTCTCTTTCAGGTCATGACCTTTGGGTCCAGGCTTCACTTTTTAGAGGTTGTACTACCCAATCTTTTTGCCTCACCAGTTTGGTTTAGCTAGTATGTTTCAGTGGGTAACTCGATGTATTAAGGTATCGAGTTCCAGTTACGCCCTCTATTTCGGGGCGTGACAAATTCAGTTCAAAATGTGATAGTTACTGATAAATATATTCTTCCACTGATCACTCTCCCCCACATAGTTCTACTCAACTCTCCAGTTTTTGCCCCATCTCTCTTCCTGAACCTTGTCCCGATAGATGGGATCGAGCAAACATTAAACCCACTGATGTCTGAGCAAAACATGATGTTATCTCTTTTTCAGAAAGCATTTTTGTTATTAAAATTGGATAGAAAGAGTTGCATATTAGAAACTAAACTATTAATAGTTGAAATATTTTAAAAGATTGTTATTCAAGGGAAATTTTGTTTAACTTTTCAAGTGGCAGGTGTATCATACAATTGGGATAAAGAGAGTGCATAATTTTATTTTTATCAAAAGAGAGTGCATAAATTTGTCTTCTGCCCAAAACAACCAACTTAGCTCCGTCTCTTTGTGTTCTCATCCTCAACTAGTTTTCTGTGTAACCGTGCAGATCACCCTTTCACCCTCAATTGAAATAATTGCAATCCTTCTGAGGTTACACTTTATACCTTCTTTTCTTTTGCATCATGACTTCCACTGCTTGCCTCTTGAGTGACAGTTATCCTGTTTCTCCCACAAATCTTGCAACTCTCTTGTTTTTTCACATCCAAATACCCTTAATGGATAATAAAGTGTTGTCAAAAGGGAAATAGCTCAACATGGAACTCGTAATTGGCGTCTCATTCCTAAGCATGCTGGTTTGTTTCTTTAATCCTCTTTTTTTATCCGGTGTTCGAATACACAAATATTTAAGCAAAAAATATTTATTTGTGTGCTAAAAGTTTGTTGAACTTACATAAAAAAGAATTTTTAGTACTAAAGCTGCAATAGTATAGCGAAATAATCATGTTTTCAGTCTTGCTCGAGTTCTAGGATGTTGACATTGTTCATAAATTTATTTATCACACATCATAGACATGCAATCAACCCAGAACTCAAATAATTGCAGTCTCAATATTTTAAATTAAAATCAGTAATATAAGTCCAAAAATATCAAGAGTAGCCACTGAGCTCTTACCCTCTTTGGGTCAACTTTTTATCTTTAAATTTGAAAGGCTTCTTGGCAGAAAAACAAATAAAAGCAAAATCAAGAACTGAGGAGTGGATGTCATACAAACTTACCTCCACCGACTTTGGATATCTAGGCAAAACAAGATGTCTTCGGTTTTTCCTTAGAAAAATTGAGAATAAATTGGCCAAGCGAAGGATGCAGGGTAAAAAGGGAAGTGAAGATGAACAATATTAATGCTTCTTAGTAAGCTTTATTGGAACCTGTGTCAGAAAAAAAGACAAGTGGATCCACACATACTACATGAAGGGTAGAGCAGTTAATCAGGTTCATCCTTCCTAAACATGCAGCTTGGATGGTAAGAAGTAATTGTAAGTTGAAGACACTTTGCAGAAGGCAGGAATGACATATGTTGATATACTGAATCTTAAGAATTTTACTATCAAATGAGTGTACAAGCAATTAGAAGTAAACCGGGGCATATTCTGGTTAAAACCAAAAAAACCGATCGAATTGAATTTTTTTCAATTTCGGTTTCGGTTTTTCGATTTTTTCAATCAATTTCGATTTAGAATTTTAAATTTTCAGTTTTTTGATTCGATTTTTGGTTTTAAATAATTAAATTTGATTAACCGAAAACCCAAATTTTATTGTTGGTCAAATATTTTAGACATTTTTCCATACATTCACAGCCCATAAAAAACAACCCAACTCAAATCTGAAATCCCTAAATTTAAGCACAATAATAGAAAGTCAATGAACAACAAATTTCCAATCTCAAAATTTAAATCTCAACCATCATTGCCGACAGATTCAAAGGCAAAACAAAGACACCATCGAAGATGCCATAAAACAACGCCGCTCCGATGCCAACTGTGGTGCTTCACAATCGCCAACACCACAAAACCACACAATTGCGGTGTCTTCCAAATCTCTGTTTTGATTGTGGAAAGGTCAGGAGCTCTAAAAGGTTTGCTGGGTTTGGACAAAAGTGTTTGATAGTTTGGCTGAATTTTCCATGTATCAAATAACTTATTTTCACATAATTTTTGTGCGTACGGAAATAAAGCCCTTTCTTAAGAAAAAAGAATTGATCCAATTTAGAGAAGTTTATTGATGAATGGTGATAAGAAAATGGCCCAATATGATTATATTCAATCTGAATCGACATTACAAAAATCTAATTGAATCGAATTTATTATAGTTCGGTTTCCGTTAACATTATTACCAAACCAAAAAACTGAACCAAAATCAGCAAACCGAACCAACCAAACGCCCAGCCCTAGTTAGGAGGCCTTATTCCCCAATGTAAGCTGGAAAATAATGGTATGCAACAATGAAGGTAGTCCTAAGTGGCTATTTCTATTTACTTTGGTGGTACAGGGCAGGATATATATAAGAGACAGGCTGTTTAAATGGGGAGTTTCTATTACAACTGTGTGCCCCCTATGTGTGGTAAGAGGATAAAACTCTAGAGCACCTGTTTTCAAATGCCCATACTCAACTAATTTAAGGGTAAAGCTGTTACACTGGATGAATATACACAGGGATGGACAGAACTGGAATGGGCTATCAGTCATGCTAATGGGTAGATGGCCAGTGCCTGAGGTTACTGGTAGGGTATGTTTATTCTATCTATCTGGCTAGAAAGGAATCAAAGAGTGTTTCAGAACAAGAGAACTGTAGAAGAAGTCTGCAGGATAGTACAAGAGGTGCATTGTTAAGGCTACTGCCAAAACAAGATAGCAAGTTTCCTACTGCAACACGATGTTTACCCTTAAACTACAGAAATGATTTTCTCTAAAAAGCATCGTAGAACAGGAGGTACAGATAGAGAATAGGGGGAAGGAGGTTTAGCTTAGATACTGATGGCTTGGTATTGATTGTATTTGATACATATCCCACACATGTACATTGTTGCTTCTTGGTTAAATTAAATCTGTATTTACCCCCAAAAAAGATTAAATTAAGTTGTTTAGGTATTCAGAAAATGACATACCTAATTGGTGGAAGAATGTGTACAAGGTCTTTGCTCATTCTTTTTGTGTCATCTAGTGTAACATCTCGCAATTTGAAATAACCAGGAAGAAGCTACGAACTTGAAATAATCATTTTTGGAAATAGTGACAAATCTGGAAATTTGTTCAACTTAGGAAAAGTGAGTTTTGGGTCAACTTCAAACGGTCATAACTCCTAGCTCAGGATGAGTTTGGTGAACTTCTAGATATGGTTGGAAATCTCTTAGAATGATCTTTCCAACGCCACCAAGATTGCGCAAATCCGAGTTTGTATGAGTTAGATACGCCCATTGAAGTTGGGCTGTCCAAATAACGAAATGTCCAATACAGATTTTGAAGGGTATTTCATTCTTTTCGTTATCCAATTAATAAAATTCATTTTGGTGAATTAATTAAGGGTCTAAACTGAGCTTGGTCAGTTTTACGCTTTTGAAAAAGAGTTAGGGTTTTAGAGAAGAGGAAAGAAGAGGAGAAAAGAGAAGGAGAAGCAAGGAAATCGTCAAGTTCGTCGAGTTTAGCTTATGGATTTCGTCGCGGGTGATCTCTACAAGGTATGTGAGATCACATGGCATTGGTTTAGTTCACCCACGCGCCAATCATGTTTAATTCATCATATTTTCGTCCTAAAAATATTGAGAATTTGATGTTCTTGATAGTTGTTCTTGAATTGATTTCGCTCTTGAATATGAGTTGAGATTAAGGAGTTTCTTGATATTAAGTGTTGATTCCTTGAGTTGTATGAGTTAGATTTTGTGTATATACCTGGAGTATCTGTTTCTAAAGTGAATTTGAGAAAAAAATTTGATCAAAATCGATTTAAGATCAAAAATCGAGACCAAAGGTTCGACAGATTTTTGCCTAAGGAACAGGTGGCGTGGCGCGCCCGCATAGCACCAGGAATGCTGGGGCGGGGAACCAGCAATGCACCAGATTAGAGCCCCAGTAAGTTGAGTCTGGCGCGGCGCGCCCGAGATGCGCCCAAATCGTCGTTTTCCACCCAGTTTTTGTCATTCAGTCCATTTAAGCCTTTCTAAAGTGTATTACCACTTCCTATTGATTCTAACTACTCTAAATGACTTCTAAACATCTAGAAATCATCCAGAAACATGAATCATAACCTTGAATCCATAAATTCAAATTCAAGGAAAGTCAAGAGCCAAGTCTACGAAGTTGTTAGAGTCTTTTCAAGAAGTCTTTTCCAAATGTTTTAAGGCGTAAGTTCAAGTTAAGCAAAGAGTAAAGATTTGAAGTTTCATTTCTTCAAAGAAGTATATGGGAACTGAGTATTCTCAAGAAGTTTGAAAATGTTTTCATATTTTGAGAAAGAAAAGGAAACATCGATTCCAAGAGAGCTTTTAAGCTAAGTTTTGAGTAATTATCTCAAACCAAAGAAACAAGTTGTTTTAAAACATATGAGCTACGTATATTTTTGGGAGTAATATTGAGCACTGATATGGGGATGTGAGTTCATATTAACTCAAGTCTACATAAGCCATGTAGTCATCATATGTATTAATGGGTCATGCTTTTTAGATGATCACATAAGTTAAGCTAGTGGATCTACTAAGTTAAGTAGTTCTATTTGATGGCAAAGTATAAGACAGTCTGGCAACGTCATGGTAAGAACGTTGTATCACTACTTAGGCTCATAGTGGTGGTTTTTGGTTAGAGAATCTCCCACATAAACCATATTATTTTCTTATATGAGTAAAGTTGAGTTTGTTATTGGTTTGTCTTTAACGAACTAAGTTGGTTGCAACTGTTTTATAAGCTTTATATATATTGCATGTGCTTCATTACTTTATATAGTTATTCAGAAGTTGAGAAGAGCCATGTAAGTGTTTCCTTTAAGAATTTTTTCAAGCCTATATCTTGATTTAGCAATCCAACTCGCATACTCGTACATTCAATGTACTGATGCCAGTTAGCCTGCATCATATTATGATGCAGACGCAGGTAACCAGGATCAGCATTCAGCGCCTCGTTGATCCAGCTTGAGCATTCAGAGTCTGTTGGTGAGGCTCTTTACATTCCGGATGACTCTTTTATTTGCTTTCTAGTCTTTCAAATGTCAGGATGATCGGGGGTCCTATCTCGACATCCCTCTTTGTTTTAGAGGCTTCATAGACAATTAGTAGTCGGATGTCTTTATATTGTCATTTCATATGTTAAGACTTGAGTTGCCATTTTGGCCAAGTTGAATGTTGACTTTTAAACATTCTAATCAATTTGACTAAGCTATTTGAGTAAGTTCAGTTTTGAGACAGTTGAGTTATTTAGCATGTGAAACACTTTCTTAATGCTTATAATCTTCCGTTGAGTTAAGTAAGTTAGGCCAAAGGTTTTCTTGAGGCCAACAATGGTCTTCGAGTTCCGGCCACGTCCAGGGTATATGCTCAGGGCGTGACAAACTTGGTATAAGAGCATAGAGTTCAAGAGTCCTAGGGAGTCTATGAAGCCGTGTATGTAGAGTCCTATTTATCGGTGGGAAGCACGCCACATCTATAATTAGGAGGCTCAACATTTAGAAAAATTTCTCACTTCTTTCACTCATTTCGTGCGTTAGAGTTTGATCTCTAAAAAGCTTCCCTCTAATTCGTGCTTGCGCGTGTTTTTAGATAATCATGCATCCACAAAGAGCTATCAGAGGTCGTCTTGCGAGACGCAATGTTGAGGAACAAGAGTTACCTAAAGCACCTAAAGTGCAACCTCAAGGAGAAGTCACCAATGCTGAGTTCCATGAGGCAATCCGGATGTTGAGCCAAGTTGTGACTAACCAAGTCGGGCAACAAAGAGGAGTTCGACAAGAAGAGGCTGACACTTCAAGGATTCGTGAGTTCTTGAGGATGAATCCTCCAATATTCACTGGTTCACGCACTACTGAGGATCCAGAGAACTTCATTGAGCAACGGAAAAAGGTATTAGATGTGATGCATGTTGCTGATACTGGGAGAATTGAGCTAGCTGCATATCAACTGAAGAATGTTGCTAGTACTTGGTTTGATAAGTGGAAAGAGGGTAGAGTTGAGGATGCACCACCTGCAAGCTGGGCCTATTTTGAGGAAGCTTTCTTGGGACGTTTCTTTCCCCAAGAATTGAAAGAGGCTAAGTGTCACGACCCAAGCCTACATCATGGACGTGGCCGGCACTCGAAGACCATTGCTGGTCCCCAAGAAAACCCTTATCCTGGTTGACTATAAGCAGAAGACTAACTCAAGCATGCAAAAGCTTAAAAATTGAATAAAATTCAGGAAACTGAAATACAAAACTTTAACTCAAATGAAAAACTCTGAATATAAAAATATTATTCAACTCGACATAAAATAGGCAACTTAAGTCTTTAAAACATTTAATAAAATGAATAATACAGACTTCTCAACTATACTAACTATTTATGAAGCCTCTAACTGATAAAAGATGAAAGTCGGGACAAGACCCACGACATCCTGATTAAACTGAAAAGTAGATGAAATCCTCGGGAAACAAGGAGGCTCACCATAGCTAACTCGAACTCCCGAATGTATCAACGAATCTCCTGTTGATAATCTTGAATACATGTGTCTGCATCATGAGAAGATGCAGGCCAAATGGCTCGGTACGTGGAATGTACGAGCATGTAAGAGGAATTCTAAAGCATAAACATAAGCTTGAAACTTGATAAAAAAGGAAACATACTTACCTCTTTTCAAACTTACTCAACTCAGGGAATACTCAAGGATACTCAAAACAACTCAACTTACTCAACTTAGAAGTACTCAAGGATAAGATACTCAACTCAGAGATAAGATACTCCACTCAAAGATTTGATACTGAACTCAAAGTTATGATACTCGACTCTGGGTACTCAACGTTGGATACTCAACTTAATATAAAGCAACAATACACATGCAATATATGGAAAGCTTTATAAAACAGTAAAAACAACTTAGTTCATTAAAAAACATGCAATAACAAACTCAACCTTACTTATATAATAAAGTAATATAGTTTTTGTGGGAGATTCTTTAACCGACAACCACCACTATGAGCCTAAATGGTGATACAGCGTCTTGCCCACGCTGCCAGAACTGTCCTATATTTTGCCGTCATATAGAACGCTTAACTTAGTGGATCCACTAGCTTAACTTATGTGATCATCTAAAAAGTATGACCCATTAATACCCATGATGGCTACATGGTTTATGGAGACTTGAGTTAATATGAACTCGCATCCTCATATCGGTGCTCAATACTACTCTCAAAAATATACTTAGCTCATATGTTTTAAAGCAACTTCTTTCTTTGGTTTGAGATAATTAGTCAAAACTTAGCTTAAAAGCTCTTTTGGAATCAATGTTCCCTTTCTTGCTCAAAACTCTTTTGGAAATCTCAATTTCCTCTCATCTTAAATGTGAAAACATTTACTCTTGGGAATACTTAGTTCCCATATATCATTTTAAAGAAAATGAACTTTACTCTTATTCTTTACTCAACTTCAAAGCTTAAGTCTTAAAACAAAGTTTAAACATTTGTAAAAGATTTCTTAAAATATGGTTCACGCCGAATTATGGACATGAACGACTCAATGCAAGGTTTTCAATAACCATAGATAGAACTTGATACTTGGAACTCAAGAACTTCAATGATACTACTCATTTCAAGAATGCTCAACTCAGAGGGTTCATGCGGAATTATGAGCATGAACTACTCAACACAAGGATTCAAAGATACTTTTCATCTCAGGATTATTCGACTTATAATGTTCATGCAGAATTATGGGCATAATCAATTCAACTAAAAGACTTCATGGATAACATATAATAGTCTCATGATTAGAAATATAATCTCAAAGGGGATTAGGAATTCAATACTCAAGACTTAGAACTTGAAGATACTACTCATCTTAAAGGTACTCAACTGATGGAGTTCATGCGGAAGTTATGGGCATGAACGACCCGACTCAAGGGTCAAAATATCAATAAGGAACTCATGTATACTACTCTTATCATTCTCTTACTTACTTCCTCAAAACTTAACTCAAATCGATGATGGATCTCAAAGGATTCACAATTGAACTCAAAACTTTCTTGAACTCTACTCTTAACTCTCTCTTGAATGTGAATTATGAATTCAAGAGTTATGGTTCATGCTATGAAAGATCTCATAATGAAAAAATAGACTCATGAATACATTCTCCTCACTCTCATGCTCACTTACTCGAGTCCTGAAACAAGTTACTAGAAGTTGTAGAAGACTTCACAAAAGGACTCAAAGGGACTTTCTTAGAATGTTTGAAAGAATTCTCAAAACTTAACTTTTAACTCTACCTTGAATTTGAATTATGAATTCAAGGTTATGATCATGTTAGGAATGGTTTTAGGTGTTTATAAGTAGCTTAGAGTATTTAGAATCGAAAGGGAGTAAAGGTGCACTTTAAATGAACTCAAACGGAGCAACCGAAGACAAACTGGATGGGGAAGGCGACCCCGGTGCTCTGAGTGGCGCAGGGCGCCAGCCTCTAAACTTCAGAGGAGGGTTTGGGGTTCTTTGTCTGGCGCATCGTGCCACGCCCTAACCTAGAAAACTCGACGAAATTCTTTGCTCGTTTTCTCACCCTAATTCGCCTAGAATCAAACTGTTTATTCCCCAATCACCTAGAATCAATTACTTAACATAATTACACTCTAATCTACTCAATACAGCCCTTAAAACACTCACTTTGATCTCAAGAAATCATCAAAAACCCAACACAACAAGATTTAGAAATAACTTCAAGAACACCTATCAAGAATTTAAATCCTTCAACTTTTTGAGAATGAAACTTCGCTGAAAATAATATATTTGGCGTGTGGGTGAACAAACCCAGCAATATGGAAGCTTGCATACCTCTTAGGGATTAAACCCATGGTGAAAATACGCAACAAGATGCAAGAATCTCGACAAATGCTTGATCCTTTCCTCTTTTCTACTCTTTTCTCCTCTTTTCTCTTCTTTTCTCTTCTTGAACTCTCAACTAAAACCCTAGGCGTATTTTAGGATTATAAAACTGAACCTAATAGGATTAGACCCTTAAAACCTTACTAAAAATGAATTAAATCTGATTTGGTAAGGAAAAGACCAAAATACCCCTTACTATTTTCGGCTAACTTTTCTTAACTAGACAGCCTAACTTCAAAAGGTCATATCTCACTCATCCGACCTTGAAACTTAGCAAACTCGGTGGGTTTGAAAAGATAATTCAAAGGTCTTTCCTACGGTAACTGGTAGAACATCTAAATCATCTTGTTCTAGGAGTTATGGTCATTTGAAGTCAACCCAAAACTCATACTTAGCTTAACTTGCAAAATTTCAGGTTTTGCTATTTCCAATTTAGTTCTTTTTTTGAACTCAAGGTGCTACATCTAGTGAACTTAACACTTAAGAAATTTTAATTTCTTGGTGAAATCCTACTCACAACGAAGGATAGTTCAAGTCTTAGCTCAAAATAATTTTGGGGTGTTACACTAAGGTACGGGAATTTCTTACACTTAAGTAGAATTCTCTAAGTGTGCATGAGTATGGATTGAAGTTCACCCAACTATCTCATTATGCTCCGGAAATGGTTAAGGACATGAGGAGTAGAATGAGTTTGTTTGTTGTTGGGTTGGCCCGTCTATCAAGCAAAGAGGCCAGGGCAGCGATGCTGATAAGTGACATGGACATATCAAGGTTGATGGTTTATGTGAGCAGGTTGAGGAAGAGAAGTTGAGGGAGAGGGAAGAGTTCAGATATAAGAAAACGAAGACAGGCAATGAGTCTAGGCAGCAGAAAGGTAATGTGAACCGTTCGTCCTTTCAGTAAAAGCAAAAGGGACCTGCTACATCATCTACTAGTGCACCTGCATCCCGAAACAAATGTGAGTATAATGGCCAGAACTCACAGAACTTCAGAGCCAGACCTGCACAGTCTCAAGGTGTGGAACAAGAAAGTAACTGGGCTCCTACAAGTACTAAGTGTGTTAGGATTCACCCAGGTAAGTGTCGTGATGGCCAGACTGGTTGTTTCAAGAGTGGGCAAGAGGGTCACTTCATGAAGGAGTGTCCTAAGAACATGCAAGGTAGTGGAAATTAGGGGAATAGAGCCCACTCTTCATTGGTTTCTCCACCAGACAGGGCTGCACCTAGAGAAGCTACTTCCGGTATTGGCGGAGGAGTAAACCAACTCTATGCGATCACGAGTCGCCAAGAGCAAGAGAACTCTCCAGATGTTGTCACTGGTATGATCAAATTCTTTACTTTTGATGTTTATGTTTTTGCTAAGACCCGGGAGCAAGTTTATATTTTGTAACCCCTTATGTTGTAAATAAGTTTGATGTTCTTCCTGAGAAACTTTGTGAACTCTTTTGTGTTTTTACACCTGTTGGGGAGTCTATTCTAGCAGAAAGATTCTATTGTGATTGTCCCATTTCCATCAATCACAAGAGCACCATGGCTGATTTAATTGAGTTAGACATGGTGGATTTCGATGTCATTCTAGGTATGGACTGGTTCCATGCCTGTTATGCATCAATAGATTGTAGAACTCGAGTTGTCAAGCTTCAAATTCCTAATGGGCCAGTAATAGAGTGGAGTAGTTGTTCAACAGTGCCTAAGGATCGTTTCATTTCGTACCTTAAGGTGAAAAAGTTAGTTTCAAAGGGTTGTATCTATCACTTAGTCCGAGTTAATGACTCTAGTGTTGAGATATCTTCCATTCAGTCAGTTCTTATAGTAAGAGAGTTTCCAGAAGTCTTTCCTGGTGATCTACCCAGAGTCCCTCCTAAGAGAGAAATAGACTTCGGCAGAGACATCATTCCAGATACTCGTCATATCTCTATTCCGCCATATAGAATGGCACCAGTTGAGTTGAAAGAATTAAAAAAATAGTTGAAAGATCTCCTAGATAAGGGTTTCATTAGACCAAGTGTCTCACCTTGGGGCGCTCCGGTCTTGTTTATGAGAAAGAATGGTTCCCTTAGGATGTGTATAGACTACCGCCAGTTGAAAAAGGTTACCATCAAGAATAAGTATCCTCTTCTGAGGATTGATGATTTTTTCGATCAGCTTTAGGGTTCTTCCTGTTTCTCAAAAATTGACCTCAGATCAGGTTACCATCAGTTGAAAGTAAGGGCATGTGACATTCCTAAGACAGCATTCAGGACTCGTTATGGTCACTATGAGTTTCTGGTCATGTCATTCGATTTAACTAATGCACCAGCATCGTTCATGAACCTTATGAATAAAGTATTCAAACCTTATTTAGATATATTTGTTATTGTCTTCATTGATGACATACTACTCTATTCAAGGAATGAAGAAGATCATGCTAGTCATCTCAGAATAGTTCTTCAGACTTTGAAAGATAAGGAGTTGTATGTCAAGTTCTCTAAGTGTGAGTTTTGGCTTGAGTTTGTGGCATTCTTAGGCCATATTGTGTCTGGAGAGGGAATTAAAGTTGATACTCAGAAAATTAAGGCAGTGCAGAATTGGCCTAGACCCACATCTCCAATTGATATTAGGAGTTTCTTGGGTTTAGATGGCTATTATAAAAGGTTTGTAGAGGGGTTATCGTCTATTTCGTCTTCTTTGAACAAGTTGACTCAGAAGACAATGAAATTTCAATGGACTGAAGCTTGTGAGAAAAGCTTACAGGAATTGAAAAAGAGGTTGACTACTGCCACAGTTTTGACCTTACCAGAAGGAACTCAAGGTTTTGTGGTGTATTATGATGCATCTAGAGTTGGTTTGGGTTGTGTCTAGAATGGCAAAGTTATAGCTTATGCCTCCAGACAGTTGAAAGTTCATGATAAGAATTATCCAACACATGATCTAGAGTTGGCTGTTGTAGTTTTCGCTTTGAAGATATGGCTCCATTATTTGTATGGTGTTCATGTGGATGTGTTCACCGATCACAAGAGCCTTCAATATGTGTTCACTCATAAAGATCTTAAACTCAGACAGAGAAGGTGGTTAGAGTTACTTAAGGACTACGACATGAGTATTCTTTACCACCCAAGTAAGGCTGATGTTGTTGTTGATTCCTTAAACAGTTTGTCTATGGGTAGCACCACCCATGTTGAAGAAGGAAAGAGAGAGTTAGCAAAAGATGTGCACAGACTGGCAAGCCTGGGAGTCAGACTTATGGATTCCACAGAAGGATGGATAGTGGTGACGAATGGGGCTGAGTCATCATTAGTGTCAGAAGTAAAAGGCAAGAAAGGCCAAGACCCTATTTTGCTTGAATTGAAGGCAAATGTTCATAAGCAAAATATATTAGCTTTTGAACAAGGGGGAGATGGTGTATTGAGATATCAAGGTAGGTTGTGTGTACCAATGGTGGATGGACTCCAAGAGAGGATCATGGAAGAAGCTCATAGCTCCAGATATTCCATTCATCCGGGTTCCACCAAGATGTATCGTGATTTGAAAGAAGTGTATTGGTGGAATAGTATGAAGAAGGGCATTGCAGAATTTGTTGCTAAGTGTCCACACTACCAACAAGTTAAAGTAGAACACCAAAGGCCCGGTGGTTTGGCGCAGAATATAGAACTTCTAGAATGGAAGTGGGAGATGATTAATATGGATTTCATCACAGGCTTGCCAAGGTCTCGCAGACAACACGATTCTATTTGGGTGATTGACGATAGAATGACAAAATCAGCCCATTTTCTGCCGGTAAAGACTACCCATTCAGCAGAAGATTATGCCAGGTTATATATTAAAGAGGTGGTAAGACTTCATGGAGTCCCAGTCTCCATTATTTCAAATAGAGGTGCACAATTTACTGCACAGTTCTGAAAATCTTTTCAGAAAGGTTTGGGTTCGAAGATGAACTTAAGTACTGCCTTTCATCCTCAGACAGATGGGCAAGCAGAGCGCGCTATTCAGACATTAGAAGATATGTTGAGGGCCTGTGTGATCCATTTCAAAGGTAATTGGGATGATCACCTACGCCTTATTGAATTCGCTAACAACAATAATTACCACTCTAGCATCCAAATGGCTCTATATGAAGCTCTTTATGGGAGAAGATGCAGATCTCCTATTGGATGGTTTGAAGTTGGTGAAGCAGGGTTGATAGGACCAGATTTAGTTCATCAAGCTATGGAAAATGTGAAAGTGATTCAAGAGAGGTTGAAAACGTCACAGAGTCGTCAGAAATCCTACACTGATGTTAGGATAAGGGTGTTAGAGTTCGAAGTAGATGATTGGGTATATCTAAAGGTTTCACCCATGAAGGGTGTTATGAGGTTTGGTGAGAATGGGAAACTTAGTCCCCGGTATATTGGGTATTATCGAATATCCAAAAGGATGGGCAATGTAGCTTATGAGTTGGAGCTACCACAAGAGCTAGCATTGGTTCATCCGGTGTTTCACATCTCCATGTTGAAGAAGTACATGGAAAATCCTTCATTGATCATACCAACTGAAAATATTGAGATCAAGGATAGCCTATCTTATGAGGAGATTTCGGTTCAGATTCTAGATCGCCAAGTTCACAAGTTGAGGACAAAAGAGGTTGCATCAGTCAAAGTCCTTTGGAAGAACCAATTTGTTGAGAAAGCTACTTGGGAAGCTGAAGAGGATATGAAGAAGAGATATCCACATCTCATTGAATCCGGAGAAAATGCAGACCAAGGTACTAATTCTCTTTTTAGTACTCTTTAAATTATGAGTGAGTATGTTGTTTGTTTGCATTTGCTTGTTGGGTGTTTGAACTTGATGTTACCACCCTTAATCCAGTAGGAGTAATCTCATTCGAGGACGAATGTTCCCAAGAGGGAGATATTGTAACATCTCACAATTTAAAATAACTAGAAAGAAGCTAAAAACTTGAAATAATTGTTTTTGGAAATAGTGACAAATCTGGAAATTTGTTTAAGTTAGGAAAAGTGAGTTTTTGGTCAACTTCAAACGGCCATAACTCCTAGCTCAGGATGGTTTAGGTTTACCTATATATATGGTTAGAAATATCTTGGAATGATCTTTCCAACTCCACCAAGATTGCGCAAATCCGAGTTTGTATGAGTTAGATACGCCCATTGGAAGTTGGGTTGTTCAAATAAGGAAATGTCCAATCCAGATTTTGAAGGGTATTTCATTCTTTTCGTTATCCAATTAATAAAATTCATTTTGGTGAATTAATTAAGGGTCTAAACTGAGCTTGGTCAGTTTTACGCTTTTGAAAAAGAGTTAGGGTTTTAGAGAAGAGGAAAGAAGAGGAGAAAAGAGAAGGAGAAGCAAGGAAATCGTCAAGTTCGTCGAGTTTAGCTTATGGATTTCGTCGCGGGTGATCTCTACAAGGTATGTGAGATCACATGGCATTGGTTTAGTTCACCCACGCGCCAATCATGTTTAATTCATCATATTTTCGTCCTAAAAATATTGAGAATTTGATGTTCTTGATAGTTGTTCTTGAATTGATTTCGCTCTTGAATATGAGTTGAGATTAAGGAGTTTCTTGATATTAAGTGTTGATTCCTTGAGTTGTATGAGTTAGATTTTGTGTATATACCTGGAGTATCTGTTTCTAAAGTGAATTTGAGAAAAAAATTTGATCAAAATCGATTTAAGATCAAAAATCGAGACCAAAGGTTCGACAGATTTTTGCCTAAGGAACAGGTGGCGTGGCGCGCCCGCATAGCACCAGGAATGCTGGGGCGGGGAACCAGCAATGCACCAGATTAGAGCCCCAGTAAGTTGAGTCTGGCGCGGCGCGCCCGAGATGCGCCCAAATCGTCGTTTTCCACCCAGTTTTTGTCATTCAGTCCATTTAAGCCTTTCTAAAGTGTATTACCACTTCCTATTGATTCTAACTACTCTAAATGACTTCTAAACATCTAGAAATCATCCAGAAACATGAATCATAACCTTGAATCCATAAATTCAAATTCAAGGAAAGTCAAGAGCCAAGTCTACGAAGTTGTTAGAGTCTTTTCAAGAAGTCTTTTCCAAATGTTTTAACTTTGCTTTAAAGCGTAAGTTCAAGTTAAGCAAAGAGTAAAGATTTGAAGTTTCATTTCTTCAAAGAAGTATGTGGGAACTAAGTATTCCCAAGTAGTTTGAAAATGTTTTCACATTTTGAGAAAGAAAAGGGAACATCGATTCCAAGAGAGCTTTTAAGCTAAGTTTTGAGTAATTATCTCAAACCAAAGAAAGAAGTTGTTTTAAAACATATAAGCTAAGTATATTTTTGGGAGTAGTATTGAGCACCGATATGGGGATGCGAGTTCATATTAACTCAAGTCTCCATAAACCATGTAGCCATCATGGGTATTAATGGGTCATATTTTTAGATGATCACACAAGTTAAGCTAGTGGATCCACTAAGTTAAGTAGTTCTATATGACGGCAAAGTATAGGACAGTCTGGCAACGTGATGGTAAGAACGTTGTATCACTGCTTAGGCTCATAGTAGTGGTTGTCGGTTAGAGAATCTCCCACATAAACCATATTATTTTCTTATATGAATAAAGCTGAGTTTGTTATTGCTTTATCTTTAACGAACTAAGTTGGTTGCAACTGTTTTATAAGTTTTATATATATTGCATGTGCTTCATTACTTTATATTTGACTTTAAGTTATTCAGAAGTTGAGAAGAGCCAGGTAAGTGTTTCCTTTCAGAATCCTTTCAAGCATATATCTTGTTTTAGCATTTCAACCTGCATACTCGTACATTCAATGTATTGATGCCAGTTGGCCTGCATCGTATTATGATGCAGACGCAGGTAACCAGGATTAGCATCCAACACCTCGTTGATCCAGCTTGAGCAGTCGGAGTCTGTTGGTGAGTCTCATTGCATTCCAGAGGACTCCTTTATTTGCTTTCTAGTCTTCAGATGTTAGGATGATCGGGAATCATGTCCCGACATCCCTCTTTGTTTTAGAGGCTTCATAGACAATTAGTAGTCGGATGTCTTTACAATGTCATATCATATGTTAAGACTTGAGTTGCCATTTTGGCCACATTGAATGTTGACTTTTAAACATTCTAATCTATTTGACTAAGTTATTTGACTAAGTTTAGTTTTGAGACAATTAAGTTATTTTGCATGTGAATCTTTTTTTTAATGCTTATAGTCTTTCGTTGAGTTAAGTAAGTCAGGTCAAGGGTTCGCTTGAGACCAGCAATGGTCTTCGAGTCCCGGTCACATCAGGGTGTATGCTCGAGGTGTGACATCTGGTTTCCTTTATGGTCTTGTTGACTTTGACAAGTCACAGCTTACGGAATAGAAAATTCATGTAAATATCCCAAAGTAATTAAAAAATATGAAAACTTAAACTATAGAAGAAGTTACTAGTTGTTCTTAAAAGCATTTGTGATTGTGAATTTATTTGTCCACACTTGATATACTTTTGTTGTCTTGCATTCTAATTTATGATATATCGGAAATCTAATTCAAAGGTTAACATGCAGCATATAGGAGATCATCAGTAGCTTGATATGCAGTCAAACAGCAAAGATCTACTTCACTTGGAGAGTGAAGGCGGCTTGTCTTCGGAATCAAAACTTCTCTTTTGCACTAGTGATGGCGGATCTCAATCCCTAAATTCATACGATTCCAGCTCACTGGAGCCTGATTCTCTGTGATGGCGGATCTCAATCCCTAAATTCATACAATCCCTAAAAAATATTGCATAGCTTCCTTTCTATTCAAATCGGTAATGATGGGACTTTTTTTTCAATAAATAGTGGAATTTTATTAAATAAAAGGCAAAGCACACCTATTGCCATCTGACAGGAGTTGAAAGCTAATCTTTTGTATTCCTCAGTAATTTCCAGGTGCTTTTTGAGCGAATGAAAATTATTACTTGTGGTTTCAACTGTGGCATACAATTCCAAATTGGTAGTTTGTTTATCATTAAATTTTTCATAAAATCTTTCTTTTTCTATTGCTCCTTACTGGTGTCATTATATCCAAAGTATCTTTGATGTTGCATCTAATTTATCATGTATTTGATTAAATAATCCAGAGCTTTCACACGACAAAAGACAACTAGCCTGGAATACAAGAATGAAAATAAATGTCGGTGCTGCCAAGTGCCTTGAGTACTTGCATGATAAAGTGAATCGCCCTGTTATATAAGAGATTTAAAATGTTCTAATATTTTGCTTGATGAAGACTACAATCCCAAGCTATCTGATTTTAGGTTGGCCAAGTTGGGACCTGTAGACGACAAGACCCATGTTTCCACCAGAGTCATGGGAACCTATGGTAATTGTGCACCAGAATATGCAATGACGGGGTAGCTTACACTTAAATCTGATGTTTATAGTTTTGGAGTAGTTCTTCTAGAAATTATTATTGGTAGAAGGGCAATTGACACATCAAGAGCTGCTGGAGAGCAGAATCTGGTTGCATGGGTAAGAGAAATTGATTTTTCTGTTAATGTGTTAGCTTTATGGTGTCACTTGTTCTAACAGTGTGGTGGAACAACTTAAGTTGTGTAGTTTATGTGTCTTTTCTTTAATCTTCAACTAGTTAGTGCATGCTTATTATATGTTGCACGACCAATCTATTGCGGGTTTTATTAGGTGCAAGGTTTCTCAATTATTTTCCGTGCCTGCTTTCTGAATCAACCACTCAAATGTTCATTGGGACTTGAATATATTCTGTTGTCCTTTGGGTTCTGGGCATTTAATGCTGCTCTCTGCTAGACCTCTAGTTGGTCTTCAAGTTATTGCATCACATTTGTATATATCTTCTTTTCTTTCCTCATGATAAGGTAAATATTTTTTTAAAATATTAGGAACAACTCTAGTGTACAAGTAGTATACCTAAAACTAGAGAATCTACAAAAGATATGATTCTCTATGAAATACAACCAATCTTCTATACAAATCAGAACCTTTTGGCTGAAATGTTGTCAATGTCATTTGGTATCAAGTCATCAACCATAGTCCATATCTTTATTCAAATAGTTGTGCTTTTGAGTGCTTTGTCCAGTTAGTTGCTTCTGGGATAATCTCATATGTGTTTATTGTATACCAACCTGCACCTACCTACTTAATTTTATCCAGTTCCTTGCTTCACTTCTAGATTGTTAGCATTGCAAATTATTTAGCTCACTGTCTCTAAATCCTGTCATATAGTTTGCTGCTCGGTGAGTAAGAGTTTCATAGCTCTTGGTTTGTCAAGCTACTTATGGGTAAGAAATTTATACCTTAGAGCTATATTTCAAAATTTGCAGACTCGACCATTGTTCAAAGACCGTAGAAAGTACTCACAAATGGCTGATCCAGAGCTTCAAGGTCAGTATCCAATTAGAGGCTTGTATCAAGCTCTTGCAGTAGCTACAATGTGTGCCCAGTAGCAACCCAACATGCGCCTCTCATAGCAGACGTGGTTACAACCCTTAACTATCTTGCTTCCCAGAAGTACGACTCTGGAACTCAGCCAGTCCAAAGGCATCACTCAGGTGCGTCAACTCCGAGAACTAGAAGGGACTTATGATTGTTGCAGTGGATGAGAATTAGCAGACATTGGAACTTGACAACTGCATGGTTGTTCTCAGCAAAATATGTCACTTCGCTTTTAGTTTTCTCTTGGGAATTCTTTTAGGTACTTCCTTTTCTTTTTTCTCATTTTACTTTGTAGATTATGTAAATTAGAGAGCCAATTGGCAGTTAGACAGTAGTGATGAAAACTTGATTGTAGTGTCCTCTCATATGATAATATTATTGTTGTATAAAAAAGGAGAAAAAACACTGGCATTGCTTATTTTAGTGTGTTTTGCTAATTTCTGTAAGAGGAATATTAAGGGATTTACCAACTCACTGCACAACCAAATCGTATGTCACCATCTTATTATCAATTTCTTACCTTTAGGCCTCAACTTACCTTTGCCAACTACAATTGATAAAAGCATCTACTATTCTAGTCTTTGGCTCAAAATAGAAAAAATTTCTTCTACTTCGCACATAGGGATGGCAATAGGGTGGAGTGGATGCCGGGAAGTTCTAAGGCTATGTGGGGTAGGGGAGGTTTTAAGGTTCTGTGGGGGCGTGTTGAAGTGTGTTAAAAACTAATGTGGAGTGGGGCAAGTTGCAGGTTTATGCGGTTTTATGCGGGTTCAAACTTAATTTTAACTTTTTATATAGGTTATAAGAGTGATAGAGTATTATTTATCAAGATAATTTCTTATCACTAAAATATTCAAGATAGTAATAAAAATGGTTAAATCAAACTAATACAATTTTTTACATGCTTCCCAATTAAGCTCTAACAAATCATATGGTTCCTTTTTCTAAGATCCTATTCCTTCTCAATCATGAGATAGAAAGATTGAGCAAGTATTCTTTTTCACGTCATTTGGTTTGAAGAATAAAAAAAAGTAGGAAAAATTACACAAACAGGCAAACATGTAGTAGGTATTTACGATAAATCACTGTTATTTAAGTAAGTACAATCCGTAGCTATAAGTATGGTTTTATAGCAAATCTCTCTCTCCACTCTCCCTCTCCCTTGCCTCTCCTCCCACTGCCCTCTCCATCTCTCACCCCTGCCAATAAGAAGAAATCTACTCAAATGTATTATGTATCTATTATATTTAATCAAATATAAGTGAGAGTTTTGTATGTTATATCAATTGTATTCGAAAAGCTATATTTATATTTTGTATCAACAATATTGGTATTCACAACAACATGCATAAATCCTCTCTCTTCTCTCTTCTCTCCTCTCTCCTCCCTCTCTATATCTCGCTCGCCTCTCTCCTCCTAATATATATTCATATCAGTTTGTATTTGTATTTCTTTCTTCGAAATTCGCGAAAAACTATAACGAATACAAATACATAGCAAAACAAAGTGTAGCTGAGAATTGTAATAGCTACAGAGTACCAATATGTTGTTTTTTATGCAATTGTTCATTACAAAACATGTATGCCTTCCCTTTCCTCTTCAAAATCAATCTCTATTTTTTCACTCGTAATATCAGGGTTTTGATCAGGCTTGTTAACACTCACAACTGGATTGAGGTTAGTTCCAACATTAACATCTCCATGATCGAATTCGTCATTTAAGCCAATATTATCTTCTTTGTTGTCATCCTCCGAATTAAGTGAAAACCTTGACCCAAACATGCTAGAAACGCTCGACTCATGTTCACCTACATTATTATTATTATTATTATCATCACTAGCATTGTCAACAAAACTTGCATAAATAGAATAATGACCCCACTAACAACTAGTTGTTACATTTCGATCAAAAAACCACAGAGAAATAAAAATTGATTCAAAATTAAGCGTATTGAAAAACAAAATTGAATATAAGTGGAATAGAGAAAGAACTGCCACACACAAAGTTGAGTAAATTGGACTGACAATGACGGAATAGAATCACCAAGATGAAGGAAAATGATGGTAGAATTTCTTGTAGTTAAAATCGATGTATGTTGCTCCACTTAGTTTAACTTGGGTATGATAGTTGGACGATAAACCTGCTGGGCTTGAATAAGAAAGTGGGCCAAACGGTTGGGATTTAAACTGGGTGGGTTTGAATAAGAAAGTGGCCCGAAATGAGGGGGGGTATGAGCTGTAATTATTTATGAGAGAATTGGTATATTAGGAATTACTTTGGGTTTGGGTATGAACTTGTAATTAGTTTAGGTTTTATGGCACATTTATGTAGTTTCCAAAAAAAAAAAAAGGAAAACAAGTACTCCCTCTGACCAATAATAGTTGTCCACTATACTATTTTGGAATATTCAACTGAACTTGTCCATTTTATAAAATCAATGGATAATTTTTACACTTAATTCCTAATTTACCCTTATCATTAATTATAGTTATTTCTCTATTACATTTTTTAAGACATTACATTTATTATATTCAAAGGGTGATATAGTAAAATTACCCTTCTATTTATAATTTCTTAAATAGTGGACAAGTGTTGTTGGAGAGAGGGAGATTTCTTTTGTTTCATTTTATAATCTTATTTGACCTATACTGAAAATAAATATTTTATTTTATTTATTCATTAGCAAATAAAAATTCCCCCTTACAATATCCATAGTAATTAGTATCGTATCATATTATATATATATATATATATATATATATATATATATATATATATATATATTGACACCCAATTTTGACCCTCCACGATTTGATTAATTTTTAAGCTTCTTAAATTTTAAACAATTGGAAATAATTATTTTTGAAAAATCCAAAAATTGTTTTAAGGCTTGGTTTTGTTATTGTTTTTAGAAGCAATTATATATTTCTATATTTATATAAGTTTGTGTACAACTTTGGATATATATCTTATTTGAATAATTAACGTAATACTTATCTTATTTATCATCAAATTAATCAAAATTTTAATTAGTGGTATTTTCTATAATTAGTTAATTATTTCACATTTGTAAAAATGAAAAAGCTTATTAATTGATGAGCAACTTACAAAGATGATTATATTTGTAGGGTTATTGAAGTTCAATAGCTATAAGTATGTTATTTATAAAAAATAACTACAATTTATATCTTTTTCTTGCTGTATTTCTTTATATGTTTTTATTTTTCTGTTTATACACTAATACAGTTTTAATTATAATGAACTAAATAAGGAACATGTATTAATTGTGTAGCATATAAATACATTGAATTCAAATTGGTATATCTATTCATAAGACTTAAAGTATTAATATATCAAGAATACAAGTATTTATAAAAACGTAATGTATTAATATATCAAACAAGGTAAAGTATGGCAATTAACATATGAACACGACAATTTGAAAAATGAATACATTGTTGTTATTCAAAAAATGAATACAATATAGTATATATATGAATACATTGTTGTTAAACAAAAGAATTTGAAAAATGAATACATTGTTGTTATTCAAAAAATGAATACAATATAGTATATATATGAATACATTGTTGTTAAACAAAAGATGGATACATTGGACAACATAGAAACAAGAAAAATGGAAAATAATAGAATGTGTAGGTATCTAAAAGTGTGTAAGTATTCGCTTGTATAAACATTGATAAATACAACAAACGTCAATCTCTTTTTGGTCAAGTTTTTTTCACAAATCACCATTTCAACTTGTGTTAATATTACAATACAAGTATTTGTATATATAAATATTCTACTATATACAAATTTGACAATCACAAAACCTCAATCTCCTTTTGCTCATGTTCTTCCTTTACTACTTTTTTTTGTATAACTATAACCATTGTAATGGAGAAAACAAAACAAATCTTCAATCGAACCCCTATAAAAATAGATGAAAATGTAGATGGATACAAATATAATATTCATAAAAAAGAGAGAAAAAATCAATTACGTAAAAGATACTTGATGAATTCAAATCACAATCACACAAACTTCAAACTCTTTTTGCTCATGTTCTTCCTTCACTACTTTTTTTTTTTTATAACTATAACCATTGCAATGGAGAAAACAAAATAATTCTTCAATCGAACCCCTATAAAAATAGATGAAAATATAGATGGATACAAATATAATCTTCATAAAAAGAGAAATAAAAATCAATTCAAAGATACTTGATGAATTCAAATCACAAAAATTGCTCCTAGAATCATCAAAAAAGTCATAAATTGGAAGGAATATGGTAGGAAAATTTGAGAATATGTGATATAGTAATATTGATGAAAGAGAAAGTATATATTAATGAGGATAAAAATGAAAAACTGATCACATAAAATGTGCCTAGACATAATTAGTTATCCTTGTAATAATAATTTTTCTATTTAATATTTAATAACTTTCCTATTATTTGTATATAATTATCTTTGCTATTTATTGTGTAGTTATATCCATATAACATAAAAAAAAAAAAACTATAGCTATTTATTTTAAATATATATTGATGTTTGTCATATTCTGTAGTTTTTCCTTAATAATTGATTAGATACATAATTTATTTTATTTCAAATATTATCATCTTAAAGTATTATTTTCAAGACTCGGGACCTATTTCCTTTGAAATCAAATTGGACCTCAGCTTTTCAATTCAAACAAAGAGAGCCCAATTTCTTGGTCCATTTCAAAGATCCAGCCTTTTTTTTCCCCCTTTTTAGCCCTCTTGCTCTTTCAGAATGCAACTCCAGCAAACGAAGAAGGAGGCGAACGAGCCCTAACTCCCAATTTCATCTGTCTTTTCTCCTTCGTATTTGTACAATCTGCGTGAGGCAAAAGACGCGCGGAGCTTCCGGAGGCAACCTTGATGTGGTCCATTCCAATTTCCTTTTTCTTTTTAATTTCGTTTCAAATTCATACGATTCCAGCTCACTGGAGCCTGATTCTCTGTGAAATTAGTTCCTCCCACATCCATTCTTCATCAGGAATTTGAGAGATTCACTGTTCAGGGACGGTTTTTTGGAGACCTAAGAATACCCCTATGAGGTTTGGAAATTCTTGGTCCAATAGTTTAAAATTTAGTGGTTGTTTGAGTTGAAACACGTTGTGGAGTCGTCTTCTCAACTAGACGTTCCCGTTCGCAGGTAATATTTCTTTGTTTCTACAATTTTCTTTATGCGTGTTTATAAATTCTGTTTAGAGTTGTTTGTAGTAATATGTTAGCATAGTTAGATTTTCTTCTGCTCGTTTAAGCCGAGTCTAAAATGATGGTCTCGTTGCTTATAGTCATGTTTTGTTGGAATTAATTAGTTTAACTGAATATTTTTCCTTCGCCTTGCTTAATGAAAATTTGGCTATGGATTTGCCTACATATAAAGGACCCCTGAACTTTAGAGAAGTTTAGTGATGAATGGTGATAAGAAAATGGCCCAATATGATTATATTCAATCCGAATCGAAATTGTTAAAATCGAATTTATTATAGTTCGGTTTCCGTTAACATTTTTACCAAACCGAAAAACTGAACCAAAATCAGCAAACCGAACCGACCGAACGCCCAGCCCTAGTTAGGAGGCCTTATTCCCCAATGTAAGCTGGAAAAGAATGGTATGCAACAATGAAGGTAGTCCTAAGTGGCTATTTCTATTTACTTTGGTGGTACAGGGCAGGATATATACAAGAGATAGGCTGTTTAAATGGGGAGTTTCTATTACAACTGTGTGCCCCCTATGTGTGGTAAGAGGATAAACTCTAGAGCACCTGTTTTCAAATGCCCATACTCAACTAATTTAAGGGTAAAGCTGTTACACTGGATGAATATACACAGGGATGGACACAAGAACTGGAATGGGCTATCAGTCATGCTAATGGGTAGATGGCCAGTGCCTGAGGTTACTGGTAGGGTATGTTTATTCTATCTATCTGGCTAGAAAGGAATCAAAGAGTGTTTCAGAACAAGAGAACTGTTGAAGAAGTCTGCAGGATAGTACAAGAGGTGCATTGTTGAGGCTACTGCCAAAACAAGATAGCAAGTTTCCTACTGCAACACGATGTTTACCCTTAAACTACAGAAATGATTTTCTCTAAAAAGCATCGTAGAACAGGAGGTACAGATAGAGAATAGGGGGAAGGAGGTTTAGCTTAGATACTGATGGCTTGGTATTGATTGTATTTGATACATATCCCACACATGTACATTGTTGCTTCTTGGTTAAATTAAATCTGTATTTACCCCCAAAAAAGATTAAATTAAGCTGTTTAGTTATTCAGAAAATGACATACCTAATTGGTGGAAGAATGTGTACAAGGTCTTTGCTCATTCTTTTTGTGTCATCTAGTTTCCTTTATGGTCTTGTTGACTTTGACAAGTCACAGCTTACTGAATAGAAAATTCATGTAAATAGCCCAAAGTAATTACAAAATATGAAAACTTAAACTATAGAAGAAGTTATTAGTTGTTCTTAAAAGCATTTGTGATTGTGAATTTGTTTGTCCACACTTGATATACTTTTGTTGCCTTGCATTCTGATTTATGATATATCGGAAATCTAATTCAAAGGTTATCATGCAGCATATAGGAGATCATCAGTCGCTTGATATGCAGTCAAACAGCAAAGATCTGCTTCACTTGGAGACTGAAGGCGGCTTGTCTTTGGAATCAAAACTTCTCTTTTGCACTAGTGATGGCGGATCTCAATCCCTAAATTTGAAACCTGACCTTCCTGATAAGAAGCCTGAAATTTCTTCTGTACCCAAAAGCCAAGTTCTAACAAAGGTCAAGGATTTTTTGGGAGTATTTTTGGAAAACAATAGAAAAGTGGAGCTTGAAGCTAAGAAGAATCCTGAGAAATATGACATTGAAGCTCTTACTGGTGAAGAATCTGAATACATAGAGATGGACTTAATGTTGGGTGTTGCTGAACTTCACACACAGGAAGCTGTAGCAGCTGCTGAATCCGTAATAGCAAGTTACCAACCAGTAATCGATCTCGATACCAATGATACGACAGAATCTGAAGACAGTAGCGATGAGGATGACATTCAGGATACCAGCAAAAGTGATGACGATGATGGTTTTTCTCTAGGAAAAGAATCTAAGCTTATGGAAAAGGATTCTCCTAAGAAAGCATTGAAGAGGAAGCGAAATCGAGCTAACATAGTTGAGCTCTCTTAGTGCTAAGGACATTAAACAATTGTTAGCTTATTTTTGGTGAGAAATTCAGAACATAGTAAAACTTGTTTTGGTTCTACTCTTTTATTTTATTAGTTAAGTGTAATGTAATGCAAACAATACAAACCAAGTCCATTTCAAAGGAGAAAGGTATGTCTGTTCCAAAAGCAAAGGAGTTTTGTTTCTCCAAATTGACTCTCTTGCAAATCCTATATAAGATTTGCGACCAAAAGAAAAGAAAAGAAAACTTCTTCCTCCGATCCTTTCTTGTTTCTTTTAAGTCATTTTTTTAACAATAGATTTTGGGCAACCTCCTATTTTTAGCTTATTCACCTACTTACATATAAATAATATGTTTAGTTAAATTCAAGTGTCTCTAGTTTTTGATGCTTCTCCACTATTTTGCTGTCACAAGGCATTCCCTCTCCAGACTCCAGACCCCATTTGTGAGATTACTTTGTTATATTGTTGTAGTTGTCCAGTTAACTTTCTCAGCATGGCATTTGCAACCCTTGAGTGATGTTGCTCAAGGTTTCTTTTAAGTTTTCTATGCAAGGTGAAATTGGTTGGACCTATCTTATGAAATTGGATAACACTTTGTTGAAATTGGATAACACTTTGTTGAAATGTGTAACCATCTTATCTAAAAAGTTAAGTTATTAGAAATTGTTTGGAGCTATTGTCTCATATGAAATTGGATAACACGTTGTTGAAGTGTGTAATCATCTCTTTAAAAGATTAAAGTTGTTATAGAGAGTACACTTTTATTAGGCAATTGTATTCTCAACACTCTCCCACATGTGCGGGCTTGACTCCTTTTGATGGGCCAAGCATGTGTATTTTTTTTTTCCAATTTGGATGGTGGTGAGATTCGATCTCAGAACATCTGCCTACTCTGACACTATATTGAAGTATTAACAATCTCATTTAAAAGTTTAAATTGGTATAGAGAGAATACTTTTATTAGTTAATTGTATTCTCAATACATATCAAGACTAGGGCCAGTTCTACTAGAATGAAGTGAATCATGTTTCTTAAATACTGTTAACATTGGGATTTTTCAGTTTTGCTTTGCTACATTTGTCAAAATAGTGAGAACTCTAGTACCATTGCATCTGCTATATTTACTTCTTCAAAAGTTCTTATTACTGTCTGCACATGTTGATGGACAACATTCTATTGCTGCTAACACACATTTCACTTTTATGCATGAATGCAAAAGCACCCCACCTCTATTTGGTTTTTTTTTTTTTTTTTTTAAGCTAAACGGGCATTGCCCTTTTATTAAGAATATAAAATTGGACAAAAAGCAAAAGACATGGGCCCAAAAGAAACCCACATCCAATTCTACACACTAAATAAGAAACAAAACTAAATCAACACTAAATAGACAGTAACAGGGGACAATGAATTAAAGGTGATAGAAAAGTTTCAAAATGAAATATAGGTGACTCAAGTCTTAATTAATGAGTAGGGGTGACAACTTTTAAATTAAGGATTAAAGGAATGAATTTTTCACCTCAAGTTTTTTTTTTTACACTTTGGCCCATCTTATATAAAATATTAATAATAAAAAATGGAGGGAAAAAATGACACCAACGACTCACAACTCCTTTTTTCCTTTTACTCTCTCTTACCTACTCTTCCATTGTTGTTGCTCTTCTTCTTCTTCTTCTTCTTTTTTATCATCATTCTTCGTCTTCTTCTTTATGTTCATTATCATCTTTTTCTTCTTCTTCTTGCTCATCTTCTCCTTCTTCTTTCTTGTTCACCATCTTCTTCTTATTTTATTGTTTGTCGTAACATTCACATTGTTGATAATGCAGCTATCAGATTAAATTTCATTCCTATTTCACTAGGCATGACTTCATAAGTGATTTTGATAAGTAAATTAATAATTTTTAATCTAATTTTTCATTTGGGTATTTTGAGTGTTTCTTCAATAATTTACAATCGCGTATCCAATAGATAAGACATCTGTTGCAACAGATGGCTTACCTGTTGGATACATATTAAAGTATCAGGCCAAGCTGAGACAAAATCAAAAGTGTATCCCAACAAATAAGTCATTTATTGCAACAGATGACTCATATGTTGCATTAGATGACTTATCCGTTGGATACATATTACAGTACCAGATCAAGTTGGGATAGAACCAGAAGTTTGTCCCAACAGATTAGTCATTTATTGCAACAGATAAGTCATTTAATGCACCAAATGACTCATCTGTTACAACAAATGGCTTACTTGTTGGATACATGTTATAGTACCAGGCCAAATTAGGACAAAACCAAAAGTTTGACCAAACATGTAAGTTATATATTGCCACATAGGAGTTACTTGTTGCAATAAATGACTCATCTGTCATAACAATTGACTTACATATTGGATAGACTTCTGGTTTTGGACATATATCCAACAAGTGAGTCACCAATTGCAATAAGTGAGTCATCTATTGCAATGGATGACCTACTTGTTGCAACAGATCATTGACTTGTTGGGATAATAATTGTGCATATGATTTTTTAACGGTATATAGTCACTCAACTTTACTATACAATCATTATTAAATAGTTTTAATAAATTCTTTTAGGTACCATTAATGGAAGAATCAATAATAATAGTTGTTGACTGTTATGGTGAATGAATCGAGAAGAACAATCTTGTATCTCATTTTTATAATGCAGTGAAACCGTACAAAGAGTTGAGTTCTATGACCATTTCAATCAAATAAGCGATATGGTACCCAAGACAGCCGACCATCTTGTCTCTTCCTTATGATGACCTAAGCAAACCGGGAAGAAGGTGAACGAAAAGGAGGCGTGGAGTTGGGGAATCATTTCCAACAAGAAAAAATAAGTGTTCAATATGTAAAAATATTGGCCACAAGAGAACTACGTCCCCAGTTCAAAATGATCCATAATTATTGTAACATGAAATAGCTTTATTATTTACTTAGTTATGAATCTGATAATTTTAATTCATTTTTATTGATTATGTATGTTCATATTTATTATATAAAATATATTAATTATGCTCATCCGATCTGTTGCAATAGATAACTAATTTATTGAAAATAATCAAATAAATATGATCATCTGTTGTAATAAATATAGAAATATGTTACAATAAATGTCTAACATGTATTATTTGTTGCAATAGATGATCCATCCGTTGAAAATAATCAAGTATATATTCCTATCTGTTGCAACGGATGATTCATTTGTTGCAGCGGATGATTCATCTGCTGCAGTAGATGAACATTAGTTGCAACATATGAGCATATATGCTTGATCATTTTCAATCGATTTTATATATATTTGATATGAAATACTTCATTAGTCCATGATTAGAGATAAATAAAGCTAATTAATAGATAATTCATTTGTTGAAAATAATCAAATAAATATGATCATATATTGCAACAAATATAGAAATACTTTACAATAAATGTCCAACATGTATTATTTGTTGCAATAGATGATCCATCCGTTGAAAATAATCAAGTATATATGCTTATCTGTTGCAGCGGATGATTCATCTGCTGCAACGGATGATTCATCTGCTGCAACAAATGGTTTATCTGTTGCAGCATATGAGCATATATGTTTGATCATTTTCAATCGATTATATATATATATTTGATATGAAATGCTTCATTAGTCCATGATTAGTGATAAATAAATTTAATTAATTATAATTACATTTGAATTAATAAGTTCAATTACATTTTTAATGCATTATAGAGTAATTATATGATCAACTAATTGTATTTGTCTTAAATAAAGTGATTAATTGATAAATTTGATATGAAATACTTTATTAACCCATAGTTAGTGATAAATAAAGTTATTTAATTATAATTGTCTTTCAATTTATAAGTTCAATTACAATCTCAATGCATTATAGAGTAATTACATGATCAATTAACTGTATTTTTCTTAAATGAAGTGATCAATTGATTAATTTGATATGAAATGCTTCATTAATTCATAATTAGTGATAAATAAAGTTATTTAATTATAATAACTTTCTATTAATAAGTTCAATTACATTTTTAATGCATTATAAAGTAATTACATGATCAACTAACTGTATTTGTCTTAAATAAAGTGATAAATTGATTAATTTGATATAAAATGCTTCATTAATTCATAATTGGTGATAAATAAAGTTTTTTTTAACTATAATTACCTTCCAATTAATAAGTTCAATTACAATCTCAATGCATTATAGAGTAATTACATGATCAACTAATTGTATTTGTCTTAAATAAAGAGATCAATTGATTAATTTGATATGAAATGCTTCATTAATCCATAATTAGTGATAAATAAAGTTATTTAATTATAATTACCTTTCAATTAATAAGTTCAATTACAATCTCAATGCATTATAGAGTAATTACATGATCAACTAATTGTATTTGTCTTAAATAAAGTGATCAATTGATTAATTTGATATGAAATGCTTCATTAATCCATAGTTAGTGATAAATAAAGTTATTTAATTATAATTGTCTTTCAATTAATAAGTTCAATTACAATCTTAATGCATTATAGAGTCATTACATGATCAACTAACTGTATTTGTCTTAAATAAAGAGATCAATTGATTAATTTGATATGAAATACTTCATTAATCCATAATTAGTGATAAATAAAGTTATTTAATTATAATTACCTTTCAATTAATAAGCTCAATTACAATCCTATTGCAATATAAAATAATTACATGATCAACTAACTGTATTAGTCTTAAATAAAGTGATCAATTGATTAATTTGATATGAAAGTGATATTTAAAGTTGTTTAATTATAATTACCTTTCAATTAATAAGTTCAATTACAATCTCAATGCATTATAGAGTAATTAAATGATCAACTAACTGTATTTGTCTTAAATAAAAGTGATCAATTGATTAATTTGATATGAAATGCTTTATTAATCCATAATTAGTGATATATACAGTTATTTAATTATAATTACCTTTTAATTAATAAAATCAATTAAAATCTCAATGCATTATAGAGTAACCACATGATCAACTAACTATAACATATTGCAACAGATTATAACCTGCTGCAACATATGTGTATATTTTCTTGATTATTTCCAACATATGAGTCATTTGTTGCAACATGTTATAATCTATTGTAATAAAATTGATTGTTTTCATATGTCATCTACTGCAACAAGTAACTCATAAACTATTGCAATAGATCATAACTTGTTGCAACAGATGAGCATATACACAATATTGTCATCAACAATTAAATATGATTAACAAAATATGATATGTGTTCATGAATTACAATTCATATCAGATTCTTCAACTTACACAATAAAATTCATGATAAAATAGTTGAACATCTATTAAATATAAAATATTCTCAAAAAAACATATAAAATATGATTAACAAAAAATGATAAATGTTCATGAATTACAATTCATTTCAGATTCTTCAACTTACAAAATAGAATTTATGATAAAATAACTAAAAATCTATCAAATATAAAATAATCTTTTTTTCAATTTTTCTCCTCTTAATCTTCAATGGAGTGAATGGCTCTGGAAGGGGTGAATCCACCATATATACCACCAACATCATCAACATGTTCACCACCACTTTTAGCACCAGCATCACCAATATCTACAACAATATTAACATCAACATCAACACCAACATTTGTTGCAACATCATCAGTACCACCAGTAGGTGCCTCTCTTTTGATGGCTATTGCTCCATGCAATTCTCTTTTTATCAAATCCATCGTAGGGTCTGATTTGTGTCCATGATTCCTAGAGTTAAAAAGAATGGCATTTGCAACTCTTGCTCTACGAGGACAAGTTAGGCATGCACAATTTATATACAAAAGTAATTTATATTTAAACTAATTCATAAATTATAATAGATATAATACTTATTGTAATATTTACATATATATTGTATTACCAACAAATGACCCATCTGTTGCAATAGATGAATCATCTGTTGGAAGAAAGCAAAATAGTAGCAAACGATTAAATTTTTTTTTCAACAAATGACCCATTTATTGCAATAGATAGACCAACAAGAGCAAAACAATACCAAACATTGAATTTTCTTCCAACATATTATCCACTTATTGCAGCAAATGGTCATTTGTTGGAAGTAAGTAAAACAGAAGCAAACAATTATGTTTTGTTCTAACAAATAACAAATGACCTATCTGTTGCAATAGATGGGTCATCTGTTTGAAGAAATCAAAACAATACCAAACATCTAAGTTTTATTCAAATGGATCATCCATCTCTATTGCAATTGATGGGTCAACTGTTGGTCCAAAGCAAAACAATAGCAAACTCTTATGTTCTCTTTTAACAAATGACCCATCTATTGCAACAGATGAGTCATCTATTGCAATAGATGAGTCATCTATTGCAATATATGGGTCATATATTGAAAGAAAATTAAACGAAAATAAAACAGATGATCAGTCAATTTAAGTAAAGATTATTCTATAAAAGATTTACTATATCATAATGAGGATTGAAGAAATCAACAAAATCCATTTTTGTGTTATTCTTAGCAGACAACTACCTAAAAATCCTTGGTTGAGATAAGATATTGCTATAAATGCCCAAGCCTAATGGTGTATACCCAACACATCATCTGTTTATGGAATGACTTGTTCAGCGAGCTCCTCTAATAGTGTTTGTACTTTAGCTATTCTACTTGATTTATCAAAGATGATTCACTTGTTTTTTCTTTTGAAAGTCATTTTATCTACAAATAGAAAAAATGAAAAATGTTAACAATCAATTTGTGCATCATTAGAAAGTTAAATTAGAGGGGAGGAATTGAAAGTGTTTTTTGGTATATTTCGGCAAGCATGCACCTAAAGGCAATCACCACACAATCATTTAGTACGAACAAGTTAACACACGGATTTAGGCATATAGTTATTTATTTATTTAATAAGATCGTGTAAGGATTATGAGCTCTCTTCTTTCACTATCTCAAATACAATGACAATTGGCAAAGGTATTCACCAAAATCATTGCGAGTGTCAATACCTAAAGTCAATAAAAGAACGAACCAACAAGGTTACCTTACTTGTCTATGATTAACTTTAAAAATAAAATCAAGTGAATCTCAATTATTTAAATTTGTATTCCACATGAATCAAAATCAGAGTAAAATATGCACTAAAATAACCACAAAAAATTGGATCAAAACTCCAACAGAAAATTGACCAAAACATACCAAAACAGTTGTAAAAACTGCACCAAAACACCTTTGAATGGACAAGACAATGGAAACTATATTAGAACTGTATTAAAACAGCAAGAACTGAACAAAACTGATATCAAAACAACCACAAAAATTTAACCAAAACTGCATCAAGACAGCAGCAAAAAAATGCACAAATTAGCAGCAAAAACTGCACTAAATCAGCTATCAAAACTAGAAAAAAAATTACAGCAATAGCTATTCTAAACCAACAACCAAAACTTACCAAAACTGCAGCAATATCTAGACTAAACCAACAACCTAATCTGACCAAAATTGCACTAAAGCATCTGCTAAAACTACAACAAGCAGCAAATACTATACAAAAGTGATAATAAAAAGGCCCAAGATAACATTTTGATAAACTAAAAAAAATGAAATCAATAAATAAAACTTAAACTGAAAATCTCTAATTTTTTAACGGAAAACATCTACAACGATTTGTTCATTCCAGTATTTCTTTTTAAAAAATGAACTAAAAACTCCTAATTTTTTTTCAAAAAAATAAAGCTTTACCCGCAAATTGATGTTCCCTTGGCTGGTTAGAATAGATAAATCGGAAGCTGAAAAGTTAGGCGTCGGAAGTTGAAAGTTGTCGGAGAAACTGATTGGAAGAATGGAGCAATTTCAATTTTTTGAGAAGATCTGCCCAGCAGAGAGAGAGGAGAATGTGTTTGAGAGAGAGGGAGTGAAAAATTTATTTATTTAGTGTGTGGATTGTTTTGTATTTATAAAAAAGATTATAAATTTTTGAAAATATTAATTGAGTCCCCAATTAACTTAATCAACTATTTAAGTGTCTTTGACCTCTTTCCTTCAATTTTCTCCAGTAACAGAGGAACCGATGGTCGGAACACCATTAGCGTCGGCAACCCCAAACTCCGGTGGCCTCCCGATAACAATAATTTTTCAACAGCAGAGCTCCTGAGCTTGAGTGACATCCACAAAAGGCGTTTACAAGTCTCACAAACGCCATGAATTCAATCTCTTTGAAGACTTCTTCAGCTCACAACTCGCGTCTTCGATTTTGTCATCAAGGTAAGGCCTCAGATTAATACTAAGCATAGGAAAGAACTAAAGGCCAGAGAATTAACCAACCGTCACTTCGTCTTCTGCAGATTGAGCTCCTAAGAGCTAATACCACTACATGAACACTAAGATCTAGCAGGTATGATTCTCTTTGACCTTTAGGACCCTCTTAATCAACCATATGAATTCGAAGCTAAAGAATCTAAGCATGAATTTAGAATCTGATATTTCAAGCTTCGATGAATTTAGAATCTGATATTTCAAGCTTCCATGAATTTAGAATCTGATATTTCAAGCTTCGATGAATTTGATATTTCACCGTTAACTGTATATTGACTTATGCCTCATAGCTAGCCTCCATTCATGTTGTGAACTCTGTGATTTTGATATTTTTGTATTCTGAGATTAGGAACTTTGCTCTTCTCTAGCCGAATAATAGCCATTGCCTGTTGTGGTAATTCTTGCAAACTATTAAAAATTCTATTTGTACCTCTATTTGTTTTATTTTCGTCTCCTAAAGCTTATGAATGAAGGCATTTCTGTCACCCATGGGATGTTGCTTGGAGTTTACATTGGCCTACCATTAGTGGCGGAGCCAGGATTTAGATTGAGGGGTGTCAAAATATAAAGTAGTATGCACACAAGTTGTCTAAAATGTTAAAAAAAAACGCTGAAAGCCTTTTAAAAAAATAGGCTAGAACTTTGTAGCCCCTGAACCGCTGAACCAACACTTCAACTTGGTTCAGGAGTGTCAATTCTAATATATATAGGTATAAAATCAGAATTTGACTTGCCTATACAACGTAATTTTCCGATGAAGGGGTGTCGCTTGACACCCCTCGGGCAAGGGTAGCTCCACCCCTGCCTACCATACATTCCCAGTTCAGAAAAACTAACAATTTTTTCTTTCATGTTTCAGAAAAATTTAAGGTAAATACTTCACTGGATGAAAAGGACAGCTCCAGAAATGGTGGATCTGGACACATAGCGGCACATACGTTTACAGTTCGTGAATTAGCTGATGCAACCAAATATTTTAGGGCAGATTGTCTCTTGGGAGAGGGAGGCTTTGGTAGAGTATATAAAGGGTGATTAGAGAGAACTAATCAGGTTGGTCTAGCTCATAAATTTAACTCTTAAATTGGAAATAAAATGGTGATTTGCCTTTTATGATCAATGTGTTCAAACACTTTTTGTTCTTATTAGTTAATTTTGAGTTGGCATTCTCTCCATTTCATGCTATACTGTTTCTTGGTTTCTTCCTATCAAAGAGGAAAGTGCAAAGTCTTTTGAAATGGTGAAAGAATTCAGAAGACAGTTATTCATTGATTACTCATTTGAAGCATGTATCTCACTGTATGTACAGTCGGTTTTGATCTTCTGTTTTTAATTTGGGGTGATGATGCAAGGTTTTATCTTTAAAATCTGATTTCAACCGCAGTTTAGCTCAACTATTGTGGAATCAGTCACTCCGACAATCTAAAGATAGCTAATCTCTTTTCAGGTTATTGATTTAGAGCTAGAGCCTTCTAATTTTTCTCATTTATAGGTAGACTACAAAGAAATTTTAGTAAAACAGAAACCAAGACACCCTCATCAAAGCTCTGCAAAAATAGAAGATTTTAATGATCATAATGCAATTCCACCTCAAGGTTTTGCCCGGTCTCTTGTTATCATTTGATTGTCCTTGAGCTTAAGGAGAAGTCATTTCAGTGTAGACCCTTTTGTTCATTAAATAGAAGCAATTTTAAAGAAGAAATAAGAATCAGCTTGGTCACAGCGACAATGAAGAAGACCATAGTATGGACTTGACTCAAAGCAGTGTCCTACTGGCTTTATGCTAACAAACACCATGCTGCTGTGTCTGCTAAAGCCCCTTAACTGCTCCCAGGATTAAGTCTAAAGAGATGATACAGGCCAATATGCTTCCTTTTTTGTCTGCCTTCTGTGCTAACTCCACCAGCCCTCGCCCTTTAAAATCTTGACCAAGTTCAACAATTGACAAATTTCTTATTATTGATTCCACTTTTCAATTGAGCATAGCTATTTTGTGGAGGTGGAAATGAGTATTATTGCTGAAGAGCTTCCTGTTTGCACCAAAAGTCCTTGCAACACCTGATACTGCAAACATCACTGAAATGTAATGGTGAAAGGTGCACTATCCCATTTCCGATGAATTTGAGGACGAGAAACCTTAATGGTTTGCATCTTAATATTTAGCCTCCTGAGGTTTATATCTTTATAGTGTTGTGCCGTAACGCCCCATCTCCATGTTCCTCGGCCGATGGTGCTATGATTGAACAGCTTCATCACCTGCATTGTCGTCTTCTCAATTTATATTCTGCAACATTTTGGCTCTTATGATGCTGTTAGCGAGAATTCTTGTATCCACCGGAGAAGTTGTAGACGCGCAACTTGGGTCTGACATATTAGTTTTGCCACCTTTGAATTTTTCCTCCGTTCATAACTAACTTTTATCTATACTTCTGTACTGTTAGCAGGGATAGATACTAGAGCTACCAGCCTCGAGAGAAAAACAAGGCTCATCCACCTAATGTGTTCCAGGTGCCACGGTGTCATTTACTGTTACTGTGCTCAACAGTAGATTAATTCTGTTTTGTCATTTGAATATTGCTCGTACTCTTCAGATTGCTTATGAGGCATGAAAATGATTTCTTATATAGGTCGTGGCCATCAAGCAACTCGACCAAAATGGATTGCAAGAAAATAGGGAATTTCTTGTTGAGGTCCTGATGTTAAGCTTACTTCACCATCCACACCTTGTCAACTTGATTGGATATTGTGCTGATGGAGATCAGAGATTTCTAGTTTACGAGTTCATGCCGTTAGGATCACTGGAAGACCATCTACATGGTATGTATAAGAGGACTAATTAATGAATGCTATCATATTCTGGATCTTGCTGTTATTAACAAAAAAAGTGTGTTCTTAAGATTAAAATACCATACTGGAGTTCATCCGGAATTTATTTGAAGGAATTTTGGTTAGTTTGTGAAGTACTAAGTAATCCAAGGGATTAATATCAAATCTTGCTGCACCATAAAAAAATATTGCATAGCTTCCTTTCTATACAAATTGGTATCTGATGGGACTTTTTTTTTCAATAAATAGTGGAATTTTATTAAATAAAGGGCAAAGCACAGCTGTTGCCATCTGACAGGAGTTGAAAGCTAATCTTTTGTATTGCTGAGTAATTTGCAGATGCTTGTTGAGCGAATGAAAATTATTACTTGTGATTTCAATTGTGACATAAAATTCCAAATTGGTTGTTTGTTTTTCATCAAATTTTTCATAAAATCTTTCCTTTTCTGTTGCTCCTTACTGGTGTCATTATATCCAAAGTATCTTTGATGTTGCATCTAATTTATCATGTATTTGGTTAAATAATCCAGAGCTTTCACCCGACAAAACACGACTAGACTGGAATACAAGAATGAAAATAGCTGCCGGTGCTACCAAGGGCCTTGAGTACTTGCATGATAAAGCGAATCCCCCTGTTATATACAGAGATTTAGAATGTTCTAATATTTTGCTTGATGAAGACTATAATCCCAAGCTATCTGATTTTGGGTTGACCAAGTTGGGACTTGTAGGCGACAAGACCCATGTTTCCACCAGAGTCATGGGAACCCATGGTTATTGTGCACCAGAATATGCAATGATGGGGCAGCTTACACTTAAATCTGATGTTTATAGTTTTGGAGTAGTTCTTCTAGAAATTATTACTGGTAGAAGTGCAATTGACACATCAAGAGCTGCTGGAGAGCAGAATCTGGTTGCATGGGTAAGAGAAATTGATTTTTCTGTTAATGTGTTAGTTTTATGGTGTCACTTGTTCTAACAGTGTTGTGGAACAACTTAAGCTGTGTAGTTTATGTGTCTTTTCTTTAATCTTCAACTAGTTGGTGCATGCTTATTATGTTGCACGACCAATCTGTTGTGGTTTTTATTAGGTGCAAGGTTTCTCAATTATTTTTCGTGCCTGCTTTCTGAATCAACCACTCAAATGCTCATTGGGACTTGAATATATTTTGTTGTCCTTTGGGTTCTGTGCATTTAATGCTGCTCTCTGCTAGACCTCTAGTTGGTCTTCAATAATTGCAGGCTGGACCATTGTTCAAAGACCGTAGAAAGTTCTCACAAATGGCTGATCCAGAGCTTCAATTCAAGGTCAGTATCCAGTTAGAGGCTTGTATCAAGCTCTTGCAGTTGCTGCAATGTGTGTCCAGGAGCAGCCCAACATGCGCCCTCTCATGGCAGACGGAAGTACGACTCTGGAACTCAGCCAGTCCAAAGGTGTGTCAACTCCGAGAACAAGAAGGGACTTATGATTGTTACAGTGGATGAGAATTTAGCAGACATTGGAATTTGACAACTGCATGGTTGTTCTCAGCAAAATATGCCACTTTGCTTTTAGTTTTCTCTTGGGAATTCTTTTAGATAGGGGTGTACATGGCTGGGTTGGTTCGGGTTTTTCAAATATCAAACCAAATCATTTGTGTCGGATTTTTAAATTTATAAACCAAACCAATAAAACTCGGGTTTTTTCGGGTTGTTTCGGATTTTTCCGGTAAAGTATTCATACAAACATATAATTTACTTGTACTTCAAATATTTCTTTAGTCCTATCAAAATATAACTATCTAAGATGTTTTTTAAAAATAGAACACAATATGATATGAGTAATGACACTAAAATATCCAACAAAAATAATAATAATGAAATCACGTAAAACAAATATTCCAAATTAACAAGTCATAATGAAAATGATCATAATTTAAAAGTACGAAATCATGCTAAAATTAAGTTTAACAAGTATTAGTTACATGACTAAATATTAAAGGAAATTAAAATTAGATTTTATGTATTTTAATTGTCTCAACCAATGTAAAACTAAAGAATAAATATTCAATATTATTGTCATTCTTAGTGTTGAATTGATTTTCTTTTTGCATTAGTATTAATTTGATTTTGATTTAAGCTTTATTATAATTATCAGTGTGGACTATAATCTTTATTGGCTCATTCATAATTCTAAGTTTCAAACTTGAAATAATATATTAAAAGATAAAAACTATGAAAAAGTATAAGAAATATTTAAAAATTATATCAAAGTAAATATTTTTATGTATAAAATAAAATTTTAAAATTATATATATAACGTCGGGTTGGTTTGGTCTCGGGTTGGTTTTTTTTAGTTAAAACCAAACCAACCCAAATATAGCCGGGTTCTTTTTTTCAAAACCAAACCAAGTCAAACCAAACCACTAGTCGAGTTTTTTTTTCGGGTTGACTCAATTTGTGGTTTGATTCGATATTCAGTTCGATTTTATACACCCCTACTTTTAGGTACTTCCTTTTCTCATTTTGCTTTGTTGATTATGTAAATTAGAGAGCCAATGGCAGTTGGACAGTAGTGATGAAAACTTGTTTGTAGTATCCTCTCATATGATAATATTCTTCTTGTATAAAAAAGGAGAAAAAACACTGATATTACTTATTTTAGTGTATTTTGCTAATTTGTACAAGAGGAATATTAAGGATTTGCCAACTCACTACACAACCAAATCGTATGTCACACCATCTTATAATCAATTTCTTACCTTGAGGCATCAACTTACCTTGGCCAACTACAATTGATAAAAGCATTCTACTATTCTAGTCTTTGGCTCAAAATAGAAAAAAAAATTCTTCTACTACGCACATAGGGGATAGGGATGGTAACAAGGCGGGGGTTCTAAGGCCACGTTGGTGAAGTGTGTTTTTTAAAAACTAATGCGGGGGGCGGGTCTGTGTTGTTTAATGCGGATTCAAACTTAATTTTATAGAACATTATTTATCAAGATAATTTCTAAAATCTTCAAGATAGTAATGAAAATGATTAAATCAAACTAATACGATTTCTTACATGCTTCCCAATTAAACTCTAAAAGATAATCTGGTTCCTTTTTCTGAGACCCTATTCCTTCTCAATCATGAGATAGAAAGATTGAGCAAGTATTCTTTTTCACGTCATTTGGTTTGAAGAATACAAAGTAGTAATCATGGTATATAATTTTTGTCAGCTTCTAGCTTTAAGCTTCTATGTGCAATGAAGTGGCATCTTCCTTGACATTACACGGTTCAAGTTAGCTATTTTTCATTCATCTTATTTTATTTTAATTTTTTCAATTTTTTTTACTTTTCTTCTTTGTTTTCTTTTCTTTTCGTTTTTATTTTTATTTTTCTTTTTCTTTAATTGAATGTGTAATATAAATAAAATGAACAATTATCGATGGAGGTACCATGCTAATCCTTTTACACCCTCTGTTTCTTTTTTTCTTATAAGTATATTATATCAAGCAGTATATTGTAGTAGATATTTTTAATACATCACACTTGGTGAAGACACTGAACAATTTTTGTCTATTTATGAATTGGTTAAATACTCTAATTAAGTTATATTGCTACTTCATTTGTTTTTCTTTCTGATTTTTTTTTCCATTGGTCAAACTCAAATACTATTGAAAGCAAATAGTGTAGTATATTTTTTTTTTTGTTATAGTAAATTGTTAAAGGTGCTTCTCATTTTAGTATCATGATGATGAGTCTTTGGCTCAAATTATATTTAAAACTAATAAATAAAATTGGTTCAGATTAGAATGCTTATATTGAAAGGGATAATGGATAAAACAAAATATTACTCTCTTTTCACTTTTTGAGTTCTGATAAACAGGTCTCCAACTTCTCCTGAAATGAAAAGCCTAAAAGGGCTATAAATTCATTTTCCGACTATTATGTTTTTAAGTTTACTAGATGAATATTGTGGACAAATACCCGAATCTATAACATCCTGTTTCGGAGGGCGGGATGGATAGCTTAACCTTAATTGATTAGTCACAGCGATCCTTGGAAAAGAGAGGCAGTGTTGAGTCCATGCAAACTCTAAATTCGCTAGCGCTTCAAACCATATTGGATTTCTAGATATGGAGCGAGTGATCACCCAGGAAGAGAGGACTCTTTTTTTTACTCCTCCCTTTTGTCCAATTTGAACCCGTCCCAACAATTAGCTAAGGCCCCTAAATGACCGTTCAGTGATAAAGGAGCATACATATAAATATTAATGGTAGGCTCGACTCAAAAGGCAAATAATTGTATTTTACTATCGTATTTATATTTGTATTGTGATTTTTTAGTTTAAAAATTTTGAAAAATATTATGCTTTGTTTTCATAAAGCAAGTCTTCGTGCTACTTTAGGAAAAAATATATTTTATTATAGTTAGGATGATAATGTCATTTCTTTATGTATGGATTTTAGAATAAGAATACAAGACTGTTCACCAACTGAAATATGGCATAACATACTGGAATTTGACACAAATCTCATAATGTTAAAGAGTTTATCACATTTTATTTTTACTCTTTTTCAAATTACAAAAATTTCTTAAATTTGGTAAAATTTGGATACATCCCAAAACGTTTTGATTCATCGCATTCTGATTTTGGATACATCCCTCAACGTCTCGATACATTGCATCTCGATTCTCGAATACATCACTCAATGTCTCAATACATCGCATATGTCCCAATACATCACATTACGTGATGTATCAGACCGATACATCGCGTAAAGTGATGTATTCGATCGATACATCGCGTAAAGTAATGTATCCGAGAATAGGAGAGAGTAGAAGTTTTTGTAATTTTTTTAAATGGTAGGGAATTTTAGAAAATATGATAAAATAAGTTAAATATTTAGGTAATCTATCTATATATAAAAGGAGAAGAAAAAATGCCACATGTCAGCGCTTAAAAAAAAGAGAATTTTTAATTATCTTTCCACAACCTCCTTATTTATTGCAAAATAAATAATAATAATAATAATAATAATAATAATAATAATAATAATAATAATAATAATGACAATAATAATAATAATTATCAAATTTTAAAATCCGAAAATAAAAACAAAATATTACAAATATAAAAGGAAAGATAATTGGAGAAAACGTAATACTATTTTTTAAAACATAAAAGTAACCATCCCAACTTTTTTTTTTTTGGAAAAATACTTCTAACTATCTTTCCACAACCTCCTTATTTATAGCAAAACAAATAATAACAACAACAACAACAACAACAACAACAACAACAATAATAATAATAATAATAATAATAATAATAATAATAATAATAATATTATTATTAAATTTATTAAATTAAGTTTAAAATCCGATAAAAAAAATAGAAAAATAACAAAATTTAAAATGAAAAAAAAAACTGAAAAACATGTAGTACTATTTTTAAAAGAAACATGGCAGAGTAGTTAAGTGGTGTTTGTTTTGTCCGTTATCTAGATTTTTATAATAATAATAATGATCTATCTATATATAAAAGGAGAAGAAAAAAGGTCTACGTGTCAGCGATTAAAAAAAAGAAAATTTAATAATTGTTAAATTAATTTAAAATCTAAAAATAAAAAAGAAAAATTACAAACACTACAAAAATAAAGAAAAAATCAACAAGCAGTTTTTACAGCTTTTTTTAAAATTCAAAAATTTAAATTTACCTTAACTTTTTACTGTTTTTTAAAATGATTTAAAAGTAGTTTTTACAACTAAATGATAAACAATTTTAAAACAGTTCGAAAAAATAAGATGCATAATTCTTTTTTTGTGGAATTAATTATATGTACTTTTTTTAGATATATAATCTTTAGAAATAAAATAAAACTACAAAGGGGTTTTAAAATTAATGTGGTATAGTTAGATAAATGTCATCCAATTCAAAAAAAAAAAAATTATCACCCACGTTTGCCAAGTGCAGGAAGACCAAACGTCAAATTAACACATTCTAAAACTTACTTAAATTAACAGTATAAAAGGAGAAAAAAAACATTGTTACTTTGATTATATCTCTAAATTTTTCCAATTAATTTTATTTTTTAAAAAACCGTTGTGCATCAATCATTTTAAATAAATAAATAGTAAAACTGCCCACTAACTAAAAGAAACGGTTATAAAGATATATTTTATTTTTAAAAAATATAACTGATTCTTTAAATTAAGTAACCAACTTACATATTATTAAATTATTATTATTTTAAATGAAAAATTAGTATTTTTTTTGTATTTGAATTTAAAGTGGTTATCTAAAACCGTTCTATCCATTACCTCTTTTTTCTCTATATATACACAATTAAGAAATTTCAAAAAGTCAAATCCATCAATGTTTTCAGAAATATATGCAGATTGATAATTCGGCACAATTGGATGAAGGTACATTTATGGATATTGCTTTTATCCATTTGCTGATTTTATATTTAGTTTGATTTTTGTTTAAGATTTCTTGAGACTTAACATTATTTTTTAGATTTCGAGAATTTATTCGGCGTATGATTCTACAGTGTGATAAATTTCTTTTTCCTTGCACTTTCTCAACATATATTATGTAATCATTGTAATTTTTCATATTAATTTTATTGATTAGTTTGCAAGTTTAAGACATTCATTCATATGATCTGTACCACTAATATATTTTGATGAAATGTTATCACTAATTTAAAATGAGAGTTCACTAGAAGAAGAAACTCATGAGAAGTTTGAAAGTATTATATCCACAAAATATGTTTGAATAGAGTACGAGAAGTTTAAAAATAATTTTAATTATCTATTGTATTTTTATTTTTTACAAAAAATAATTTTTTAAGTTTGCTGATTTCCTTATTCAAATACAAATATATATAATATATTGTTTTGTGGTCTTGCATGATTATTATATACCAGTGATTCAATTTTTTTTTGACAAAATAAGAAGTTAAATATGGGATTGGATATTATCACTAATTAAAAACAAATCCAGAAGAAGAAGATACATAAAAGGATGTTGAACACTATACTTATATGTTGGTAAATCAATTTAAGTAAAGCTTAATCAATGGAATTTTTTGTTTTTTAAAAAATCGTTATATCAATTAAATCATGCATATAAATTTAAAGAAAAAAATAACAAATAACTTGACAATTTCGTGTCGTGTCATATGTGTAGTAAAAGAACTATATTGATTGTGGTTTGTTAGATCGTCATGTAATTTTTGTTCACCATCTTATTTGGAGATTCAAGTTTGAAAAAATCCTAATCTATTTGGAACATATTGGTGTTATGAGACGTATTTTAAACATAGTGTAATGACTTCTTTTGTTTCTTTCTATACTAACATTAAAATTTAAATGTGTGTGATATTTTTTTTGGGAAAATATTTTTAACTATCTTTCCACAACCTCCTTATTTATAGCAAAACAATGATAATATTAATATTAATAATAATAATAATATTTATAATATAATAAAAATAATTATCTTAATTATTAAATTAACTAAATTAATTTAAAACCCGAAAATAAAAAATAAAAATTACAAATATAAAAGGAAAAAAAAAATTGAAAACACGTAAGATTATTTTTTAAACCATAAAAGTAACCAACTCAACTTTTTTTTGAAAAAATATTTTTAATTATCTTTCCACAACCTCCTTATTTATAGCAAAATAAATAATAATAATAATAATAATAATAATAATAATAATAATAATAATAATAATAACAATAATAATTATTATTATCAAATTTTAAAATCCGAAAATAGAAACAAAAATTACAAATATAACAGGAAAAATAATTGGAGAAAACGTAATACTATTTTTTAAAACATAAAAGTAACCAACCCAACTTTTTTTTTTTGGAAAAATACTTCTAAATATCTTTCCACAACCTCCTTATTTATAGCAAAACAAATAATAATAATAATAATAATAATAATAATAATAATAATAATAATAATATTAAATTTATTAAATATAGTTTAAAATCTGATAATAAAAAAAAAGAAAAATAACAAAAATTAAAATGAAAAAAAAATTGAAAAAACATGTAGTACTATTTTTAAAAGAAACATGGCAGAGTAGTTAAGTGGTATCTGTTTTGCCCGTTATCTAGATTTTTATAATAATAATAATGATAATAATATAAACAAATATAAAATGAAAAAAAAAACTGAAAAAAAGTAACAAACCGATCCACGTAATATTATTTTTTTAAAATTACGACAGGATAGTTACTTTTTAAATTTGAATTTAAATTTAAAGTGGTTATCTAAAACTGCTCTATCCATTATCTAGATTTTCAATATATACATAAATAAATTCAACTGAAAAAATTAATGGATCTATTCTTTAAATGTGTAATGTTATTTGTGTTTTAATTCTTCTTTTCTTCATCTTTTACTTTGGGGGCGAATATGTATATTATTTAATGCCAGAAGAAAAATCGAATATATTTGCAAAGGAATAAGTGAAAGTACAAGAAAGAAGAACAACAATATTTATATAAATCTTATAACACTTAATTTGTATAATTTTTTTATAAAGTGATTTATTCATTTAAATCAAGATATAAATATTTTTTTTAAAAAATATTTGATATATATATATATATATATATATATATATATCTATATATAATCACACTTAGCGGTCATCTTTAATTTATATTTTTATTTTTAACTGAATATATATGTGGTAAAATTAAATGATAAATTTTTTAAAATATTTTCAGTTTTGAAAGAAAAAACGGGAATACAATATTATGGGCCAAAATTAAACTAAAAAGATAAAAAATGAAATTACGAGGATAATGATGATGATGATGAAATTAATAAAAACGTGCATATTACCAAAATGATTATACACTACTTAGATTAAATCACGTGATAACGTATTATTTATTATTAGACTCCCTTCAAAAGCAAGGTAATTAATAATATTGATTTTCTATTGTTCCTTTATTTTTAAAGTACGTCTATAATAATAATAAAAAAAATTGAGTCATATCTTTTTATTTAGTTCTTCTATTCTAATATATATATATATATATAACACTACTAAAATATACATTTTGAGACAATCTATCTAATTATTGTATTTTAGCATTTCGTATCCATTACTCATTTAATTCTGTATTAAATAATTTATATAACATTTGATGCTCTTAACAAATTTGTTCATAATTTTCGGGCTACATAGCATTATGGTTGTCAATGAAAAAATTATTTTGTTGTTGTATGGACATGAAAATTACAAATATACCATTCAAGTATTCAATGTGTTAAGAAGTTATGAGAAACTTCCTATGTTAATCGCCATAACAATTATGCAAGAGTAACTCATGAATGAAAATGTGTCACTTATTAAAGAGCGTAGAGATTCGAGTCCTCTTCAAGGCATAATATTGAGAAATACTAATTTAAAATAATTTTTTCATATAGACAAATGTATAATATATGTTCGAGAATAATATACAACATAATTATTTTCTTTTATATTATCTGCGCATCGCACGGGTACGTATACTAGTTTTCTATAACGCATAAAGTGTAGACCCATGCTTATGTTGTGTGGGCTAATGCCATCTAGTAATATATCTATGTGGGCGCACAAACTTTCTTGAACTCATGTTTAAGCCTCTATATATGACTGTTACTTATAAGAAAAAATGTCATAAATAGCCCATTAACTATAAGAGTAATACTATACAATATACATATACTCTATAGTTGTAAAATTAAGATTTAATATTTTCAATATACATTTATGTAAGAAAATTCAGGCACAAAAGTATATACTACTCAAGAAATGAATTTATAAAAAGTAACAACATAGACATTAAAGGAATACATACATCACCAAATAACGATTTTTCTAGCATAATTCAGCGTATAAAACCAAGTCTTTGATGCAACAGAAGACGCTTCAAAATCAAAGGATGAATCAAGAACATCATTATCTTTTGAATTCATAGTAACGCAAAAATATACAAAAAAATACACATTTTATGTCTACAAAATAGACAACACAAAAAAATAATCAAACATACATTTTTGTGATCATATCTTTGCCAATGAATTGGAAGAAAGAGGATTCAATCAAAGGGTCAACAAGCAAGTAATGTAATGTAATACTCAACCTTAATGGTGACCCGCCTTTCACACATTTCACAAAAACAGAGCCTAACTTACTAATTCTAGATCCACCAACAAATGGTGACATTTATGCTGGACCAGGACGCCTATTTCTGAATAATCACGGCCCAACTGGCGTCTTTGCATAATCAAAGATCTCCCACTACTTTAGTGTCTTCGGGTATAAAACACTTAGCAACAACAGAGTCAGACTCAATAAAAATAGTAGCTCGAGAATCAATTTCAGCATCTGTGTTGCCGTGATCAGACACAAATTCTATCATGATCAATGCAGTTCGAGATCCACCAGCTTCATTTTCAGAACAATATATCTATCTACCGCAACATCACCTTTCAAAATCCTACCATGATCAGACACAGGGTCTATCATAATCTCTACAGTTGGAGATGTACTATCAGAACAACAATATCTCCTTTCAAAGTCCCATCAACTTCACACTAGAGTTGTCAATATGGGCTAGCCCACCCCATCCGAGTTAATCCATACAGGCTTTGACATTTTACGGGCCAGGCCAGGCTAGCCCATTTTTTGTGTGGGCCAGAAAACGGTCGGCCCAACCCACAAGTACGTGGGCTACAGGCTTGCCGGGTCAGCCCACTTTTTAAAAAGTTATATATTTCTTTATAATTATTAAATTAAATTATAAATTATAATTTAAAAATATTATCATAAATATCGACAAAACAATATTACATGGTGTTAATGTTACTACTTGTTAATCAAATCCACAAATAAAATTATCTTTATAATATTTATTAAGTTTTTTTTCAAGTAAAAGTATAAATATCTAAATAGAAATATTAACCTAATTGTTTTACAATGATCACAATAAAACACAAAAAATATGACAATATTCCAACCATAAAAAAGTAAAAAATAAACTCCTTAAAAAATCATGAAACTTATGGTGTATCTAACACTTCATGAAACCTATGGCGTATCTAACACTTCATGATCATCTTCATCAAGCATATCTGAATCAACTTGTGGGAAGATTGTCTTAACATCTTCATTTTCATCTGCAATTTATATGTGGTTTCAATTAGTTAAATATTAAAAAATAACTAAATTGAGAATTATAATATTTAAATGTACACAAAAATATATTACCAGTTTGAGAAAAAACATGTAACCAGTTTCGAGTAGCAACAAGTGTTTGAACATTTTCATGGTGGATGCAACTTCTATACATCCTAAAAAACTTTAAATAGATTTTGAGTTTGGATCTCTTTAATTTTAAATTTTAATATTATATTATATTTTTTAATTAATTTTTATTGGCCCACGGGCCGGCCCTACCTATATTTCTCAAGCCTCACAAATCAGCAGACTTATTCAAGCCGGGCTAAAAAGCCCTTTTCTTAAATGGGCTCCAAAATTTTTAGCCCAGCCCTATTAAATCCCGAATTAGGCCAGGCCGGCCCAACAGACCTAGCCCATATTGACGGCTCTACTTCACACTTACCTATGACATGTCCTATCAAAGAAATATCAAATTCATGATCAATATCTTTAACACCAGGCCAGCAGGAACATTCAAATATGCATTAGATTTACTTGTCAGCACGTCAACAACAATTTGTGTAATAGCTGCTAATTGAGTGTCACTAATGGCAAATGACCCGTAAAGTCATTTTTAGAAATTTATACTAAATTACTATTTTACCCCTATCGATAGCTGTTTCCAGTCATTTATGATTAGTCGGTGAAGTTGGTTTGAAAATTTGAACTATTTGATAATTATAGTTACTTAATTGGCTGGTATTTATTAAATAATCTCTTTTAATTTAATTGGTGATTAATGGATCAAATTATAATTTGTTTTTACCCATATATTAAAATATGTTATTAGGGTTTGTTACTTTTAGAACCTGATTTATTCAGAAAATAAAATAAAGTGGAGTAGAAAACTAACATGCGTGCGTGTGGCGTGAACACGGACCAAAGATGGAGGAACTGCTTCACGTAAGGAAAATTCAACCAAAATTTTCAATTTCTCATATGCATATGCTTTCATTAATTGCTCTGCATATATATTTATATAACAATATTATATTAGATTTGAATTGGAAAGTTAAGGTTATTTATTGAAAGCTAATAAGAATGAGATTTGGCTGATTGTTGGCTACATATTTTTGAAATTGGGGTTTGATTCATAGGGAGGTTACATGCGAGGAGTTGGCTCCTTGGCTTATGCGGTTCCACCACTGGTTTCGTAACCAGTGGTTCTCGTATTTATTAATTCTTATTTTACTATCATATTATAATTCAAGTTTTGATATATTAAGGCATATAATTAAAATAAGTAGGTGTATTGCATCATAAGAATATCATTATATACATGATATTTGGAGATATTGGAACTTGACCCGAGCCTTGAAATTTAGGAAATATGAGATTTGACCTATGGTTGGCATCACGATTTAGAAACTTGTTATAGAGTTAGGTGAGTTTTTAGGTCAAGGCTAAACACATAGGAATGCGGGTGTTGTTACTATCAAAATCTTATTGTGGTCATTTATTTGAATAGATTGCATTGATTTGGAAGCCCAGCGGAAGGGGAAGACTCAAGTCACGAGGTGAATTGTTGATTGATTGAGGAAAGTGGATTTCTAAACCCTTGTTAAGTGTATGGAATTCGTGTATATCCTTGTAATATGTGTTTGGGGGTAATGAGATTTGGTGATGGGTTAAATTGTCCACATTGATTAATTCTAATGATGAAAAAGAGGTAATAAAAGGCAATGTGATTAACTAACTTGATTTATTATGTGTGATTGTGTTCTTTATTGAACCAGTATACTTGTGATAGTTGAGGTGATTACATATCATATTGATATTTGATTGAGAGACATATCCCTTTTATTGATATCATATCGTGCACATGCGATTGACTGTGAGTAAAGGTCTAACACGTGGAGATTGTCCGTGTTGAGATCAAGTATGATTATAATTTGGGCACGTGGAGATCGTCCGTGCGAGTGATTAATTTGATTATAAGTTAGGCACGTGGAGATCGTCCGTGCTGGGGATTGTTTGATTTATGATAGTGCGTTGAGATCGTCCGCACAGACACGTGGAGATCGTCCGTATCGGTATATGGACCTCGCGAGTCCCCAATGGGTCATGAACTCTCAATGTATTTTTCGAGGAGTATCATGTATATACGGTTGAGAGAGCACTTGGTATTTTGAGGCATATCATTTCATGGTGTCATATTGCATTGCATCTCATGACATCCTTCATTCTTGATTATGTGTTTTATTTGTGGTTGAAAAGTATTTTGATATTTGATTACCTCTATTTGATGAACTTGATCTTCTGTGTTGCTGATATTTGTGAGTGCCTTTTTTTGTGGAAGTTGTGATTGATGAATATTGAGTTTGTTGTTGAGGATATGTAATTTGTTAAAGTGATTGTTGTTGAGCTGGGTGTTATATAACTGTGAACTGTTAGGTTGGGTTGGTTTTATGCAGGTTGTAATTGTGGAGGTTTGGTTGGTGTGTAAGGAGTACCCGTATTCTATCCCCTTAGCTTGTGTTTAGAAGTTTACTTGCTGAGTACCATGTGGTTTGGTACTCACCCCTTGCTACTACATTTTTTTGTAGGTTACTAGCCCGGACTTTTGTGATATTTTTCTCTTCTCCTCATCTGAGGCTTTTTGTGGAGGTTTGTGAGGTAGCTGCTTTTCATTTTAGCGGACCTTTTTTCTCCTTAATTATGATCCTGTTCTATTCTAGAAACAATGTCATTGAACTTGTATTTTCCTTCAATTTTGTTATAACACATTAGAGGCTTGTACACGTGACAATCATATTTTTGGGGTATTGTTGAGTTGATTAATAAAATTTCCGCATTTTATTGTAAGGGTTGAGTTTTAGGCTGACTTGTCTTGGTGGGATAAGACGAGTGCCATCACGTCCATTTTTGGATCGTGACACAAACAAACTATCAACATAATCTTGATCTTTTGCAGATAAAACATTTGTTTTTTTTCTATAATGTTCCTCTTCAATAGCATCAATAGCAAATACACGCATTGAAAGATACAGAGAACCAACATCGGAATCTTGTTCAACACTTAGCTCACCTTTAAACTTCTTTGATGTCTCATCATCAATACATATATCAACCTTTAATGATTGAATATCATCATGAACTTCTAATACATGTGACTTAGTGACTTGAATGGAGATTCTACAGCATCGTTATCCAAATCTATAGCAACATTATCCCTAAAATTAACATATTCATCCTTTTTTCTCCCCTACATAAATGTCAACCAAAAAGAAACTAAAAATGCATACTAATGATAAAAAATAGACAACATGTAATTTTAAAAACATAAACATTAAAACAAACAATGTAGATAAAAAAAACATTTAAAAAAAGAAGAATCATACAAAACACACAAAAAAAGTTCAAAGTACAGAATATGATACAAATATAGTATATCACTAAAACTTGAAAACTATATTACATTTAACTTGTTCTTCAAGGAACTAAAAGCTTCAAGAATCTCTTAAACTTCTCATCAACATGTGTTTTCAACCCATCAATGTCTTCCTTCAAATCAACACTAATAGGTGATTTCTCATCGCCAACATCAGGCTTTGCTAGTTATATGTAAAAAAACTGATTACTTAAATGCTCACTTTGATCAGCACTAGGATTACTTCTAAAAAAAAAATCACCCAAATCAAGTAAAAAAATTCATTTTCAGTTGGTAGTTATTCACTTAGAAATTTGAAAGGAATAAACAGGTTACAAAAAAGTTCGATGAAAAAATGAGTTATAATTGAGAAATAAAAAAATACAGATACCTCATTATGTGCTAAGCCAAATATGCGCAAATAAACAAAATCATGCGTCAACTATTTGTGCATTGTCTAATTTAAAATTCTAGGCACTTCAAACGGTGTGTGTTCAACAAATAGATCATTCAAAACCAGGGCAACACTTATAAAATCAAATTTGCAAAGCTAAAGAAAATTCTCCGAGTTTATAATATTCTGGCTTTGTCTAAAACTTTTTGAAAGACGTTTCAACAATCACATTGAATACATTAATTTCTCAAGTGTATGAATTATAGTCCCCGTTCTCAACCAAATCAAAGTATGACATTTCAAGAATTTTAGTCTTAATCGTGGAGAATACGAATGTATTGATAAAAGCCAGAACTGCCAGCTTCACTGCATCAGCATCAGACTTGAACTTTTCAGCACGAAACACATGATAAAGATCAAATCATGTCACTGTTAGACGGTCAAAGTAACTTTGAACCAACCGATTTCTGTTTGAGAGAATTTGAATTGTTGTACTACCGTTACATAATAGCTCAGTAACAAGAGCAAATTCAGCAATTTCAAATTGAAGTTGTACCCTATTAACAACAAGATATAAATAAATCAATGTGATACACTCTTCGCATCATCATAACGTTGTGTATAACACGTCCATGAAGCACAATTGGAGGCAGATGTAAAAACACCCCAAAAAGTGTTTTTCTAAACACGAAAAGTTATTTTTTTGCTAACTTTGAAGTTATGTTCGCAATGATAGAAGCATCAAAACTATGGTCAGTCGTTGTTTTATAATCAACATCCATTTAAATTAAAAATTGACCTTCCTGCAAAAAATAACAACATGCAAATACTACACTAGGCAAATAAAAAATAAAATTAAAAATTAAAAAAAGCATAAAAAATATAACATGCATGATACTAGCATAACATCTGATACTGTAATAGTATGATCAAATTGAACAAATACATGATACCCAATTAATATATGATACAATAACATTATCATATAATAAAGTATACAAGGACATAAACAAATATTTGATACCTAAACAACATATGATACTTGAACAATATAATAAAGTAACAAAAACAACAAACACTAAAATGTTCAAATCCACAAAATATCAACAGAAAGAGGATAAGCATACCATGTGCAAAAATAATCAATGACACCATAACAATATCTTCATATAATGTTATGGCATGAAGCAAAAACTGATGCATGACACCAGCATAATATTTCATACCATTATGCATGCATAATGTCAACAAAACATCTGGTACTATAATAGTATGATCAAATTGAACAAACACATGATACCCACTGTAGATACATAATTTTTGACTGAACTTAAGTTTAACACCATTTTTAGAGCTCAGATATTTTATAAAAATCTAAATTAAATATTTTGAATTTTATCTTATTTTAGTAAGTTTTATTTTAAAAGATTTGTAAATAACAAAAAATACATGTTTTAATTTAATTTTAGTTTCATAAATAAGCTAGTATTTCTTAATTATAATTTATTATTAGCTACTCAATTTTTTTTAATTTAAAAAATATTCTTATTATATTAATTATTAAAAAAATAATAATAACTTTAACTCCCTACTCTTTCAACCCACTACCCACTAACCCACAATCCACCTACACTGCACTACACTCCCCTCAACACCTACACGACTACACACCCCCACCACACGTACTACACCTAATCCATCAGCAACACAACACACATACACTACTACACACTATATATATTTATACACCAAAAACACAACCATCAAAAAAAGAAAATCACTACAGAAAATGTACAGAAAAAAGAAAACGTACACACATACACTACTACACACTATACATGCTTATCCTCCCACACATACAACATACGTATTCCTCTTTGTATTACATATATATTTTTTTCTCTTTGCACTCAAAAACAAAGGTTGAATTCGAGGTTTATTTTCACGGTTTCAAGTTCGTGGCTCCTGATTGTTAGTCCTTTCTTCTCGTGAACTAATTTTCACAAGAGGTAACACTTATTTATATTCTATTTTTGTATGATGTTATGCCATGATTGTACAAGAATTGATTTCAATATATTAAAGTTGTTCAGATTTCGTATGTGTTTAATATGTTAATATTCTTTAATGTTATAATATTTAAATATATGTGAACTTGTTATATCCTTAAGTTTAGAATAAAATTTGTATAATATGATAATTATTCATTGTATGCTAAAAAAGGGGTATGATATTTACTTATTTTTATTGGGCGTGTGGATGCTATATTATACTTTTATAAAATAGTTGAGGTTTTGATAAGATACATTTCAAAATTTTGTGTTAATTGTTCTCCTGTACGTATGCTTATTAGTTTGTTTATGTGGATTATTATGGATCATTTTCTGGTATAATAATGATTATTAGGAGGTGGTATAATTGACATCAACTTGTATTAATTGTAGTTTGACTTATGTTATTTTCCTGGGCACAATGATATACTATATTGATTCAATTTGGTTTTGTTTTAATAGTGAATTTGTTCATAAAAAATAATAATCTAAATAGGGTATTAGTGTTTATTGACTTAGTGTTTATTGTATATGTCCAACTCCTTAAGAATAAGGATGTTTCCTACGTAATAAATATTCATAGTATAATTTTATTTCATGATTATATAAGACTTGATTCCAATATTATGAGATTGCTCGAAATTTATGTGTGTTTAATTTTGATATTATAATGTTGAAATATAATTGTTTAAATCTTACACATTATGTGTGTTTAATTTTGATATTATAATGTTGAAATATAATTGTTTAAATCTTACACATCACTAAACAATGAAGATCTTTAGAATGTTGAAACTATTTATTCTAATATTTAAGGAAATATTTTTAACGTAGTATATTGACAACTATTATAAGAATAACTCATTATGTATTAAAAAATATTTATATTTTTAATTTTTGTTAATTCATGTAACAATAATAATTAAATTCCATCTCAATTAAGAATGTGGTTCCACATCTTTTTGAGATATTTAAGAAACTCAAGGATGCGGTTACGTACCTTGGCCAAATTCAAGGATGCGGTTACACACCTTGGCCAAATTCAAGTATGTGGTTACGCACCTTAGATGTAACATCTCGCACCTAGAAACGACTACAAAGAGTTTAAAATATGAAAATATTTATTTTTGCAAAGAATAAGGAAATCTGGAAATTTTGTCTAAGTTAAGAAAGTGAGTTTTGGCCATTTTCAAACGGCTATAACTCCTAGCTCAGGATGAGTTAGGAGCAACTCTTGATATGGTTGGAAATCCTTTGGAGAGATCTTTCCAACACCGCTGAGATTGCACGATTTCGACATCGTATGAGTGAGATATGTCTTTCGAAAGTTGGATTGTTGGATTAAGGAAAGTCCCAATTCGAATTTAGGGAAGGGTAAAGTAGTCTTTTTTCTAATTAATTTCCTAATTCATTTTTAGGAATTTATTGGGGTAAAACAGAACTTAATTCAGGTTTGGAAAATTAGAATACGCTTAGGGCTTAGAGAAAAGAGAAAAGAAGAAAGAAAGGGAGAAAACCCAAGATTTCGCCAAGAACGTCAAGCGTTTGAAGTGGAATTCGTCGGGGGTGATCCCTATTAAGGTATGTGAGATCTTTTCGTGTTGGGTTAGTTCACCCACACACCAACTTGTTTCAATTTAGCGATTTGGAGTTGTTTGAATGTTAAGAAAGAGAAGTTCTTGAAGAACATTGTTGAATTCTTGTTGGTTGAGTTGTTGATGCGTGGGGGTTGAGTTGATTCATGTTTCGGGCTGTTTTTCGAGTTAGATTGGTTGTGTATTGAGGGTACAATTGATCCTAAGTGTTTGGGGAAAGAACTAGGGAAAATTTGAGTGTTTAGAGATGAAAAACAAAGAAGAAAATTTGAGAAAACCTGGGCAACGGGGATGGGGCGCCGTGCTAGCCAGCGCCCCCTAAAGCAGCCTCTGAAGTTTTGGCCTTGGGGCTTCGCGCCAGTCAGTGCGCCCCACAGACCTCTCTGAAGTTTGGGGCCTGGCGCCCCACGCCTCTCAGAGCGCCAAGGACGCCAGTTCACCCCATTCTTCCCCCATCTTTTTGTACTAGTTCCTAAGCGATATACCTATATTTTCTAGTTGATTCCAACACTCTAAGGTACATTTAAACATCATGAAATCATCCATAAACATGAGATCATGAACCTTGAATCCATAATCCAATTCAAGGAAAGTTAAGATCAAAGTCAAAGAAGTTAAGAGTCAAGTCTAGAAGTTACGAAGCAAGTCAAAGCAAAGTTTCTTAAAGTTTCCAGAATCTTTATTAAACGTTTAAACTTCGTTTTAGGGCTCAAGTTTCAAGTAAAGTAAAGAGTTGAATTCATTTCTCAAAAGTTATTAGGGAGCTAAGTACTCCCAAATAAGTTTATAAATGTTTTCACATTTGAGCAAGAAAGGAACTATGATTTCCAAAAGAGCCTTTGAGCTAGTTTTCAGTAAAGGGAACATCGATTCCAATAGAGCCTTTGGCTAAACTTTGAGAAATTATCTCAAACTAAAGAAAGAGGTGTTTAAAACACATATGAGCTAAAGTATATTTCGGGAATAGTGTTGAGCACTGAATTGGGGACGCGAGTTCATATTAACTCAACTCTCCATAAGAACCATGTAGACATCATGGATATTAATGAGTCATACTTTTTAGATGATCACATAATTTAAGCTAGTGGGTCCACTAAGTTAAGTAAGGTCCTATATCACGGCGAGGTATAGGATGATCCTTGGGCAACGTGAGGTAAAATGTTGTACCATCACTAGGGCTCATAGTGGTGATTGTCGGTTAAAGAATCTCCCACAAAAGTTATATTACTTTTTATATAAGTAAAGTTGAGTTTGTTATTGCTTTATCTTTAACGAACTAAGTTGTTTACACTGTTTTACAAGCTTTATATATATATTGCATGTGTCATATTGCTTTATATTGAGTTCAGTTATTCATGAGTTGTATAGAGCCAAGGTAAGTGTTCCTTCTTACTTCATTCAAGCTTAAGTTGTTGTATAGCATTCCAACTCGCATATTTGTACATTCAATGTACTGATGCCAGTTAGCCTGCATCTTATTATGATGCAGATGCAGGTAACCAGGATCAGCATCCAGCGCGCCGTTAATCTAGTCAAGCACTCCAAAGTCAGTGGTGAGCCTCATTGCATTTCGGATGACTCTTTTATTCGCTTTCCTAGTTTTTCTTTATTAGAATGTTGTGGGGTTTGTCCCAACATCCATCTCAATATTATAGATGCTTCATAGACCGTCAGACAGTAATTGAGTCTCTCATCTATGTATTTGCAGATACTTTGTTTTGAGACAAAAGTTGTCAATTTGGCTAAGAGATTATCATTCAAACTATTACATGAGTTTATTTTGTTGAGTTAAGTCTTCTGCTGAGTTAAGTAAGCCAGGACAAGGGTTCGATTGGGGCCAGCAATGGTTTACGAGTGCCTGCTTCGTCCAGGGTGTAGGCTTAGAGAGTGACATTAGCCAAATTATTTTAATAATTAAACTTTCGTTAATTCAAATCAAGAGGTGTAAATAGAAATTATTAGGTGTGAGGTACTCGAGAGAAAAAGGCAATTATGCCTCTAAATGCCAAGACCAAGAATGCGGTTACGCATTTAGGTTGAGACCAAGTAAAAGTTCAACAAATAAAAAATGCGAGCAAATCATGACCTATAAAAATATTTTCAAAAGATAGTTAAAATAAGTATAAGTTAATAAAAGCAACCGTGCTAGAACCACGGGACTCGAGGGATGTCTAATACCTTTACCTCGATCAACAGAATTCCTTACCTGAATTTCTAGTTCGCAGACCATATAAAGAGTCATTTCCTTTTGATTAGGAATTAAACAAAAATGTGACTTGAAACACCATAACTCAATTCCAAGTGACGACTCTGAAAAATAAAATAATTCTTAATCAATAACGTCACTTAAATTGAAAAATCCCTACTTTCGTCGTGCGCAAAAAAGGAGTGTGACATCTCTGGCGACTCCGCTGGGGAATAACCAGAATTCAAGCTTTGTCATAGACTTTACGTAATTTATTATTTTATTTTATTGGATATATTGTGTTTGATGGCCTAATGTGTTACTTGCTGCTCATTTATTGCTTTTTATATTTATATTGTTAAATTATACTAAATTTTTTTCTCTCATGTACACCTTATAAATCTTTGAATACGCTTAACACACGTTCACAAGAATGCAGTTATGCATCCTATTTTACCTTAAGATAAAGTTGGAGTATTTTGACACCCAGTGAAGGATATTTAGTCACATATTTTAGGCGGGGTTGGATTAGTAATGAAGTCGAAATAGCGTGCTACTATCGATAAGTTGTCCCTCCCTAGCTTGAGTTAGCCAGTCTAGACACCTATCTCCTTAAGGTCATGGTTACCACTAGTAGGCTCCACTCATTTGCATAATTTGTATTTGATTTAGTGACTTGATATAAGAATTGAGTCCATCTAGGACAAGTATTCATCTCTTACTTGACCACTTAGATCTTTTTATGAGCTACGTGAAAAATGTATTTGCTTAGAGAGTCTTGAATAATAATGCATTTGTCAAAAAAAAAAGTTTTAATATCTTAAAGTTTTTAACTGTCCAAACTGAACGAACTACGCACACCTGATTCTCACTTCGATGAGATACGTAGGCAACCTTCCTCGGGTTCGGTGATCCTTATTTAAAAATTCAAAAAAAAAATTAATCCTTATTTAAAAATTCAAAAAAAAATTGGTTATTCATTCTAAAAAAAAAGGATTTGTCCTTAAAAAAAATCAAAAGTGTTTTTACTCATATTCCTGAACTACGCACACCTAATTCTCAACTTGATGAGATACATATGCAACCCTCCTCGGGATCGGTGATCCATATTAAAAAATTTAGAGAAAGAAGTATTTTTTATTAAAAATAATGTTGTGTTCATAATCTTTTTTAACTATGATTGACCTGATTCTTGCTTTGACAAGATACGTAGATAGCCTTATTTTGAGGTTCAATCTAACCAAAGAAAAATTTAAAAAGTCCTCGTCACAAAAGTTGGGCAAAAACAAAAGGATTTTTTTTATTTAGAAAAATTTGACTTGGTTGGTACCAACATACTTAGGAGTGTGCATAAAAAAAATAATAAAGTGTTAAACTATTTGGCAAGACTGACCAACTTTGTTGTGACCTATAGACTTCTTTTAGTACCTCTTGATATATTTATGTAATACTTGAGAACTGTTTTGCTTAAAGTTAAGGCTAAAACGAATTTGAACTCATGTTTCATATGCATTGTGTGGTGAGCTTTAGATATAAAATTCAATGACATGACTTTGTTGATCTAAAACTTGACCCGAATGTTGGTTGAGACGAAATTTTGAGCAACATTTAACTTGGGAAAGAATTATAGGCTTTCTTTGATCTGATTGTTCCTTTCAAGCTTACCAAATGACATGTTATCCATGGAATTCCCATTTTGAGCATAACCTTTTTTTATTTGAATAATTATATCTTAGCATATATCCTTTTGAGTGCATAAATGCACTATTCATTGGCCCTACCTCCTTGAGCGTACTATCAATTATTCACAGAGTGTCAAGGACCTAAGTTGGGTATCAAAGTGAAAAGGTCAAATATGTGAAAGTTCAAAAAAAATGACAAAGAAAAACTAGAATAAAAAATGAAAAAATCTCCAACAAAAAAGAGAGAATGAGAAAAAAAAATGAGGACAAACTTTCAAAAAACAAAGGTCAAATGCAAAAATTAAAAATATTGAGAGCATTGTGTAAAATTTAAGGAAGAAATAGTCACTTTATCCCCAATGAATATCCTACCTTTCCCTAAGCCTACATTACAAGCCAATGACAAGTCCTATTTGATCTCATTTTTTGTGTTCTCACATTAGTGGATTCTTACATGAGGGCCAATCATGTGGTATCTCCATCTCATGCATTTGAACAACTTTCTGAGTATGAGTGACCTCGAAAACGTCCTAAGATCAGAACACTTCTATTGTGTGAAGTAGGACTTCATTTGTTGTTAGGGCACATGAAACATGAGGATATGAATGATTTTAACCCCTTAATTTAGGTAAGATGAACTGATATTGTAAATAATTAAGTATGTTTGAGATACAATTTGAAACTATAGGGATTACTCAAAGTTGACCTCATATTTGTCTGAAAATAGCTGAATGGGGTTCATATGCATAATACTAATTGTTGGTACCAACTAAAGTCAAGACATTATCAAAAATGAAACGAGTCTTTTCCCAAAAGATGTCTTTAAAAAAATTAAGAAAAAGAAAAATAATTTTTGGTTTTTATGAACTACATTTGACCTGATTCTTGCTATACAAGATACGTAGGCAGTCTTACAATGGGCTCGGTCTCACAAAATAAAATTGTATATTCTTGAAAGAACGAAATTGGATCATTTCTTTTTAAAAAAAAAATCAAAAAATGATAAATTAAAAAGAGTTTCAAAGTTCCTCAATTTAAAAACTAGGGCCTATTTTTATTTGTTAAAAAAAATCACTCTCATTACTAGGGAACAAACACTCTATTTGCATTTTAACCTTAGGGAATAAACACCCTAGATGCATCATCTTTCATTTCTAGGGAATAAACATCCTAGTTGCATTTTGACCTTAGGGAGCAAACACCCTAGAAATATCATCTTTCATTTCTAGGGAACAACCACCCTAATTGCATCGATGTATTGCATTTTTCTTTTGGTATAAGTATTTCTCAGTTATGCTAATAGCTTAAATGATATTTTTCTGGTGCAAACTGGGGCAAAAAAAAATGTTGTGGTGATTCTATTTGATGATTTAGTTTAGCAGGACCCCCTCATAATGGGATTAGCAGCACCCTCTTCATAATAGGATTAGCAGGACCCTCCTACATAATGGATTAGCAGGATCCTCCTACATAATGAGATTTAAATTAGCAGGACCCTCATACATAATGAGATTTAATTTAGCAGGACCCTCCTACATAATGAGATTTAGATTAGCAGGACCCTCCTACATAATGAGATTTAGATTAGCAGGACCCTCCTACTTAATGAGATTTAGATTAGCATGACCCTCATACATAATGGGATTAGCAGAACCCTCCTACATAATTAGATTTAGATTAGCAGGACCTTCATACATAATGGGATTAGCAAGACCCTCCTACATAATGGGATTTAATTTAGCGGGGCCCACATACATAATGAGACTTAGATTAGCAGGACCCTCCTACATAATGGGATTAACAGGACCCTCCTATATAATGAGATTTAGATTAGCAGGACCCTCCTACATAATGAAATTAGCAGGACCCTCCTACATAATGAGATTTAGTTTAGCAGGACCCTCCTGGACAATGGGAATTAGATTCGCTCCTACATAATGGGATTAGCAGGACCCTCCTGGACAATGAGATTAGCAGGACCCTCCTACATAATGAGATTTAGTTATTTTCTCCTAGGATAAACACTTCCTAGTCTAAGATTATTATTTTTTATTTTCTTCTAGGATAAACATTTCTTAGTCTAAGACCTTTATTTTTATTTTCTCCTAGGATAAACACTTCCTAGTCTGAGTTTGTTTTTCTTTAATTCACATTTGCTAATAACTCACAAAAATTTTCCAGTGAAAACTGGGGCAAATTTTTGTTTATTTCTTTTGTTTGTGATGGTTTTCAGGTTTCTTCAAGAGAAACATGGATTTAAAATTCAGGAACAAAGTTTCAACTATTTTCAGAATGATCAATCCCATGATAGCCAGAATCAGCTTCTTCAATGCATATAGCAGTCTGACTTCCTGACATCTATTTCTATTCAGCTTTTGATCAAGAAGACATGCAGTCATTCAAGAACATATTCAAATTGTCATTTTGAAGAGTGCCAAAAACTCACTCTAAGTGGCAAGTTAAGCATCGAATTCAATTCAAGATCAAGATACTCACCAAAAAAATCAAGGTGATATCTGAAAGTCAAGACTCAAGTGAAGACTCAAGAGAAGCTGCATAGATAGGAGCTTGCACTTTTATTTTCCTTTCGACTATTAGTTTTCATTTTTTTTGTAATTAAGGATAAGAGTCGCGACCTAGAGCCTCGATGGAACCTCACTTAACTTCCAACTCATCACCTCATCTCCTTGAACTACATGTGATCTGATTCCCTTATATTCCGAGATATGTAGGATGTCCAAAACCAAGACTCGGTCGCACATATTTTTTCTTACAAATAAGAGTCCGGTCAAAATTTATCGCATTGTTTACTTCTTTGTCTGAAAACTTTTCGTCTTTCCAGTCAAAGAGGGGTAACTATAGACACGTAATTTTTTACCGAACTTAAGTTTAACATCATTTTTAGAGCTCAGATATTTTATAAAAATCTAAATTAAATATTTTGAATTTTATCTTATTTTAGTAAGTTTTATTTTAAAAGATTTGTAAATAACAAAAAATACATGTTTTAATTTAATTTTGGTTTAATAAATAAGCTAGTATTTCTTAATTATAATTTATTATTAGCTACTCAATATTTGTTAGTTTAAAAAATAATTAAAAAATATTCTTATTATATTAATTATTAAAAAATAATAATAACTTTAACTCCCCAACTCTTTCAACCCCACTACCCACTCACCCACAATCCACCTCACTACACTCCCCTCAACCCCTACACCACTACACACCCCCACCACACGTACTACACCTAATCCATCAGCAACACAACACACACATACACTACTACACACTATACATATTTATACACCAAAAACACAACCATCAAAAAAAGAAAAACACTACAGAAAACGTACAGAAAAAAGAAAGAAAGAAAAAACACACATATAGACGAGCAGGAGAAACCAAAAAAAAAAAAAGAAAAACAACACTACATTTAGCCAAAAAAAAATATACTACAACTCTCCAACACTACAGACACAACACATCACACACTAAAACGTACAAGAAAACAGAAGAAGAAAAATTCAGCAACATACTTATCCTCCCACACATACAACATACGTATTTCTCTTCGTATTACATATATGTTTTTTCCCTTTCCACTCAAAAACAAAGGTTGAATTTGAGGTTTATTTTCACGGTTTCAAGTTCGTGGCTCCTGATTGTTAGTCCTTTCTTCTCGTGAACTAATTTTCACAAGAGGTAACACTTATTTATATTCTATTTTTGTATGATGTTATGCCATGATTGTACAAGAATTGATTTCAATATATTAAAGTTGTTCAGATTTCGTATGTGTTTAATTTGTTAATATTCTTTAATGTTATAATATTTAAATATATGTGAACTTGTTATATCCTTAAGTTTAGAATAAACTTTGTATAATATGATAATTTTTCATTGTATGCTAAAAAAGGGGTATGATATTTACTTATTTTTATTGGGCGTGTGGATGCTATATTATACTTTTATAAAATAGTTGAGGTTTTGATAAGATACATTTCAAAATTTTGTGTTAATTGTTCTCCTGTACGTATGCTTATTAGTTTGTTTATGTGGATTATTATGGATCATTTTCTGGTATAATAATGATTATTAGTAGGTGGTATAATTGACATCAACTTGTATTAATTGTAGTTTGACTTATGTTATTTTCCTGGGCACAATGGTATACTATATTAATTCAATTTGGTTTTGTTTTAATAGTGAATTTGTTCATAAAAAATAATAATCTAAATAGGTACTAGTGTTTATTGACTTAGTGTTTATTGTATATGTCCAACTCCTTAAGAATAAGGATGTTTCCTACGTAATAAATGTTAATAGTATAATTTTATTTCATGATTATATAAGACTTGATTTCAATATTATGAAATTGCTCAAAATTTATGTGTGTGTAATTTTGATATTATAATGTTGAAATATAATTGTTTAAATCTTACACATCACTAAACAATGAAGATCTTTAGAATGTTGAAACTATTTATTCTAATATTTAAGGAAATATTTTTAATGTAGTATATTGACAACTATTATAAGAATAACTCATTATGTATTAGAAAATATTTTTTTGAAATTTTTGTTAGTTCATGTAACAATAATAATTAAATTTCATCTCAATTAAGAATGTGGTTCCACATTTTTTTGAGATATTTAAGAAACTCAAGGATGCGGTTACGCACCTTGGCCAAATTCAAGGATGCGGTTACACACCTTGGCCAAATTTAAGGATGCGGTTACACACCTTAGCCAAATTATTTTAATAATTAAACTTCCATTAATTCAAATCAAGAGGTGTAAATAGGAATTATTAGGTGTGAGGTACTCGAGAGAAAAATGCAGTTATGCCTCTAAATGTGAAGACCAAGAATGTGGTTGCGCTTCTAGGTTGAGACCAAGTAAAAGTTCAACAAATAAAAAATGCGAGCAAATCATGGCCTATAAAAATATATCCAAAAGATAGTTAAAATAAGTATAAGTTAATAAAAGCAACCGTGCTAGAACCACGGGACTCGAGGGATGCCTAATACCTTTACCTCGATCAACAAAATTCCTTACCTGAATTTCTAGTTCGCAGACCATATAAAGAGTCATTTCCTTTTGATTAGGGATTAAACATAAAGGTTACTTAGAACACCATAACTCAATTACAAGTGGCGACTCTGAAAAGTAAAATAATTCTTAATCAATAACGTCACTTAAATTGGAAAAAACCTACATCCATCGTGCGCGAAAAAGGGGTGTGACACCCAAACAATATATGATACAATAATAGTATCATATAATAAAGTATATAAAGACATTAGCAAATACCTGATACCCCAATAGCATATGATATTTGAATAATATAATAAAGTAACAAAAACAACAAACACTAAAATGTTCAAATCCACAAAAGATCGACTAATCAAAAGAGGATAAGCATACCGTGTGCAAAAATAATCAATGATACCATAACAATATCTTCATATAATGTTATGGCATGATACAAAAACTAATGCATGATATAAACATAATATCTGATACCATTGCGCAAGCATGATACCAACATAACATCTGGTACTGTAATAGTATGATCAAATAGAACCAACACATGATACCTAAACAATATATGATACACTAATAATATCAACATCTAACAAGTCAATTTTTCAAATTAATTTATCAAAATAATAACATGATATAAGAATGATACCTTCAAACGAGAATACTGATCAATTTCTTCTTCAAGGGTTCCATCGATATTTTCAGTTTCAGTTTGAGAAAACGACTCGGAAGGATTGTAAGGAGTACCTTGTTTTTATGCAATTGTTCATCACAAACCATGTGTGTCTTTCCTTTCCTCTTCAAATAATCCCCGATTTCATCACCCATAACATCAGAATTTTGATCAAGCCTGTCAACACCCACAATTGAATTGAGGTTAGTTTAAGCATTAACATCTCCATGATCGAATCTGTCATTTAAGCCGACATTATCTTCTCTGTTTTCATCCTCCAAATCAAGAGAAAAACTTGACCCAAACATGCTAGAAACTTTCGAATCTTGGTCACCTATATTATATTATCACTAGCATTGTCAACAAAATTTGCATAATTAGAACGATGATCCCACCAACAACTAGTTACTACATTTTTACGATCCACTGAAAACAATTTGAAAAATCAAGCAAAAAACCACAAAGTAACAAAAATTGATTCAAAATTAAGTTTATTGAAAAACAAAATTAAATATAAATGGAATAAAGGAAAAACTACCACACACAAAGCTGAGTAAATTGGACTGATAATGGCGGAATAGAATCACCAAGATGAAGAAAGAAACTGCAAATGACGGTAGAACTGCTTGTAGTTAAAATCGTCGTATGTTGCTCCACATAGTTTAACGTGGGTACGACGGTTGGATGATAAATCAAATGGGCTTGAATAAGAAAGTGGGTCGAACGGTTGGGTTATAAACTGGGTGGGTTTGAATAAGAAAGTGACCCGAAATGAGGGGGGAGGTATGAATTGTAATTATTTATGAGAGAGTGGGTATATCAGGAATTACTTTGGGTTTGAGTATGAACTTGTAATTAGTTTAGGTTTTATGGCTCATTTATGTAGTTTCCCCAAAAAAAAGGAAAACAAGTACTCCCTCATTCGTCCAATAATAGTTGTCCACTATACTATTTTTAAATATCCAACAATACTTGTCCACTTTATAAAATCAATGGATAATTTTTACACTTAGTCCTTAATTTACCCTTATCATTAATTATAGTCATTTCCCTATTACATTTTTTAAGACATTATATTTATTATATTCAAAGTGTGATATAGTAAAATTACCCTTCTATTTATAGTTTCTTAAACGGTGGACAAATATTGTTGGAGAGAGGGAGATTTCCTTTGTTTCATTTTATTTGATTCTTATATTGAAAATAAATATTTTTATTTTATTTATTCACTAGTAAAAATTACCCGCGCTTCGTGCGAAAATTTAATATTATAGAATTTTAAAATAATACTTAAAATCTATCGGTCAGTAAAACTAAAAAACACTATATTATCTCACATGCAAGATTATATAGTAACAAACATTAATAATGTAAAGAAAAATGAAAATTATTACATCTTATCATTTATCTTTAATAACATAAACATAAATTAATGACTGTTAAAATACATATCAGGATCTGTAATATAAGCAATGGTGTTAGTGAGCCACTCAATAGGAGCTAAGTACACAAATATTTAATTGTGAAGAAGAAGAAGAGGTTCAGAATTTTTGTTGTTCTAAAATGAGAGGAAATCCCTCTATTTATAGAAAACAAAGGGTTGTGTGAACAAATATTTATTGTGCCTTATCGAAAATGTTACAACTATTTGGAAAAGTTGCAACCCTTCGGAAATGTCACAACCTTTCATAAAAGTCACAACTTTTCATAAAAGTCGCAACTCTTCATTAAAGTTGCAACTTTTCATAAAAGTCACAACTTTTCATAAAAGTAACAACTCTTTATAAAAGTCACAACTCTTCATTAAAGTCACAATTTTTCATTAAAGTTGCAACATTTCATAAATGTCACAACTTTTCATTAAAGGGGAAGACTAGTTTTGGAAATAAATAAATCATATTATATATATATATATAAGAGAACCCTAGGCCCGCCTACGTGGCGCCATCACAAATAAGGATTCCTTTTTAATTTATTTATTTCAAAAATTAGCCTTCCCTTTCATGAAAAATTGTGGCTGTTATTAAAAGTTGTGACTGTTATGAAAAATTGTGACTTTTATGAAGAGTTGCGACTTTTATGAAATGTTGACTTTTATTAAAAGTTGTGACTTTTATGAAGAGTTGTGACTTTTATGAAATGTTGACTTTTATTAAAAGTTGTAACTTTTATGAAATGTTGACTTTTATTAAAAGTTGTGACTTTTATGAAAAGTTATGACTTTTATGAAGAGTTATGACTTTTATGAAGAGTTGCGACTTTTATGAAATGTTATAATATTTATGAAAGGTTGTGACCTTTCCGAAGAGTTGTGACTTCTCCAAAGAATTGTGACCTTTCTGGCAAGGCACAATAAAAATTTGTTTACACTACCCTTTGTTATATATAAATAGAGGGGTTCCCTCTCATTTTAAAACAACGAAAATTTTGAACTTCTTCTTATTCTTCTGCACAATTAAATATTTGATTCTGAACTTCTTCTTTTTTTTCTTCTTCTGCACAATTAAATATTATGTACTTTGTTCATATTGAGTGACTCACTGACACTATTGTTTTTGTATCATTACACTGGTGAATAAAATCATTTCATCATACGATGATCTATTTCTTTAAACCTCAGGTACTAGAGGGGAATGATTTCCTTAAGGAAACATTGTGCATTCAATGAGCTCGATTTTTCCTTTTTGTTTCATTCTATTGTTACAGATCCTGATATTTTTTTTACAGTCATTATTTTATGCTTATGATATTAATTGTTGTTTTTGAATACATGTTTTAAACTTTGTTGTTTATGTTTCTGTAAAGTTATTGTTATAAGTATTTGTTAGTACATACTCTATGTAAATCCAATTACTGCAGATTCACAAATAACTTTTTACAGAATACATTTCTTTACAACATTCTTCAAAGATATCCATGCTTCTCCAAAAGATCAAGCCTAGAAATTTATATGATTTTTTGTTGTTGTCATAATAATGTTAATATTAACAGGAGTAAAAAAAATAAATAGAAACTCAAATGATAGAACTAAAACTAGCAATTAATTACAATTGTATGATACGCAATAATGACTATTCTCTCGCACCAAAGTACTCTTTTGAACTTTTTTCCCGTTATCTCTTACTTCTCTTTCACCCTTTTCAAGGATCCTTAATATTTTGTTCGTGAACACCTTCAATTTCCAAACACCATCATAACTATATTATTACATATGAAATTTGGATTTTGGAAGATTGCATTTTAATTTTAAAACACATAATGACTACATATTACTTATTAATATATCATATAATTATAGAACCTTTGCTCTTGATAAACACATTAGTTATATAAATATTTAATTTTGAAAGTAATTTATAGTGTTATACTAACGAAATTTGCAAAGAAGAAAATTGAGAAAAATATTTATTTGACTCTCTAATTAAAGACACTATGTATCCATGCATATAGATGGTAAAACTAAACTAACCATTGTAAAATTTCAAAAGCAAATTAATGAATTTGTAAAATGAAATTATGTAAACTAGAAGAAAATAATGTTATGATTTGTAATTTTCCCTTTTCTTTTAATAAAACAAATGGTAAACTACAATTGAATAACCTCTATACTCTTGAAAATATATTTATATAAAAATGCTATAACATCAAAATACAATAAAAGTTCTATTCTAATAAATTTTAAAGAAAAATAATCTAACTGCGCAAAGTGCGAACCCATTTACTAGTTAAAAGAGAATTTTGATTTGTGATGACGCCACATAGGCGGGCCTAAAGTTCTCTTTTATATAAATATATGATTTAAGCAAATCAAAATTGCCCCTTACAATATCCATAGTATTAAATAACTAAATAAACTAGTAATAGTAATCAAATTGAAAATTCGAAAATAAAGTTAATTTGACAAAATATACCTTTCTTGAAAAATCTGTGAATAGAGGCAAAAGAATAGTCCATGTAGATTCGGGCCTGCTCAAGGGTCAGTGAATGGGTTTTTCAGGCATTGCCACTCTCCCTCGTCACTATGCTTTCTGCTACTCTGTATTAGTATCATCATTCTCATCTTCGCTCATTCACATTACTCCTTCAACAAAGCTACTCACCAGAAAACTCTCTCTTCCCATCAGAATGTCTTCTACAAATCCCAATGTCAAGAAACACATAGCACCCTATGGTTCTTGGAAGTCTCCCATCACCGCTGATATCGTTTCTGGATCCACTAAACGCCTCGGTGGCTTTTCGGTTGATTCACTTGGTCATCTTTTCTGGCTAGAATCTCGACCTACAGAGTCCGGGTACAGTACATATGAAGCCTCAAAACCCCTAATCATTGTCATATCCTTTAGTGGGTTTTATCTAAAAGTTTAAATTATTAATTCTTGTGCATTCATATGAAATCATGTTTACTAACTTCATATTTAAACCCCAAACCCCATAAATATTGTGATGTTTCTTTGTTTGTTTTTTATAATTTGCGTTTTGATATCTTGTGTATTCATAATTTTCCTATGAAAGCTGTGTTTACTGTCTTAGTGTTTAAACCCCAAAGCTCATAATGATTGTGATATTTTTTGAGGATTATGTTTAGTTTGATTTTCTGATTCATATGTGACAAAATCAACAGCATAGGCTGGAAAACATCAGGCTTCCTCCATTGATGGAGATTTGAAGCTCACGAGAAAATATTCAGAGAGAGAGAAAGTGGAAAGATATTATTGAGAATCAAAAACTGAAAATAAACAATACAGGGTATTGTATATATATACACATTGTTCAACTAACCAACTTGATCTGACACAATAACAAACTTAACCAACTGATTTTGTGAACTCAACTAATTCTATGAACTCTAAAGCTAAATGTGATGAATTAAACTAATTACAAACTAATTGAAACTAATTGTAATCTCATCACCCCCCCTCAAGTTGGAGGTGAGCTAAACACAGACAACTTGCCCAAAAGTGTAGCATGCTTAACACCAGTTAAGGCTTTGGTGAAAACATTTGCCAATTGAGAGCCTGTAGGAATGTGTCGAAGTGTGATCAGGCCTTGTTGGAGCTTGGTTCTGACAAAGTGACAGTCGACCTCTATGTGCTTAGTTCTCTCATGAAAAACTGGGTTCTTAGCTATGTGGACTGCTGCCTGACTATCACAGAAAACAGGTATAGACAAGGAACATTGCACTGTCATCTCATCAAGCAACCTTTCAAGCCATACCAATTCACCCACTACTTGTCTCACAGCTTTGTACTCAGCTTCTGCAGAAGATAAAGAGACTGTGGCTTGTTTCTTGGACTTCCAACTAATGGGACTATCACCCATGAGGACCAGGTAACCACTAACTGACTTCCTTGAATCAGGACAAGTAGCCCAATCAGAATCACAAAAAGCATTGACAGTGAGGTCAGGTTTAGTGGAAACAAAAACTCCTAAAGTAGGATCTTGTTTGAGATATCTTAGGACATGGTAAGTAGCCTTCAAATGAGGTTCTCTGGGTGACTGCATGAACTGGCTGAGGTGCTGGACACTATATGCTATATCCATTCTTGTGTTGGAGAGAAAATTGAGCTTGCCGACCAACTTTCGATAGTGAGTAGGATCCAATAATAACGTGCCTTCTGTGGCTTTTAGTTTTTCAACAGGATCAAGTGGTGAAGTAGTGGTCTTGCAGTCAAGTAAATCGAACTCCTTCAGGAGGTCAAGAGTAAACTTTCTTTGTGAAATGAGGACACCATCAGGTCTATATAGTATTTCCAATCCCAGAAAATAATGTAGTTTCCCCAAGTCCTTTATTCTAAACTGATCATACAAGAAAGCCTTCAAAGAGGCAATTTCCTCAAAGTCAGTCCTAGTCAAGATGATATCGTCAACATATACAGCAACAAATACTAGTGAGCACCCTTTCTTCTTATAAAACAGTGAAAAGTCACTGTTTGAATGAGTGTACCCCTTTGAGCAGAGGCTGCTAGCTAATTTGTCATACCACTGCCTGCTAGCTTGTTTCAACCCATACAATGACTTCTTCAATCTGCAGACCATGCCTTTACCATCTATTGCAAGTCCTTGTGGCAATGTCATGAAGACCTCCTCATTCAAGTCACCATGAAGGAAGGCATTATTAACATCTAACTGATACAAGTCCCAACCTTTCTTAACAACTAAGGAAATAAGAGTCCTTACAGTAGTCATTTTCACTACAGGTGAAAAGGTCTCATTGTAGTCTATGCCAACCTGCTGTGTGTACCCTTTCACTACCAATCTTGCCTTGAATCTCTCTATACTTCCATCTGCCTTGTATTTAGTTTTATACACCCATCTGCACCCAATGGCATGCTTGCCTTTAGGCAAAGGGACCAGTTCCCATGTGTCATTTGCATACAAAGCATCAAATTCTTGTGTCATTGCCATTTGCCATGCTGGGTTTAGGATTGCTTCTTCATAAGAGGAAGGTTCACTGTCATGTGAAATGGTATGAACTAGCTGCTGACTCTTGGGACATAGGGAGGTTAAACAGACATAGTCACGATTAGACATAAATGAGGTGAGGGAATGTAGTGGAGGATAGGTATCAGTGTTAGAAGTGGAAGGATGCAGTTTAGGCAAGGTGTAGTTGTATTCTTTTAGGTAGGTGGGGTGTGAATGGACCTGGTTGTCCTTCTAGGTTCTTGTGGAGCAGCACTATGTGAGAGTGTGGGAGCAATTTCAGGCTGTGTACATGGATTCAATGTAGTTTCAGTATCATTATTATTAGTGGACACATGATCATGAGTAACTCTTAGTGATGCATGAGAATTCAACACTTCATCATGAACAAAAGTATTATTTGTACCAGGTACACTGGGCAATTTATCAGAATGATGGACAAGTAAATTTATGACAAAATTAAAACTTGAATTGACAGGAGCAGTAACAAAAGGAAAAATAGTTTCATGAAAAAGAACATCCCTGGATACATGAATTCTTTTGGTAGCCAAGTCTAGGACCTTGTAACCTTTTGTATTGTAGGGATATCCAACAAAAATGTGTGGTGTGGTTCTTGGTTCAAATTTATCCTTGTGGCTTTTCAAGGTGGTTGGAAAACAAAGGCATCCAAAGCTTCTAAGGTGGGAATAGGTTGCCCTTTTTTGATACAGTAACTCATGTGGGGATTTGTTATGTAACAACTTTGTGGGCAGTCTATTGATGAGATATGTAGCAGTGAGGACACATTCTCCCCAATATCTTACAGGTAATTTTGATTGGAACAGGAGTGCCCTTGCTGTTTCAAGAAGATATTTATGTTTCCTTTCTACTACACCATTCTGTTGAAGTGTATAAGGGCAGGATTTTTGGTGTATGATGCCTTTTTCTTGGAAAAAACAAGTTGCTTCTGCATTTGTGAACTCCAAGCCATTATCAGATCTGATGGCTTTAAGTTCAGTTTGGAATTGAGTTTCTATGAGAGTTACAAAGGCTTTTACAGTTTGTAATGCATTGCTTTTACACCTAAGTAATTGTGTCCAAGTAGACCTGCTATGATCATCTACCATAGTGAGGAAGTAATGATAACCATCATAAGTGGGCACATGATATGGTCCCCATAGGTCAATGTGAAGTAGTTCAAATACCTTGGTGGTTGTGGTAGGGCTGTCAGGTAAGGGCATTCTGGTTTGTCTAGCCATAGGGCATATGGCACAAGTAAAAGGCAGTTTGTTTGAAAAATGTATTGGTATGGTAGAGATACCTCTCATCTTTACAAAAGGCACATGTCCTAGTCTAGTATGCCACAAGAATTCACTACCTTGAGCATGAGTATGAACAGAATTAACAGCAAAAGAAGGAAAACTATTAACAAACCTTGAAGGAAAACCAACAGTACAAACTTCTTTATTGGAAACATGAGAACATTTTACATTGGATGGTGCTGAAGTTTGACATTCAGTCCCAGTTAAGACTTGCTTATTTTGAACTGAAGAAGGAACATGCTGGTAATTGGAAAAACAATCAGTAGAACAACAAATGACATGAGATAAACCACCAGAAGTTGGTCCACAACTGTGGCATTTTGGACAGAAAAAGTACAGTCCATTCCTAGCTCTACCAAGTGCCAGATGGCTCTTCAGAGAAGGGCCCTACAATAGATAAGAAAAGCTGTCAAAACTGACTGTTCCTTTGAGCTGGAGTGCCAAACAATGAACTGAAATTAAGTTGAATTTGAAACTAGGATTCAAACTTTGTACAGAGTTAAAGTTGAACTCAAACAAACATCACCAATTTCAGTTACTTTGACTTGTATCCATTTGGTAAGGTGATCAAGGAGGGATAAGGTAGTGTCCTAAGGTTAGTGAGGGCATTTTTGGTGTAAGTCATGTGATGTGATGCTCCTGAATCTATGATCCAAGAATTAGCAGCTAATCTAGCACATTTACATGATAAATTACCTATCTCAGTAATTGAAGAATAACAAGCCAATATACCTGCTAGGTTCACTGCTCCACTAAGCATATCTCCTGAGCCATCAGTCCCATTTCCAGCCTACAGAGATCCTAGGAGGTTGAGTAGCTGCTCATATTGACCTTTGGACAGATTCACTGGCATTTGCTTCCTTGACTCATCAGGTACCTCATTTCGGTTCATGTCTTCCTCAGAACTGTACATATTTGCTGCAGACCCTGAGCTTCTTCCTTTGGAAGGTCTAGAATTGGATGGGTAACCATGAAGTTTGTAGCACCTATCCTTGGTATGTCCAGTACGTTTGCAAAAGTGACAAAATAAATTTGATCTGTTACTAGTGCTAGAGTTGCCTCTGAAAACAGTGTTGGTGTTGGGATTGGAGCTGCTAGCACCTCCTTTTGAGGAGGTGTAGCTGGTCCTAAAACCTTTGGATCCTGCAGCAACATTAGATGAAACAGAGGGATTCCAAAACAGAGTGATTGTGAGGCCTGACTTCCCTTTGTCTTTCCTCTTGTGATAATATGGCAAAAGCTTGTGCCATGCTAGGCAATGTAGACATCATGAGAATGCTTCCTCTCACAACAGTGTACATTTCATTCAAGCCCATCAAAAAATGCACCAGTCTCCTATCCTGTTCAGCTTGGTGCATTTTGGCTTTACCACCACAAACACACACACAGCTACATTGAGAGTGAACATCAAGAGTGCTCATTTCCTCCCATAATTTCTTCATCTTCGTGTAATAACCAGTGACATCCAAGGTCCCTTGTACAAGATCATTGATCTCCTTTTTCAACTGATAGAGTTTACAACCATTAGTCTGGTCATATCTGTCTTCCAGTTCATCCCAGAGTTCCTTGGCATTGTTAACATACTGTAAACTGTCGCGCAGATCAGGTGATAGGGAATTAAGGATCCATGAAGTCACCATATCATCACACCACTCCCACTGCATGAAAGAAGGATCTGTAGAAGCCGGCTTAACAACTTTGCCAGTGATGAAACCAGTCTTACTTTTAACAGATAGGGCCCTGAGAACAGCTCGTCTCCAAGATCTGTACCCAGTTCCGTCAAAAACAGCTGGTAATAATGTTGAACCTGCATTCTCAGAAGGATGCAAGTAGAGTGGACTACCGAAATCCAATTGAGCAGGAACATCAGTTGCATCTCCCATGGATGAAGATTGGAGAGTAATTGGGAACAATCCGAGAAGTGCGAAGTAAGAAGGAAACGAGAAAGAAGAACAAATAGCAGGGGAACAAAAAATCACAAAATCCCTAAATCATAGTCGTGAAATCGAACTGAGAATCGAAGGATACGCAATACTCACGAAACAATGTGGATGCGGAAAGTAGGAATCATCCCCTGTGCTTTGATACCATGACAAAATCAACATCATAGGCTGGAAAACATCAGGCTTCCTCCATTGATGGAGGTTTGAAGCTCACGAGAAAATATTCAGAGAGAGAGAAAGTGGAAAGATATTATTGAGAATCAAAAACTGAAAATAAACAAAACAGGGTATTGTGTATATATATACACATTGTTCAACTAACCAACTTGATCTGACACAATAACAAACTTAACCAACTGATTTTGTGAACTCAACTAATTCTATGAACTCTAAAGCTAAATGTGATGAATTAAACTAATTACAAACTAATTGAAACTAATTGTAATCTCATCAATATGCATTCCTAATTTGCCTATGAACACCACACTATCTCCACCAAGAGGTATGGTGAGATAGAGCCATAGAGGAGATTCCTCCACCCTTAATCAGAGGTCTGGGTCTGGGGTTCGAGCAATTCGAGCCTTGGGAATGGAGTAATCATGGGTGAGGAGTGGCACATGCTTCCCCTTTAATGGACCAATCATGAATACAGATTAATCAGACCAGTGGGTTATGTAAATTGATGGTTAAACCAAAAAAAAATTAGTTTTTGCACCTAAGGGTGTCACCTAGACCTAGTGGTCAATGAAGTGGTTGAGAATCCTGAGGTCTCAGGTTTAGAACTCTACGGAGACAAAAAAACACTAGGTTATTCTTACCTTCTGTCCTAGCCTTGGTGGACAACGTTACCTGGTACCGTTGTTGGTGGGAGGTGACAGGTATCCCATGGAATTAGTTGAGTTGCACGAAAGCTGGCCCGGACACCACGGTCATAAAAAAAAAGTTAGTTTGCCTATGAAACTCGTGATTATGGATTTGTGTTCAAACCAAAAAGATTGTAAAATTTTCTCATGGATTTTACTGTTGTGTTTGAATATTTATTGTTATGCATTCTTGATTTGCATTTGAAACTCATGTTTCCTGTCTTCGCTCTTAAATCCAAAAACACATAGACATTTCGATATTTTCTTGAGGAGGTTTTATGTTGAGTTTGAAAGCTTATTCATATGCCTTCATAAGTTGCATTTGAAACACATGTTTACTGTCGTCATGTGTAAACCCCAAAACCCATAAAGATTGTGATATTCTCCTTCTGGATTTCATGTAAAGTTTGAATTTTTGATTGTTCCACTATCATAGTTTGCATGTAAACTCATGTTTACTGTCTTCGTGTGTATGCCCCAAAACCCATAAAGTTTGTGATATATTTTTGTGGATTCTGTGTGAAGTTTGAGTTTTTTTTATTGTTATGGATTCAGACGAGCGGTTATTGTGAAGGAACCAGGGAAACCAGGGGAAGACCCTATAGATGTAACTCCTAAAGATTTTGCTGTGAGGACGTTGGCTCAGGAGTATGGTGGTGGTGATTTTTGTATACAAGGAGACATTTTGATCTTCTCTAATTACAAGGATCAGAGACTTTATAAACAGTCCATTTCGTCCATAGGTCTTCATTTTCCTTTGTTTTCTATGTCATTGAATGCAGTTGAATATAATTGCTTCCAGTTTTACTATTTTGTAGTATATTTAATATAAGCTTCGATGGAGAGACAATTTTGTTTATGTACATATTTGGGTTTATTAGCAGCCGCTCGTTTACAAATGTGCCATATTTGATCTGTCCGTTTTTATGGTTATTGTTGATTTGAAATAACCAGAAAAGAAAAAAGAAACTGTCTCGCAGGTAGCAAGTTGGTTCATATTAATTTTGGAAGTTTGAAGCTCTTTCATTTTAGCATATAGTTCATCATATACTATTTGCATACCAATAGCATTAGTACTAGTCTCGTAGTTTCTTGTCCTTCGATTTATATTGCAGCCTATTGTTTCTTTGCGTTGGTTATGGCATTATTTTGTTGTTGCTGTTCCTTTATCTGAATGCCATGTGATGATTTCTCTATTATTTTCTATGTCTGCTTTACTTCTGTAAATTTTTCAAAAAACTTTAAACTGCTTTGATATGTGTTACTTGAGCTGAGAGTTCTTTTCGTAAGCAGCCTCCCTACCTTGTAAGGTTGGGGTAAGGTCGCGTACATTCTACCCTCCCCAGACCCCATGGCCCCACCCATGGGATTACACCCGGTATGTTGTTGTTGTTGTTTCATCATATTTATTATCAATATTTTTGAGATGTTTCTTTCCAATTGATCCTTGTTATTTTGGTACTAGATTCTGCTCCGTTGCCCCTCACTCCAGATTATGGCGGACGAAGCGTATGCTATGCTGATGGAGTGTTTGACTCTCGCTTTAACCGTTATGTGACAGTGAGAGAAGGTAAGTTCTCTATATTCATTATCCTTCAAAATTTTAGCTTGATTCTCTGAGAAATTTTATCCTATTCCTTGCTCCTTCTGTAGATCAACGTGAAAGTGGTATAAATGCGATTACCACAATTGTGTCTATCGATCTGAGCAGTAACAGCGATCAAGGTGAGAATCTATCAGTATTGGTTTACCATGATTCAATGTGAATTTTCTTTGGTTTTACATCTGTTTCTCGGTGATGGGCTAGAAAACTGTCAAAAAATGTTTGTACATTATGAAGGGCTATTCAATTGTTTTTGTATTGCCCCTCCCCTTCCTAAGCAATATTTGGTGGACTGTACAATGAGTGAATTTCTGATCTTAATTTTTTTTTTTGCTTGTTTGGCACATAAATGCAGAACCAAGGCTGTTAGTTGGGGGCAATGACTTTTATGCTTCTCCTCGGATTGACCCCAAAGGGGACCGTATGGCATGGATTGAATGGGGTCACCCAAATATGCCATGGGACAGATCAGAGCTTTGGGTTGGTTATATATCAGAAAATGGGTACGGCCATAATAAATCTCTCTCTGTCTCTCTCTCTCTCGCTCTCCCTCTCTTTCTCTCCCTCTCCCTCTCCCTCCCTCCCTCCCCCCCTCCCCCTCCCCCCCTCGCCCTCGCCCTTGCCCTCCCCCTCTCCCTCCCCCTCCCCCTCGCTCTCCCTCTCCCTCTCCCTCTCCCTCTCTCTCTCTCCCTCCCTCTCCCTCCCTCCCTCCCTCCCTCTCTCCCACATGTGCGCACAGTCTCAAACACACAGACATGTGCAACTATAAGACACACTTACGCTCCTACCAACAAGAGGAGGCACATCCACCGAGAGATCACATTTTGTTTAGGCCTGCATAAGTTATCACCACTTTCCAAATAAATAATTAAATTATGAGTCCTGGTATATGAGGAACATAACCATCTACTTGTTGATTTGCTCTTTGCCGTTCTTTGTCTTTCCCCTAGGGATGTGCAAAACCGCATTTGTGTTGCTGGTGGTGATCCTACTCTTGTGGAATCTCCTACTGAACCCCTATGGTCTTCTCAAGGTACTCTTGACTAAATGCCAACATGTGCATCGTATAAACTTTAATTGTTCTTCTCTTTTTCTAGGATTAGTCTCGGTAGAGAAATATTAAAAATTAGTCCTGTGCTTTAGTGAATATTATTGGCTTTTGGTAGCATAAATTGGAATTCAAGATCTTTATATCTGAAAATGGGGTTCGAAAGGTCAGGCCTTTTGTTGTGGAAGATATTACGTGTCAACTCTTGGAACTGAAGCATAACTTCTCATTGCAAAACAAAGAGACAACCATTTGGGAGGTGCCTGTTATGTACACTCTGCAATTTGGACTAAGTTCTTCTTCAGCAAACACTGGACTGGCTGTTGATTTCTTGTACAATCTGGAAATGTTATTTAGCCTGTAACTATCTCTTCGATTTGCCTCATTTCTCTATGAAATGTCGTAGAAGATATGGAGTGTATTCTTGATCCACTTACATTCAGAGCTAGTATTCTATGGTATTTCTAATCTGCCTGCAAAAAGCATTTCAGCAGTTTGATAATTGAGCCACTATTCTTTTTGCTGTAGATGAGCACTTAGAATAAGCTTGTATTTTAGCTTGAGAGAGCAAAGTAAGCCAATGACTGCACTGAGTTGGAACAATTTCTTTTGTTTACTCTGTGAAGTACAGTTATAACAGGGCAACTGGAAACAGAGAAAGGAAGACATTGTCAACCAATTGACAAACTTGGAGGTTATCCAAGAACAAAGTCTCACAAATGATGAGATAATGTAGGAAGTCAAATTCAGCTATGGAGTTTGAAGATGTAGCAAGAAACGAGGAGATAGTATGGAAACAAAAATCAAGGATACAATTGTTGAAACAAGGAGACAAAAATAAAAAAATATTTCCGTAGGATATCTACTGCTCATAAAAGGGCATATTCCATAGATAACCTGAAGGTGTGGGAGGGTGTTGAGGTGACAAATCTTGAGGGGATCAAAGAAGCTATTCAGAATTTGTACAAGAACCTTAACATGGAGACAGAAGAGTGAAGTCCAGAATTAGTGCTACATGAAGTTACAGAGATCTCTGTCAAAGGACAAGAGGGTTTACATGGACAATTTGATGAGGCAAAAATCCTAGGAAGCAATAAATTGTCTGCAATGGAGAAGGCACCTGGGCTTGATGGATTTCATATGTCCTTTTTTCTAGCTCATGAAAGAGGACATTTTGAAGACACTCCAATACATTCATGAAAATCAGAAGTTTGAGAAAAGCTTCAATGCAACCATCATAACTTTGATTCCAGAAAAAGTTAGGAGCTTCAGAATTGAAAATCTGTAGACCTACAAGTTTCATAGGTGGAATGTACAAGATTGTGGCAAAGTTACTAGCTGAAAGACTTAACAAGGTAGTTAACAATTTGGTTAACAAGCATAAGATGACATTTATAAGAGGGAGGCAGATCATGGATGCAACTCTAATTGCCGATGATTTATGGACTCTAAACTTAAAGGTGCAAAAGCAGGTGTCATGTGCAAGCTAGACATAGAAAAAACTTATGATCATGTCAACTTGAAATTCTTGCTGAATATTCTTAGACAAATGGGCTGAGAAATGGTTGAAATGGATAGAATTTTGCATTTAAACTGATAGGTTCTCTTTTCTGGTGAATGGAGAAACTAGAAGCTGTGGGTGTTTTGCTTCTGAAAGGGGCCTTAGGCAAGGTGACCCCTTGTCTCCTTTCCTGTTTATACTAGCAATGGAAGGATTTAATAGCATGATGAGGATAACATTGCAGAATAGGTGGGTTAAAGGTTTTGAGATAGAAGACAGTAGGGTGACAATGGAGGTATGCCATTTACAGTATGCTGATGATATAGTGATATTTTGTGGTCATGCATAAACTGACTCATCAGGTTGACTGAATAGTTTATATTGGTCTAGTGTAGGGGTGTGCACTATTCGGATTAAACCGAATAACCAAACCAAATCAAACCGAATTATTATTTGGATTGGTTTTGGATTAATAAATTACTTTGTTTGGTTTTTTGATTTGGTTTCGGATTTTAAAAAATAAAAACTGAAAAACCGAATTTTATATATATATATATATATATTTAGTTTTAGAATTAAATTGGAGTTAACCACTTTTGTCCCTTTTTGGTTATTGCCTTTCACGATGATTACGTTTATATTTTATGTTTGAATTACATCTATAATAGGTGTACTTATAAGTATTGTGTTTTAAGGTTTACTTATGATTTATATTAGAAAGAATATTTAAGGGATTAAATGTTATTACTTTGGCTATATATGTTCTTAATTATTGACATAACCGAATAACCAAACCAAAAAAAGCTGAACCGAATAGAGGAAAACCAAACCAAATCAAATTTATTTTGGATCGGATTGGGTTACACTTTTACAAAATCAAAAACCGAAAATCCAAACCGAATAGTGTAAAACCAAACCGAAAAACCGAATGCACACCCCTAGTCTAGTGTGTGTGAGCAATAATTCTTCCAATCAATCTCTAATATCTCTCCTTATCAACTTGTTCTCCGACTCCTGTTTGAAACTTGCGATTACTTTCGATGGGCAAATTTGCTGGTTAGCAACCTATCATACCAGTCTCTTGGCAATCTAGAATTTACTTCCTTTTGAGGGATAGAACCCTCTTTTTGACATAGAAACTTCAATTCCCAATAAATGTAATTTTCCTGGATCATTGATTTCCAATTCTTGTGCCAACAACTTTTCGACCGAATTATCTCCTCTTTCTCATCTCCTATTAGGTCATTAACATAAACTATGAGAAGAGTGAGTTTACTCTTTTGTTGTCACGAAGAGGGTATGGTCAACATTGGTTTGTTGGTAGCCAAAAAAGATCGTTGCTTTGCAAGATCTATCAAACCAGCTCTAGGGAATTGCATAAGACCGTATAAAGTTTTCTGCAATCTGTACACCTTACCTTGACTTAGTTCAGTATCAAATCCAATAGGGATCTTTATAATTTTTTTGAGATAAAGGTAATTGTGTATTCACAATAGGCTCATCATCAAACAGAGCATAGGTCACTTACAATCTCATCAGAGCATGTCAAAACTATCCTATGGGAGATCACAAATTTCCTATGAAATCAACAAAAAGTTCTATATTCCCCACCATATTTTGCTTACACCAAAAATACAAAAGGCTAAGGCAATTCATTCTAATCTTCTGGGTGTTCATTTCTCTTATCCTCAAAGCATCTTGCATTTCTTTCTTTCCACAGAGTCCACCAGATGCAAGTTGGGATTAACTCCCACCAATCTTCACCAGAACCTCTTCTTCCTATCTCCTCCCAGCTGTATAATACGTCCTTAGTAGTCCTTGGCATTACCCAATACACACCAAGTACACAGTGAAACTTTCTATAGGGATCTATATATACACCTCTTTTTTTAAGTTTCCATGAAGAAATGCATTTTTCTCTAAATTGTTGCAAGTCCCAATCAAGCTTAGCTACACAGCACAAAAGAATTCTAATGGTGTTCACTTTAGCAACATGGACAAATGTCTCTTGATAATCCACTCCGTAAGTCTGAGTCAATCCCTTTGCCGTCAATCTTGCTTTGAATCTTTCAATCAAACTATCAACTTTGTCTTAACGGTATAAACCTATTCATATCCAACCAACTCATTGTCACGTGGTAAGGTGACATGTTCCCAAGTCTCATTTTTTGACAAGGCCTTAAGTTTTTCAATTATAGCCTGCTTCCATTTAGGATTTCCAAAGCTTCCCTACAATTCTAGAAAATAGACATAAAAGAAATAGAAAATGCCAAGGGATCTATAGGAGGGAGACAGAGAATTATAGGAGAAGATTAGATAAAGGATATTTGGTGCAAGATTTGACTCTTTTTCTATGAGAAATTGGCAAATCTAATTCATTAGGGAATGCAGATAACTCACAAGTGGAAGAGGATTTAACTTCGGCAAATTGCATGATTTCTTTTTCTGCACTGTTTCTCCTTGTGCACGTTATCAAATTAGGTCTACTCAAATGCCCAATAGTCTCCCCTTGAATTCTTTCTCCAATTTCACTTCCCCGGGTATTGGTTTCAATAATGGAAATAAGGAGAACTCTATTGCTCTCCCCCTAAAGAGGTGACAATGTAATACTTGTGAGAAATATAGGAAAAGAATATTATTGAATTATTGTTTAAATTGTTACATTGAGACCCTATTTATAGACAATACATTGAAATCCTTTTCTAACTAGGATTCCTATTCCTATTCTTCTTCCTATTCTAAGTAGGAGTATATGTACATATTTCTATTCTAACACTCCCCCTCAAGCCGGTGCATACAAATCATATGTACCTAGCTTGTTACAGATGTAATTAATACGAGGACTTGTGAGGGACTTGGTGAAGATATCTGCAAGCTGATCATTTGACTTCACAAATTTCGTAACAATATCTCCTGAGAGTATCTTTTCTCTGACAAAGTGATAGTCAATCTCAATGTGCTTAGTCCTTTCATGAAACACTGGATTTGATGCAATATGAAGAGCTGCTTGATTGTCACACACAAGTTCCATCTGATCAACTTCGCCAAATTTTAGTTCTCCCAGCAACTGTTTGATCCAAACTAGCTCACAAGTTGCTACTGCCATTGCTCGATATTCTGATTCTGCACTAGATCGAGCAACCACACTTTGTTTCTTACTCTTCCACGACACCAAATTACCTCCTACTAAAACACAATATCCGGATGTCGAACGTCTATCAGAGGGTGATCCTGCCCAATCAGCATCTGTATATCCAGTGATATGCTCATGGCCTTGATCCTCATAGAGTAGTCCTTTACCAGGAGCTGACTTTATATATCGCAAGATACGAACAACTGCTTCCTAATGACTATTACAAGGGGAAGTCATAAACTGACTTACAACACTCACAGGAAAAGAGATGTCAGGTCTAGTTACTGTGAGATAATTCAATTTTCCAACGAGTCGTCTATACCTTTCAGGATTACTAAGTGGCTCCCCCTGTCCTGGAAGGAGTTTAACATTCGGATCCATAGGAGTGTCAATAGGTCTACATCCCATCATTCCCGTCTCCTCAAGAATGTCTAAGGCATACTTGCGTTGAGAAATAACAATACCTGATCTAGACTGAGCAACCTCAATACCTAGAAAATACTTCAATCTGCCAAGGTCTTTAGTCTGGAAGTGCTTAAAGAGATGTTGCTTCAATTTGATGATACCATCTTGATCATTACCAGTGATAACAATATCATCAACGTACACAACCAAATAGATACACTGATTTGGTGCAGAATGCCGATAAAACACAGAGTGATCAGCTCCACTACGAGTCATGCCAAATTGTTGAATAACTGTGCTGAACTTCCCAAACCAAGCTCTAGGAGACTGCTTCAGACCATAGAGTGACCTACGCAATCGACATACAAGGCTACTAGACTCCCCCTGAGCAACAAAACCAGGTGGTTGCTCCATATAGACTTCCTCCTCAAGATCACCATGCAAAAAAGCATTCTTAATGTCCAACTGATGAAGAGGCCAATGACGAACTGCAGCCATAGATAGAAAAAGACGGACAGATGCTATTTTAGCGACAGGGGCGAAAGTGTCGCTATAATCTAGCCCAAATATCTGAGTATACCCTTTGGCAACAAGGCGAGCCTTAAGCCGATCAACCTGACCGTCTGGACCAATTTTGACTGCATAAACCCAACGACAACCAACAGTAGATTTACCTGCAGGAAGAGAGACAAGCTCCCAAGTACCACTCTTATGCAAAGCGACATCTCATCAACCATAGCCTGCCTCCATCCAGAATGAGAAAGTGCTTCACCTGTAGTCTTAGGAATGGAAATAGAAGACAAAGATGATACAAAGGCATAATGGGGTGATGATAGACGATGATAACTCAAGAAGGTATAATGAGGGTTAGTATTTCGAGGGGATCGTATACCTTTTTGAAGTGCAAGTGGTTGGCTAGGAGGAGGCAAGTCCGCAGTACGAGCAGGGTCTGGCGCAAGACATGAATCATCTGGTACTAGTGCTGGTCGCGGACGACGATGATAAGTTAGGAGTGGTGGCACTACATCTGGAGATGTAGAAGTAATCGCAGATTCCTCAAAAGTTGGTACAGGTAAAACCTGAGGTATGGGTAAGACCATAGAAACATCAGGATGATCAGAAGACGTATAATAAGGCTGAGAATCAAAGAATGTAACATCAGCGGACATAAGGTAACGATGAAGATCATGTGAATAACAACGATACCCTTTTTGAACTCGAGAGTAACCAAGAAAGACACATTTGAGGGCACGAGGGGCTAATTTATCTTTCCCTGGGGCTAAGTTATGAACAAAGCATGTGCTCCCAAAGACACGAGGGGGGATAGGATAGAGATGTGACTCAGGAAACAGTATGGAATGTGGAACCTGATTCTGAAGAGAAGATGAGGGCATTCTATTTATTAAATAACAAGACGTAAGAACTACATCTCCCCAAAAACGCAGCGGAACATGGGATTCAAGGAGAAGAGTACGAGCAGTCTCAATAAGATGCCTATTTTTCCTTTCTGCTACACCGTTTTGTTAAGGGGTGTATGGACAAGTAGTCTGGTGAATAATGCCTTGGTGAGTCATAAACTCCTGAAATTGGGAGGATAAGTATTCTAAGGCATTATCACTACGAAAAGTACGAATAGAAACACCAAATTGATTTTTTATTTCAGCAAAAAAACTTTTAAATATAGAAAATAACTCAGAACGATCTTTCATTAAGAAAATCCAAGTACATCTTGAATAGTCATCAATGAAACTAACAAAATAACGAAATCCTAAGGTGGAATTGACTCTACTAGGACCCCAAATATTTGAATGAACTAATGAAAAAATAGACTCTGAACGACCCTCAGTACTACGTGAAAATGTAGCACGAGTGTGTTTCCCAAGTTGACACGACTCACAATCTAATTTGGATAAACTAGACAAACTAGACACCATCTTTTGCAGTTTGGATAGACTCGGATGTCCCAAACGTTTGTGAATTAGATCTGGGGAATCTGTAACGGAGCATGCTTTCAAGGAATTTGGAGAGGCAAGGTAGTAAAGGCCTTGTGATTCATGTCCTGTTCCAATCGTCTGTCCCGTACTGCGGTCCTGCATGAGAAAAAAGTCATCAAAAAAGGTTATGCTACAATGTAGAGCCTTCGTCAAACGACTAACAGATGCTAGATTAAAAGGAGAACCAGAGACATAAAGAACAGAGTCTAGGGTGACAGAAGATAAGGGTTTGGCTTTTCCAACCCCTTTTGGTTTTGTTTGGATCCCATTAGCTAAAGTAATAGCAGGAAGAGATTGTGAATAAACAATATCGGACAAAAGTGATTTATTACCCGAGATATGATCAGAAGCCCCTGAGTCCATGACCCATGATCCAAGAGTACTAGACTGTGACACACAAGCAAAAGAATTACCCGCAACAGAAACATCAGGTTGTGCAACCGAAACTACTTGTGGAGACGTTTGTTTATTTGCACGATACTGAAGGAACTCATCATATTCTGTCTGAGCAATATGAGCATTATTGGATGGTTGATTAGGTTGAGCACCATATGCTACTGGTGGAGATGTCTGTTTACTTGCACGATTTCGAAGGAACTCATTATATTCCTTAAGAACAATAGGATCATAACTGGGTGGTGGACCATGCAAAATATAACATATATCACGAGTGTGTCCAGGTTTATGACAATGACTACACTTGGATCGAGGTTTTCCCAAACGCCCTCCCCCTCGCCGATTCTCCATAGACTGGTATGTACGCTTTTCTGTGGTTTGAGATGCAAGAATAGAGGAGTCATCCACTTTGTGACTGGAAGGTGCAGCAAGACGAAGCAGACGAGAGAATAATTCATCAATTGAGGGAACTGTAGGACTGGCTAGAATCTGGTCACGCACAGAGTTATGGTCAGTAGAAAGTCCAGCAAGTGTAAGAACTAGAAACAATGTATGCCTTTGCTCTTGTTGCTTTTCCACGTTTGTAGTGATAGGCATCAATGTTTCAAATTCCTCCATGACTGCCTGTACTTGTCCCAAGTAAGTAGACATATCGGATTCTTGTTTCTTTAAGTTGGTCATCCGAGATATCACATCATAGAATCGAGATATGTCATTAGTGTATAAAGCACGTGCCTTTTCCCAAACTAAATAACATGTCTGGGATGGGCGAAACAAGGGCATCAACTTAGATCAATAGAGTGCCAAAGGAGACTACATAATTGGGCATCCACTTTCTCCCATTGTGCTTTGGCTTTTGCACCTTCGTCACTAGACTTTGTCTTTTCATCTTCAACCCAAGCATTGTTTGTTAAGTGATCGTGAATACCTTGACCTTTGCACCACAACGCAACTAAAGAAGCCCAAGCTAAATAGTTTAAACTTCCCATTAATGGTTCTGAAGTGATTGTAAGGCTTGAACTTCCGATCCCCGTATTTTTGGAGCCAAAAACATCACATCCGAAAGACATTTTTCGAAATTTGACTTGAAAAGAGCTGGAAACTGCCGGAATCTACCCACATTGGCCTGAAAAAATCTGATTTCACCGGGAACTCGCCGGAAACTGCCTGAAAATCACCGGAACCCTAATTCCGGTGATCGGATCTAGAGAAAACTGAATGGAATCTGGTCGGAAATACTGGGCGACCTCAACAGAAGAAAACATCTCAAAAAAAGATGACCGGAGCAGCAGTCACGCGCCGGCGCGTGAACAGATCTCGCCGAAAAGTTTCCACCTCCGACCGGCGCGTGGGGGGTTGTTTTTCGGTGGATCTGATTGGGGTCCGGTCGCCTGAGCTTCCCGAGCCTCGTGATGGTGTTGTCTTTCGCACAACACCTTCAGAACGAAAGATGACACAAATCAGTCCCAACCGTCGTTGCCGGAATTTGACACGATGACTTAAAATTTCTCACCAATGCTCTGATACCATGTGAGAAATATTATCAATAGCATGTGTATCTTTTATATATATGTAGGAGAATACCTAGTAAAGACAAACTCAAGGACTCTATTATCAAGTTCCCTAGATCATGGTGTGAACATAGTACACACGGCCAAACACCTCCATAGGAACAATATATTTATTCGCACCCTTTCAAGTTTCTAGAGAAATTTGAAAATTGAGGGTTTTAAGTGGCATTCTATTGATAAGATAACAACTAGAATGACACCCCCAATAGGTTTTTGGTAGATTCATGCTTAACATTAGAGATCTTGCCACTTCTAACAAATGCCTATTTTTCCTTTTCAGCAACCACGTTTTGTGCACTAGTATAGGGACACCTAGGTTGATGGATTATCTCATTGAACTCCAGATAAGCACCAAATCCTTAATCAAGTACTCTATGCCATAATCAGTTCGCCAGATTTTTATCTTAGCCACTAATTAAGTACAAATCATCTTATGAAAGGACTAAAAGCACGAAAAAACCTCAAATTTGGCCTCTAACAAATATACACCTAATTCATCCTAGTGCAACAGTCAATTTAAGTAACAAACCATCAAGTACCAGGCAAAGAAATTGTTTGAGTAGGACTTTATACATCATGTATAGTCGCAAAAGGAGTTGTACTTTTATTATCACTCAAAGGATAAGAGTTTCTAGTAATACCATGTAGTTTTAAGTATGTGTCCTTTGTATGTTTTGGCTTTCCACAATAATCATAGTGAAGGTGGTCATTATTGGAATTGGATGCCCTTGGTTGCTCATGAGACAGTTAGCCCAGACTTCTCGGTTGGTGCCGAATACAGCATGAACCCTCGTTGACTCTCTTATATATGCTTCCCAGTACTAATCCAAGGAAGGAAAACTTTCAAAAAAATCAAATAAGGATTCCCAGCATTTCAGTGCTCTGGTATGCAGGAAAACTTAGATCCGATATTTTGAAAATAGTGGGACCTGGATGGGTAGGCTTGGAATATATGCCTTAGTATTCAACTGTAAGATTCTATATCCTGTGTTGTAATTTGATCATGTTAGATCTTGTTTCATGATTAGCTCTATACTTTCAATATGCCAAGACTGATTTCTCTTGTTCCTTGCATTTATTTGCTATTCTTTTCGGGTGCAGGGGAGCTGTACTTTGTAACTGACAGGAAAAGTGGGTTTTGGAATATCTACAAATGGGTAAGTCCTCATCCGTGTGATGTAATAGTGTCATACTGATTAAATCTCTGCCATCTGTTGTATAATCTTTTATCGTGCCTAATGTCTAAACTTGAACTTCTTATGTCTATCTTCTGTATTGCCTACTGGCTTAACTTGAACTTCTCTTCTAGGGTATGATTGCATCTAGTTGATTAAAAGTTTTCTTAATAACCATCTCATCTTCTTTGAGTTCTAGCCTAAACTTGCGTTCTTTTGCTCTTTACGAATTTGACCCTTGTGTTTTTGACTTGCTTAAGACTTAAAGTTGTGGATACTTGGTAGATGTTGCATTAGCTTAAATTCTATTGCATTACAACTATGGGGAACCTTCAGTCTGGCCCTTTATTAACCACATTCTTGTTATAGAAGATGTGAAGTTGCATTAATAAGAAATGAAGTGGTTAAAACTCTGATATTTTGGAGTCAAGGCTTAAAAATTTCAATTCGCTAGATACTGCAATTATAAGAATATGAAAAAAATTATTGCTATAGTGGCCTCCAACTCTAACTTAGTCGTATTATTTAGTGTTTAACAGACACTACCTTATTAAGCGTTTGACCATTTATTTCAAATATTTTTCACTTTATTTGGAATTTATCAAGTTGAAATTGAAGATGGATTTGGCCCCCAAGGCCTAGCTCAAGTGGCAAAAGGTGGAGGATTTGTGGCTTAGGTCGCAGGTTCAAGCCCCACACCATGCAAAGCGAAGCCTGGTATTTAAGTGGAGAAGGGTAGAGGGGCGGGCCCATTATCCACCGAGTTTAGAAGGCTGTGATTGGTCCAAAGGGCGGGTCACAGACGGATTTCTCGGTTATCAAAAAAATTGAAGATGGATTTGGTTGTACTTTTTGCAAAGAAGGGAAGAGAACATTTTGTTTGGAATTTATAGAGATGGAGTTGGAACTTGGAATATAGGTTTGGAGCACTTTTCCTAATTTAGAATCCAGCTCCAAGTTGGATTTGGAAATTTTATAACTTAACACTGATTTTGAAATAAAGTGAAAAAGTATTCCAGAATAAATGTGAATAATTCTCATGGCCAAACAACTCCTCTGCACATAAGCATTACACTTTCAGTCCTCCGCTGAAACACTATTTGGATGGAAAATGCAAAACATTTAACTTTTACATGAACTTTTGCAAAATAAAAGAGAGAATTTACCTTACCCTTCCCACGCTAACCATATTCCAACTTTATGGATACTATATACCAAAAAGCTAATCTGAAGTTCTGCCACGGCCCCTTCCCCTGACCCAGTAATGAGGTACAGAGGGAAAGTGAAAAAGAAAAACAAGCTTTTGTGCTTATTTCAGTTTCTGCACAAGCAGACTTCCATTTTTCGTGTTATTTATGGTGCTGGATATTGGGCCTGGAATATGCATCAAAGATTCAGCATCTATGTGGAAAAATAATGAAATATCTACCAGTAACACTTGTTATTGTTGCTGGCACTGAACTCATACATTAAGTGAGACAGTGTAAACTTGATTGGCCTGTTTTATTTATTGTTGACAGGTAGAGTCTTCTAACGAGGTGGTACCAGTTTACTCCCTCGATGCTGAGTTTACAAGACCCTTATGGGTATTTGGGATGAAGTCTTATGACTTTCTTAAGAACCATGACCAAGATACTTTAATTGCCTGCAGTTACAGGTCAAGCTGATAAGTAGTTTGCTATTTAATATTTTTGTGTGTATCATGATATTTGAAATCATAGTGCTTTTATTCTGATTGTTTTGGTAACAAAGAAGTTCTTTATCTGGTTTCTCACTTTCCTCTTCCTCTCGCTCAGGGGAAGGGAATCATTCTGGGAGGAAAATTGATGTAGTTCATCTAATCTAAATTGAAAAATATGTGCAGGGAGAATGGGAAGTCATATCTTGGAGTTTTGGATGTTAACCTAGGCAAAATATCAGTACTTGATATTCCTTTCACAGATATAAACAACATAGTAAGTTCTTGGTAGCACAAGCTGTACTTAAGAGCCCGTTTGGATTGGCTGAAAAAAGCAGCTTTCAAAAATTAACTTTTTAAAGTCAAACTTAAATGACTTTTAAGTCAAAATAAAAAGTAGGTAAACTCCTACTTTTGGTTTTTAACTTTTTTAAAGTAATTTTTAACTTATTTTTAGTTATTTTTAACTTTGTCAAACACTCTCAAAAGCTAAAAATGACTTAAAAGTAGATTTGACCAACTTTTAAGCCAATCCAAACAGGCTCTTAGTGTCCTTTATGAGTTTTTATCATTGTGCTGGTCTTGATAAATACCTTATCACCTAAACAGACTTCTGGGGTTCATAGCTTGTATGTTGAAGGAGCATCTTCTGTTCATCCATCGTCAATAGCTAAGGTTCTTTAGACAAACTTTCTAGTTGCTTGAAATTTTGAAAACAGTACTTATAAAACTATTCTAGATCATTCTTTTAGCATTTTTTCTGTTATTTCTGCAGGTTACTTTGGATGATCAGAGAACAAAAGTAATTGATTTCAAGATTATGTGGTCGTCGTCATCTGTTAGTGAGATGTATAACTCCTATTACAGTCGGCCAGAGTTGATAAAGTTCCCAACAGATGTGCCCGGTCAATGTGCATATGCATACTTTTATCCACCAACAAACACCGACTTTCAAGCTAGTCATGGAGAAACACCTCCATTGCTCTTGCGAAGTCATGGTTATTGTTTCCTTCATTAGAACTGCTTCTTCCTGTCTTATTTTCTTAGTTAAAATGCTGGACTAATTGGTTTCTGTATGAGATGTTAATGTATAGTTTATGATGATCCAGGAGGTCCTACAGCTGAAGCACGGGGATGTTTAAATCTTAGCATTCAATATTGGACCAGTCGTGGTTGGGCCTATGTGGATGTGAATTATGGTGGAAGCACTGGTACACACATGGCCTTTTTATTCCTTCCATTGTTGGCTTGTTATTCTTTCTATATTGTTTCTTGATTAGGGGACTATTTTGAGAGTTTAAGTTTTTTGAGGGAACATCATTTCCTGCATTTATTGACTGATTGTCAGAACCTCTGATATTTATAAAAAGGAAATGTACGAAAGTACTTTATATTGGTAGAAAAAGCAGAGGCGATAAAGGAATCAAGATGGCGTATGGCACAGTGGTAGATTAGTTAGCTGCTGTTAAGTTTGTTAACATCATTTTGTTTTTGGCTCATATGAAGGTTATGGCAGAGAATATAGAGAAAGGCTATTGGGAAGTTGGGGAATTGTGGATGTTAACGACTGCTGCAATTGTGCCAAATTTTTGGTAATATCAAAAAATTGAGTTTACTCATATATTCCTTTAATGCTGCTAATAATTTTGTAAGTCATGGTAAATTAGTCTGTTCATCCAGGTTGACAGTGGAAGGGTTGACGGTGAAAGACTTTGTATTACAGGGAGTTCAGCTGGTGGTTATACAACATTAGCTGCACTTGCATTTAAAGATGTTTTCAAGGCTGGAGCTTCCTTGTATGGTGTGAGTGAATCATGAAATTTGTTTGTGATAAGTAATATTGCATTTCCATATCCTACCTGATCTCGCGTGTGCAACCAGAAACTGATCATAAAAATATGGAAAATACACCCAAGGGTGTGACCTAGTGGTCAATGAAGTGGGTTGAGCACCATGAGGTCTCAGGTTCTAGTTTTGACAAAAACACTGGGTGATTTCTTTCCATTTGTTATAGAATTGGTGGACATAGTGATATGGTACCCGTTGTTGGTGAAAGGTGGCAGGTATCCCCTAGAATTAGTCGAGGTGTGCACAAGCTAGGCTAGGCACCACGGTCATCAAAAAAATAATATATGATAGAAAATTTTGTAGTTAAGGCTGGTGCCTATATATATGGGCATTCTGTTATCTTAGATGATCATCTTTAATGTAGAACAGCATCAGTTTGGTTCATAAGTTTACTCAAAGCTTCTTATGTATCATTTATCAACCAATTTTTAGTTTCAATGCTTTATGCCATCTTCTTTCATTGAACAGATTGGTGATCTGCAATTGCTGAGAGCAGAAACTCACAAGTTCGAATCTCACTATACTGACAATCTAGTTGGTAATTATCTAATCAATTAATGTTAACAATCTATTTGCTTTAAGTCTTTCTGCTGATTGATGTTTATCAGTATGTGTTGAGGCCTTTTGAATAATTGCAGGGGACGAGAAGGCATATTTTGAGAGGTCGCCTATCAATTTTGTAGACCACTTTTCCTGCCCCATTATTTTATTTCAAGGATTGGAGGACAAGGCAAGCACAACATGTCCCTTTTAATGTCATAATCTTCGGGTATTTTACATCTGGTTATATAACTATTTCTTGTTTTCACAAAAGTCACTTAACTATCTTTTCTAACACAAGTCATTAAACTTAAAGATACTAACTAAAAAGTCACATAGCCCGAAAATGCTAAACTTTCCAATGCGAACTGCTTTTTACTTTTTAAAAAAAAAATACAAATTGAAATTCAGTTAAAGCTTTGACCTGACTTGACCCAAAATCCAAAAATCAAACCCATATGAAGAAAGTAAAATATCAAAAGAACTAGTAAAATTACGTGCGCCTCGCGCCGGAATTTAATATCACAGAATTTATAAACTAATACTTAAAACCTATCAGTCATTAAAACTAAAACACTATATTATCTTACATACAAGATTACGTAGTAACGAACATTAATAATGTAAAGAAAAATGATAATTATAATATCTTATCATTTATTCTTCAATCAATCATCTTTAATTTGATTTTATAATTTATCCTTTTGCTTCCAGGAACTGTTACTATTTGATATTTTTGGGGAATCAAATGAACATCAACCTAAGATATTAAATTTTCTAATAAATAAATAATCGTTGGTGAAGGGATAAATAGATTTTAAAAGGCTGAAAAAGTGAACAAATATTCTAATTCTAACGTGTAGAAAGTTCAGCCCTACCTTTTGCTTTACATATATCATTTTAAAGTTTCCCATTTAAATGTATCATAAGTAATTATTAAAATGGAAAATGAAAGGGAGAATGTATCATATTGGACAACAATTCAACTTATTATATATACTTGAAAGGGAAAAATATTACACAAAACTATTTAGTTTGTTTGGGTGTTTTTTAAAAATCAACATACAAGAGTGATGAAGTTCAATTTGAAACTACACTTCTATTCCAATCGCAGTGTCGAGAAACACATTTATTACTTCAAGAAAAGTATTTACAATTTGCAATAAACTTGAGAATCTGTCCATACTTCATGAATATGAGCAATTAGTTTATTGTGTAGTTATCTATGTATTTGGAATTAAAAGAGGCTCCAGTCTAGTCATATTCCTCTATAGGTCATCTGGCACATCTTTGAACCCATGTCAAAAGTTTATTAATTCTTGTTTTCTTTTCCTGGTTCACTTTGCACATCAAGGTGCGATAAAGTTTTTAAGGTCTTTATGTCCTTACAATGGCATACCAAATTTGAATTTTGTCTTCAAGAGATGGTAGTATAGATCTTTAAGGATTTTTTTGTACCTTCAACAATTTCAGTAGAGAAAACTTGCAAGAATACTCAATTAACGTGTGTTATTTTAATCTGTACTAACAAATACTTATAACAATAACTTTGCATAAACATAACAACAAAGTTTGAAACATGTCTCAAAAACAACAATTAATATCATAAGCATAAATTAATGACTGTAAAAAAAATACCATGATCTGTAACAATAGAATGAAGCAGAAAGGAAAAAATCGAGCCCACTAAATGCACAATGTCCCCTTAAGAAAATTATTCTCCTCTAGTACCCGAGGTTTAAAAGAATAGATCCTCTCAGGATTTAACAATTCTATTCACCAGTGTATTAATACTAAAACAATTGTGTCAGTGAACCACTCAACAGGAGCAAAGTACACGAAGAAGAAAAAGTTCAAAATTTTCGTTGTTTTAAAATGGAAGGAAATCCCTCTATTTATAGACAACAATGAGTAGTGTCAACAAATGCTTATTGTGCCTTATCGGAAATGTCACAACTCTTTGGAAAAGTTACAATCCTTCGGAAAGGTCACAACCTTTAATAAAAGTCACAACTTTTCATGAAAGGGGAAGGCTAGTTTTGGAAATAAATAAATTAAAAGGGAATCCTGGTTTGTGGTGGTGCCACGTAGGCGGGCCTAGGGTTTTGATTTTTATATATATGTATATATGATAATATGATGTGACGGTCCTTATCCTCATTTTTGCATTCGTCCATAAATCTCTTAAACAAGGCTCATTACTCGCTCTTGTTCCATTCCAAATTTAGTCTTTCAAAGTCTTGGCTTATGTTTTTGTCTGAAATTTTGATACATGTCTAACACAATTCCTATGATCGTCATTAGGGTACATATCCTTCACAACTTCGATCAACCCCCCTCAAAATTTTTTGGTTCTATTCTTTTGGTATTTACTTTCTTCATATGAGTTTGGATTTTGGGTTCATTTTATTTATTAGATTTTTATAAAAGAGTTAGCATTGGAAAGTTTTGCATTTTCTGGCTTTGTGACTTTTTAGTTAGTATCAAAACGTATGATGATTTTTGTGTTGGAAAAAATAGTTAAGTGACTTTTGTAAAAACAGGTGATAGTTATGTGACCATATGTGAGTTTGCCTCATAATCTCGTGCACATGTCATTCTTTTATAGAAGAATTGTCTACATTGATGTTTTCCCTTAACTCTCTTCCCCATAAATATTTGACAACCTCCTTTAGTCTTTGGCAAGCTCACTCTTTCATATTTCCTCTTTCTTTGGATATATTTTTGTATTGGCATAATACATAATCGTGTCCTTAACTTGGCCTCAGTTGGCATCTATGCCCTCAAACTTTGGGTGTGCACAAGTAAACACTTAAACTTGTATAAAGTTGAACATGTAGACACACACGTCTTACATGATAATTTGCGTGAGATACACTCGAGCTGATTTATAGTATGCCATGTAAGGCACGTGTGTCTATTTGTTCAACTTTATACACGTCTAAATGCCTACTTGTGCACACCAAAGTTGGAGGGCAGGTGCCAGATGAGGCCAAGTTAAATGACATGTTTATTTGTTATGCCTTTTGTATTTTATGCAATAGGTTGATCTGCTGAACTTGTCAGAAATAGTAAGTTCTTAAACCTTCTATTCATGTTCATCCTGTGACTAAGTACACCATCTTTCTGGAAAATTGTTTTGATGCAAATACATTCAATTGATAAATGCAGCTTGCACCGAAGTGCATGGTCTTTTTCCTTGCTCATCAATAGTGTTGGATATTTAGCTAGAATAACTTTTGGATCTTTAAAACAGTTAAAGTCAATTTCATATGGTTTGTTATGGCCTCTACCTTAAACAACATGATAATGGAAATGGGAGAAATGAAGCAATCTACCTCTGTTTTTAATTGCTGTTGCTTGTTGGTAGAATTGAGCTTTCCATCCCTTTTTACAGGTAGTTTCACCTGATCAAGCACGCAAAATCTACCAAGCGTTGAAGGAAAAAGGGTTGCCTGTTGCACTCGTTGAATATGAAGGAGAGCAGCATGGTTTCCGTAAGGTATGTATTCCAGACTTTGAGGATAACTTATAACCTGTCAGCCTTGGAGGAAATTAGCTGATTTTTTTTTTTGGCCATATGCAGGCTGAAAACATTAAATTCACCCTTGAACAACAGATGGTGTTCTTTGCGCGTTTGGTGGGACATTTTGAAGTGGCTGATGAAGTTACCCCCGTCAAAATTGATAATTTTGACTGAGGTATACAACCACCGGATGCTCTTCGTCATGATAGAGTTGTTCAATACCTGTTTGCCATAAGTAGGAAAGTTTTGATGATAGGAGAGAAAGAAGCAACAAAATGACCTAATTTTCTGGAGGGATAAATAGGCAATGCTTCTGGGGAATATGTGGAGAAACATATTGTTATAGTATCATCAAGATTTAATGATCTGAGAAAGAACATAGAGTTCATGGAACACATGGAGTTTGTTCTTGGAAGTGTATTACAGATTGCTAAATCAGGAAAATAAGCCTTAAGGGAGAGGAATTTGGAACTCCCTCCCTTGGGTTGTGCAATGCCGGATGTATTTTCTCTCTACTGAGTAATTCTGCTTCTCTTTAGGCTTTGATACCATGTGAAAATGAAGATGAAAGATAAATCTCATTAAATTAGTTAAGAAGATATAATACTAGAAACCTCCTTTTATAAAACTTTAAACTGGAGAAAGTGTGGACAAGTTTCTTAATGATCGAGTTCTTATAATAGCTTGAGTAGCTCAAGAAATTTTTGAAAAAAAAGAAAGAAGTGATACCAGTTAGTCTGAAGCCTTGAGAAAGAAACTGTAGTTTCTACATCTCTAGATTTGTAATGCGGTTGCACTTGAGGCTCACCAACCTTTAGTCATTAGTCCATTACCAACTCCTAGAAATGTTCATTTAGAAAATATTTAATTGATATCTTATAGCTTATTTAGTTGTAACTTTTAATTAATATAAATAATTAGAAATAGTTGCTTTTTGGTTCAGTGATGAAGGTAGTACTAGTAGTACAAAATGGGTCTGTGATATTTGCGCACATAAAAAATACACAAATTATAAATGAGACATAACTTTAGATAAATGAGTTGAAAAGCTATGTCCTGGTGCATATGCATTTACAATAAAAAGAAGAGATCAGGGGTCGGCAAGGGCAAAACTACGACAAACCCAATAACTTTTGCGTACTGTTTTAAAAGGCGGGGTGTGAGGCAGTGCGTTTTACTTAGTATAGGGCGAAGCGTAAGCCCTATGGATCTTAAATTTTTTATTTATAATATTATAATAACACAATTACAAAAATATATCAATAGTTTGAAATAATTATAAACATGATTAAAATAACTTAGAGAAAAAATAAAACTTCTAACATGATTATTCAAGTATAATTAATCTAATATCTTAACTTTCTAATAATAAAAGAAACATTATTTCTAAAAAATAATCAATAAAACTTACTAGTATTATAAGAAAAACATCGAATAAAAATAAAATTTCTTTCAAATAGGTAAATAAAATATGATAATTTTGAGACATATGACAAAACCATAAAGACCTGTGATAAGTGAAAAAGTAAAATTTCGCTAAGTTTTTTGAAAGAAATATTATGTAATATATAATCATTGTCATAGTGTTAATAGTAAAAATGCGATACTACAACTTGTTATTTGAGTTACACTCAATATTCTTATCTCTATAGATTTAAAAATTATTAAGTATCATTCATTTATTCAAAAATTATTAGGGTCAATAAAGTTAACTAAAGATTTTAACCCATAATTTATGTAAGATCTGTTGTGCGAGCCCCGAGCGTTGGGCGTTGGGCGTGCTTGGGGCGTACAGTCGGGTGCCTAGAGAGTAAGTCTTATAGAACTAAGCCTCACACTTGAGTCTCGGGGCGTTTTACTAGAGCCCCACCCCAGGGCGAGCCCAGGGGCGAGTCCTAACAGAGTCTTTTAAAACACTGAATCATATATTTGTATTATCAATAAATATAAATAATAGTGTATATTATTGGCATGTTTGAATGCGATGTTAGTATATTATAAATTCACATTATGCTCTTCACTGTTACCCGAGGCTTATCGATCATTTGTATTTAACATAGCTAAACTAATATTTGAAGTATTTACAAAACTAATATTTGAACTTTGAAGTGTTTACAACTTCATAAGAGAGCTTTGAAAATCTACCACTGTTAATTCATCATAGTATCTTAGAGTTTTTCACTTTTATTCATCTTTGTATTCAAAAGATGGCATATCTAACTTGTAATTCATATCACTTGTTGGGGTATTTTACTCTTTTATGTATTTTATTGTTTTCCATTTTGGGTATGCTCATGATGTATGGTTTGCAGTGTCATCATGACTTAATGAAATTTGAATCCTCCAATTATACACTCACGTAATACCTTTTCTTTCTTCTTCCACCAACCCCTCTACTAAGATCAACAAAGCACTTAACACAAGCTGACTTATTTTATATGACAATAAAATGATAAAAAGAAATAAACTATCTATATCTATATTTATGTATCTATTAAAAACATGAACTCTCTAACTTGAATGTTAAATTACTATAATATCACTATTAAAAAACTGTCAAAAAGCAACGGACAAAAAAGCGACGGATGGCGTCGCTCCAAAAAGCGACGCCAATTGCCACACCGTCCGTCTCTTTTAAATAAAAAAAGATATTTTAAAAATTATTTTACAAAAAGCGACGGACGGCATCTCTTAGTCAGTCACTTTTTTTCGCGGATTTTTGCGCCAAATATATATATATAATCAATAATTAATTATTTTATATAGGTAGCGACGCAGTCCGTCACTTTTTATTTAAAAGAATTATTTATAAATTAAAAACTAACCACGCTGTCCGTCGCTTTTAATTAATTTTAATTGATTAATTATTTTTTTAAAAGAGCGACGGACGGCATCTCTAAGTCCGTCGCTCTTTGGTCAAAATGACTAGTCAAACATTTAAGAAAAGCGACGGACAACGTCTCTTAGTCCGTCGCTTTTTGGTCAAATATTTTTAAAAAAGCGACGGACAAGGAGACACTGTCTGTCGTTTTTTTTAAAATTATGTTGAACCAAAAAGCAGGTTTTCCCTCCATTTTCCCATCTCTCTTTCTCTCTCTTCTCTCTTCTCTCCCTTCTCTCTAAAATCAAACTGTTGTGCCTCCGCCGCTGCCACCCCACGCCGTCGTCGCCCTTCTCTCCTTGAGCATTAGTCCCGTCGGCGCCTTGCCCCGTCGGCACCGCCACCCCGTCGGCACCGCCACCCTGTCGACGCCATCACTTGTCGGCCCCACTGCCTCTTTCCCTTAGCTTGTTAAGGTTAGGATTTAATTTTAGTTTTTTTTTCAATTCTAGTAGTATTTGATTTGTTATAAATTGGTATATTGTTTTAGTTTGATGAATTATGTTATTCAATTGTTAATTTGTATATTTGATTATTGTTAGTTAGGGAGAGGATTGGAGATTTTTGATTTTTGGGTTTTCTTCTAAATTGAGATTTTTTAAAATATGATTGTGAATTGATTATTAGAAGTTAGAACTAACAAATAATTAGAAGTTCGAAGTTATAAAGTTAGAAGTTAGATTAGTTGCATTTTCCAACTTTGAAATTCTTGAATTTAGTATGTTTGATGGTTGAAGTTAGAAAAACATTGAATTGTATATGAAAGTTAGATTACTTTGAAGTTAGAAAATATTGGATAGTATATGAGAGTTGAAATTAGATTAGTTGAATTTTCCAACTTAGAAGTTCTTGAATTTAGTAAGTTTGAAAGTTGAAGTTAGAAAAATTGGGGATTTTAAATATGATTGCAAATTAAGTATTAGAAGTTAGAACTAACAAATAATTAGAAGCTAGAAGTTAGAGATTAGTTGAATTTTTCAATTTGCTATTGTATTTGTGCTTATATGTATTATATTGTTGTTGAAAATTGGGTTACTTGAATTATATTCTTGAACTTAGAAATTCTTGAACTTGGAAATTCTTCAACTTAGAAATTCTAGAAATTAGATATGCCATATGAACTTGAATTTGTATAGGATTTTAGAACTTTAAGTTGTGAACCTTAGATAACTTGATTTTTGTAGAATTTTAGAACTTTAGGTTGTGAAACGTTAGAAATCTTAAATTATTCTAGAATTTTAGAACTTTAAGTTGTGACTTTTAGAGAACTTGAAAATTTGTAGGATTTTAGAACTTTAAGTTGTGAATTTTAGAGAACTTGAAATTTTGTAGGATTTTAGAACTTTAAATTGTGAACTTTAGCTTAATTTTTTGTAGGATTTTAGAACTTTAGGTTGTGAACTTTAGAGAACTTGAATTTTGTAGGGTTAGAACTTTAGGTTGTGAACTTTAGAAATCTTGAATTATTGTAGGATTTTAGAACTTTAGGTTGTGAACTTTAGAAATCTTGAATTATTGTGGGATTTTAGAACTTCAAGTTGTGAACTTTAGAAATCTTGAATTATTGTAGGATTTTAAACTTTAGATTGTGGACTTTAGAAATCTTGAATTATTGTAGGATTTTAGAACTTTATAAGATTGTAAACGTAAAAATCTTGAATTATTGTAGGATTTTAGAACTTTAGGTTGTGAACTTTAGAAATCTTGAATTATTGTAGGATTTTAGAACTTAAAGTTGTGAACTTTAGAGAACTTGATTTTTTGTAGGATTTTAGAACTTTATAAGATTGTGAACGTTAGAAATCTTGAATTATTGTAGGATTTTAGAACTTTAAGTTATGAACTTTAGAGAACTTAATTTTTTGTAGGATTTTAGAACTTTAGGTTGTGAAAGGTTAGAAATCTTGAATTATTGTAGAATTTTTGAACTTTAAGTTATGAATTTTAGAAAACTTGAATTTTTGTAGGATTTTAGAACTTTAAGTTGTGAATTTTAGAGAACTTGAATTTTTGTAGGATTTTAGAACTTTAGGTTGTGAACTTTAGAAATCTTGAATTATTGTGGGATTTTAGAACTTTAAGTTGTGAACTTTAGAGAACTTGAATTTTTGTAAGATTTTAGAACTTTAGGTTGTGAACTTAGAAATTTTGAATTATTGTGGGATTTTAGAACTTTAAGTTGTGAACTTTAGAGAACTTGAATTTTTGTAAGATTTTAGAAGTTTAGGTCGTGAACTTTAGAAATCTTGAATTATTTTAGGATTTTAGAACTTTAGGTTGTGAACTTCAGAAATCTTGAATTATTATGGGATTTTAGAACTTTAAGTTGTGAACTTTAGAGAACTTGAATTTTTGTAGGATTTTAGAACTTTAGAAATCCTGAATTATTTTAGGATTTTAGATTTTATGTTATGAACTTTAGAAATCTTGAATTATTTTAGGATTTTAGAATTTTAGGTTGTAAACTTTAGAAATCTTGAATTATTGTGGGATTTTAGAACTTTAAGTTGTGAACTTTAGAAATCTTGAATTATTGTAGGATTTTAAACTTTAGGTTGTGAACTTTAGAAATCTTGATTCATAGAATTTATGAACTGATTAATAGGTTGAACTTTAGAAATCTTGATAAAATATAGTCTTTATGAACTATTTGTAATTTTGAAACGACTTTTGTGTAATTTTAAAACGAATTTTGAAAGACTTTATAAGTCTTTAAATTGTGATTTAGATATTTTTGAATGTTAATTTAAGTTTGTTGTTTTATATTTTGTGTACCTTCTTTATAATGTTTTGTGTTTGATTGGGGCTGAATTGAATTTACAGGTGGGCAGTAGAAATGACAGTTTCTGCTGTCAAAAAAATTATAGAAAAAGCGACGGACGAGGTGGTTTTGTCCGTCGCTTTTCTGGATTTTATTTTTTAAAAAACACAGAAAAGTGACGGACAAAGTCCTTTAGTCTGTCACTTTTTTTAAAACCCAGAAAAGTGATGGACAGGGTCATTTAGTTCGTCGCTTTTCTGGATTTTTCAAATTTTTATTTCCAAAAAAGCGACGAACGGTGTCTCATTGTCCGTCGCTTTTCAAGATTCTAAAAAAATTAAAAATTAATCAAAGTGACGGACTTCGTCTCTTTTTTAAAATTTAAAAAATTAAAAAAGCGACGGACAACGTCACATTTTTCAAAAAAAATATTTTTTTTAAAAAAATAAAAGCAACGCAGTCCGTCGCTTTTTTTCGTCTCTTTTTGACAGTTTTTTAGTAGTGTACCCCTACTTAAAACACCCATCTATATCTATTTGAATAACATAAGTTCTCTTGAAAGGTTGTAACTTTTTCGATGAGTTGTGACGTTTTCGAAGGGTTGTGACTTTTTCAAAGGGTTGTGACTTTTCTGATGAGTTATGACGTTTTCGATAAGTTGTGACTTTTACAAAAGATTGTGACTTTTTAGATGAGTTGTGACTTTTTCAAAGGATACATTTTCGAAGGGTCATGACTTTTTAGATAAGGCACAATAAGCGAATGTTCATACAACCCATTTGTTGACTATAAATAGAGGGATTTTCTCTCATTTTTAAACCAATTTTTTTTTTTTAATCTTCTACTCTTTTTCTTCTTTTACTTAAAATTTTTCATGTGATTTATTGTAGTTTAGTGAGTTTGAAGATTAGGTGGAATTTGAGGTACTACTATTCTGATGAAGTAAATCATTCTATCCTAAGAGCATATATTCCAGAACCTCGAGTACTCGAAGAAATTTTTTTTGGTGATATAATAATCGTTTTTCTATTTTTGCTTAATATATACAGTAGTATGTAATGTTCCAATATATGAAGGTAACGTGAAGTAGTCTAAATTTATTTGTTTCTCTTAACAATTTCTCATGTGATGCAGGCATATGCTTTTGAATATCTTTTTCAAAAATTGTTGAGCCTCTCATGAGTCAGAAAATTGTCACGAGTTATTTTGTTGATGCTCAAGGCATAAGAATGATTTTACTTACAATGTTATTTATGTGATTGAGATTGTCAAGAAGTTTGTTTCAAAATAGTTGTTACTATTTAAACATTTGCCTTTTGTTTTATTTATTCATTTTTTTAAAGAAAAATATTTATGTATTTTAGTCGAAGGAAAATTCATATGATTTATAATGACGCTTGGTTGAAGGGTGTATTAATTAATTTTTATTTTTCTTTCATTGCTAACTTTTATGAGATAAATATTTTTATTATAAACAAATCTTTATATATAGATATATATTTGGGTTTGTATTTACATTAAAATATTATATATATATATATATATATATATATATCATGAAAGTATCATCAAGCATAGCAAATAGGAAAATATGTGAATCATTTAAAATTTATCATTTGCAAAGTAAATTTTATATTAAGTAATATGGAATAAAGTGCAACACACTTGTTGACTCTTGAACGAATCATGTGTGGTTGAATAAATTAAAAACCATTTACAAAGATATGAACAATATCATTATTGAGTTTAAGGTAAACAAGTGAATATAATATATATATATATATATATATATATATATGATTTCACATATTGAATATATTTTTTATGTTTAATTTTTAGTTTATCAATGGGGGAAAAAGAAATGAAAAGTCAAATAACAATGTTTAATTTATATAAACATTCAATCGAGAAGTCAAATATGAAAACCAAAAACAAGAACATCATCTATTATGTACCTTATTAAATAAAAATCAATGTACGGAAAAATAGCTCTAAAAAATAAAATGTAGTTATTTTCTTCACATGTTCATATGACATATAAATAATTTAGGCTGAACCCATAGGTGACCCCTTAAAGTTGGCACAAATTTTCACTAAGACACTTTAACTAGACTTTGTTCATTTTAGACACCTTATGTCAGGTCCTGTTGTGTCATTTTGACACTTTTTGCTGACATGATATGGTGAGTGTAATACACTTATAAAAAGCGTGTGAAAGGCATCTTTAGCCATTTTTTATTTAATTTTTTCCTTCTTCTTTCCTATTTTTTGGCCACCATTTTCCCTACCTTAAGGTCCTTCAATGGTGAAAAGTGTGGAGAGTGATTTTAGAGTTGAATACACATCTCTATGTGGATTAGATTTGATGATCAAATTGGTGAAGAATTTGATTGTTAAATCATGACAGTTCAAATTATGTGGTTGAAAGTCGTCATTACGACTTCACTAACAATTTTTTCTACTGATATTCTTCTCAGCTTATCACTCTTCATAGCTTCTAAAAAGTGAAGTTGTAGATTTGACCATTGATTGTATGATATTTGGCCTTAATTACTGTCTCAATTCTTCATTAAAATGGCAGTCCTTAGTTTAGAAGTTGAGAAAATGACCATTTTGTTAGTGCATATAATGGAATCCTCCTACTAATAAAACTAAAAAGCTAAAAAGTATTGAGATACGATGGTCGGTGAAAAAGACGAAGGGGGTTGGGTTTAATTTGCTGGAGAAGACGACTAGGGTCGGGGGTGGGTGGGTGGGGGGAGTTCTGCAAAGTAATTTAAAAATGATTTAATCCTCTTTAATAATTATTTGGGGAAAAATGTCAAGTGTCGTTGATTCATTGGCTAATTTTTAGTTTTATTCAAAATTCATTGTTAAAGAATTGTTTTGGTGTCAATGACAAATGTCTTCATTTAATTTGGTACTTTGACACGTCATCGACGAGTGAGTCACACTCCCTTAAAATTTTTTGTTGATTGTGAAAAAAGTGTCAAAATGATACAATACAACATGACATGAGGTGTCTAAAACGAACAAAACTTAGTTGAGGTGTTCAAGTGAAAATTGATGTCAACTTTAGAGGCCACCGATGGGTTAGGCCAATAATTTAATAGAAGTACTTTAACTTTTAAAAATTATACTATTAAGCGTGGAATACACGTGCAACACACGTGTTCGAGAACTAGTATTACATAAAAGAGAATCATAGGCCCACATCCTTAAAATTCAGGAATTTACTTTTATGGTTTTCTTCATACTTCTAGGTTTTTTACTCATATTTTATTTTTACCTTTAAACTGGTTTCTTCAACTCTTGCGTCCTTTCAGATCGTTCTATCCCTTCGGTTGTGCCTCTTCAGAAACTACCTATAAAAACTAGGCAAATCATACTTGTTGTATGTCCTCTTCTTCGTGACAAATTGCATCCCTAATATCTGTAGAACTTCGTCAATTCCTTGGAAGTCTTCTTTGGATCTTCACAAAATAAATAATGAAACAAAACTATAATTTCCTCATAATTTTTTCCTCCATTCACATGTCAAAAGAAAAACTATTTCAACTGCTCAATTCTTGATAACTAATCACAACCATGACAATTTTTTGGTTTCTTCCTACTTTTTGTGGGGTTTTCCCTTCTGGTCATTTTCAAATTTATTTTAATGATAAATTTAGTGAAGTGATTTTATTGATACATATGTGTATGTTGAGTGATTTTATTGATACAAATTCTTAAAGCTGAGTGATCTTTTGAGATACTATATATAAATAGGGGTCAAAAGTTTGAAATCACCCATTTCCAAGGTCATTCGATATATTTTCGCCGATGATCTTGAACTTTTGACTAGCTCACCTATAGAAAAAGTGCAAGTTTAACAAGTTTTGATGTTTGACCACACAATGAATCAACAACATATCAATGTGATCCCATAAATGGAGTTTAGAGAGGGTTGAGTATAAACATATATATTAAATAAGGTAAGAAAAAGAAATACAATAAAGAAAATGTTATGTTAAAAATTGTTAAATCACAAACTATAAAATAAAACCGAATCAAAGGAAAACATAAAATAAAATAAAATAATGCGGTGAACGTGGATCGAACACGTGACCTTCAGATCTTCAGTCTGACGCTCTCCCAACTGAGCTATCCCCGCTTAATATTTATATTTTATCAACTATTTTATATATAATTTATTATCCTTATAAACATTCGACAACTATTTTTTCTCACTACCCATAACTAGGGGTATGCACGGGTCGGTTTGGATCGGTTATTGGTCAAAATCAAAACCAAACCAACTTAATTGGTTTTAAAATTATCAAAATCAAACCAAACCAAATATAATATACATTTATCGGTTTGGTGGTTATCAGTTTCGGTTTGGTTTGGTTCGATTATTAACCATACACAAAAATAAAAGAAACAATTCATTCAAAATGTGAAAAAAGTGACAACAATCCATTTAAAACGAAAAATAGTTGGAATGACTTAAATTATTGAACTTTCGATCACTAAATTTACTATCAATAAAACTTTAAAATTCACTATATTGGCCTAGAAGGAACAACCAATAACATTTTCAGTCCCACAAAGAATTGTCATAGATACTCATATACATGAAATCAATAAGATAACTGTTTTTATCTTGGACATTTTTACTTTTAATAAGTAAATTATAAAGAAATTTTAATAATATATATATATATATATATATATATATAAGATCTTTAAAGTTGTTTATAAAAATAATATATTAAGTATGTATATTAATAATATATATATATAATTCATCGGTTCAATTCGGTTATTTCTTCAATTTTTTCGAATAAAACCATAACCAAACCAAATATTATCGATTTTCAAAATTCTAAAACCAAACCAAACCGAACTCAAATAAAATCAGTTTTATTTTATCGATTTGGTTCGATTATTCGGTTTGAATCGATTTTTATCCAAACCGTGAACACCCCTACCCATAAGTCATAACAAGATTTTATATTTGCATCTCTTGTTTGACTTAATGTCAAAATATAGGAAATATATACTAGTACTATATGAATTGACTTTATGTCTTGGACGTAACAAAATGAAATAACACGACATGCGATTAGGTTAGGATACACGAAAAATATTTAGCTAAATATAACAAACATCCAAACGTAAGAAAAAGGCTACTTAAGAGTTGTCACGCATTTTTCACATATTGCTTCTTAACCTTTTACATTGTTTATTCAAAAAAGTTTAAATATTTCAGTAACTTCTTTTTTATTCTTTGTTTATGGCTAATACAAGAAAAAGTTGGAGAGTCTCAACTATTATAACTACTACTACTTGTAACTTTTCTTTATTCTCCTAATTATTTGTAATTGTTTTTATTTCCTATATTCTTGCCCAACTCGTGCCCTCCAAAATAACAAACATGTGACTTAGTTTCTTCATAATTCTTTAGTTGTTTTTTTTGTCAAAAATAATGTATTTCAAAATATTTTCAGTTTTTTAAATATGATTAATTTTTTTTTTAAAAAAAAACACTTAATGAGATCCTTTAATGGTTTACTAACTCTAGAATAATCAAGAAACACACATTTGAGATTACGAGGACTAACATCTTTCACATGATAAATTTGTTATGACATATTTAGGAATGTTTATGGACAATGACATGGAAGAGCAAGGAAAATTAGATGTTACTGGCTAAAGAATGAATAATAGGCCATCTAATTGAGTATCTTATACTTTGGATGCACATGTACAAAACAATAGAGAAAGTGATAATTGACTAGTCTATGAAAAATCATTCAATATTGAAAAGTGAGTTATATCAAAGAACAAATATTATAATTGAAAATATGTAGAAGATAAAATTCATTGAGTAAGAATTTTACAATCTTTCAAGTTCTTAATATATGTGACAATACCATATTTTTAATATTCGAACATTAAACAATGATCACTCATAATCTAAATTAGGTCATAGATTACTGCACAAAGCGAATATAAGTTATCTAGTAAATAAATAAATAAACTTGAGGGGAAAAGAAAAGGAAGAAAATGCAGTTATCCTGATAGGGGTTGTTTATATTGGTGAAAGCCATTTCTGTTGAGTTTAATACATTTGTTTCTTTATTTCTTGAGAAATCTTCTGTTTACTTTATCAGTGTAATTGTGTTTCTAGATAACACACACATGTACAAACGACAAAAGCTATTCACAAATGAATCAAAAGAGAGATTCTATATAGATCAACTTGAAATTCAGTACTTCAAGTCTTAGTTGTGCGGAATCTTCACTTTTGATGACGCATCCATGTCGGATTCTCCAAAAATACACTACTTTTGGCGAATTCAACATGCACACGTTGACATTTTTGAAGAGACCGAGCAACATAGCTTCGAAGTTGTAGTCACAAATTTCAGTTATCTTAGCTAGGTTGCTAAGCAGGTTGGAGAGAGGACCACCGCTAAACAATGACAAGATCACATCAATGGAAGATGAAACTCCTTAATTGTATTTATACATGGGAATTACAAAATCAACAAAGGACAAATCACATATGGTAATGAGATAAATCAAAATTGGCTTCTTCCAAGTACATGAAGATGTAAGGCATTATTATAATTGTTCAACACTGAAAGCATTATTTACCAAAACCTAATCAAACTAGATTTTGTAAGGACAAGAGCTTGTCTTTATTAGAATGTCCCATTTCATAATATCACTATTGCAATTATAAGTAACTGTTTTTGTACTGTTACGTGTATCCTCAAACAGAGGAATGAAGGAGCTTTTCAAATCTACTGTGGTAACAACTATATCAGCTTTACATCTTGAGGTGGTAATACTTGTCAAGGAGCTTCTCGGTGTATTCTCCAAAAGTAAGCGACTCATTGGATTGAATCAACTGATAAATAGAACAGACATCACAGTTAACCAAGGAAAAAAATCAAATTGCTTATACTTTTTGTAGACCTGCCAACTGTAGCTATATATTCTCTGGCAGGGGGTGGAGGATGAAAGGGGGGGGGGGGGGNGGGGGGGGGGGGGGAGTAGTCTACTGTCTACAAACAATTTCAGCAAAGAATTGAGGACCATGGTCATAGGGCTGGTGGGACATCATCACAACTATTCATGTGAAGAGATGGAAATTCAACAAAAATTCTCACAAGTAATGGCTTCTCTTTTTTATTACTTAAATTAGAATGCGGGTTTCCACTTATCCAAGCAAGATATCTGTTATATATAGTAATATACAAGTCACATGCATACCTCCCGATGAATATGCACCTCCCCTGGAAAATAAAGCTTTTGGTCCCTATAAAGATCATAGAACAAGTCAAGTATCAGTTATATTTACATGCATAATTGGATTAAGCATGCAAAAGAAAATACTTGTAGTGACATAGGTGTTTAAAGTCAAGAGAATCATAAAAATATTGAATAAATATAGTAAATGGTTGTGTTGGCACATAAATTGTTAAAGGGTGTTGTGTAGAATATATGAACTCTATATTACACAATTCAGAAGTCCAAGAATTAAGAGAAACTTTCCTCAATTTATGTAGTTTGGAGTTCATTTAAATGAGTCGTCTATTTTCACTTCTTTATTAACAACGAGTCCTTTATACTCATAAAAAATAAATGAATAAACAAATAACTGGGTCCTCTTTTATGTTATTACTAATAACAGAGTTTTTGAAATTTTTTCTTTTTTTCTTCTTCTTTTTGTCTTGTTTTCTCTAAAGATTTTACTAGAAGAAAGACTTCTTGTATTTGCATATATTTTTACAATCCATGAGAAATGGAATTTATACAAGTTAATCCTAACTAATTAAGGAGAGACCATCATTACGATAAAAGGAAATATTGTATTCCTATATTCATGCTTGATGGTGCAACTACATTGTGCTTCTAACTTCTCCAAGTAATTAGGTTCCCTCCTATGATTGTACAGTAATCGGATGTAGATCTTCTATCGTCTAAAGATCCATTTTAATCCGTATCTGTAAAACCTTCTATCTCGAGGTGACCATGTTTAGAGAAAAGCAAACTTTTACCTAGTGACTTCAAATACCGTAAAAACTGAATGACAGCTTGCATACGAGGATCTCAGGGATCATGCATGACCGACTCACTAAGTTCACTGAAAGGCTATTCCTGGTCTAGTGCTAGAGAGATAAATGAGTCTTCCGAACAACCTTCTATGAATATGAACTGACCCTTCAACCCCCATTTGTAACTTTTGATTGCTTTCAACAGGCGATTCTGCTAGTTTGCAACTTGTCATACCACTTTCTTTCAAGAGATTTGAATATACTTCCTTCGAGAAATAAAGATTCATCTTTTGATCTAGCAACCTCAATCCCCCAAAATAATGCAACTTCCCTAGATCTTTGATCTCAAATTTTTGTGCTAACAAATTCTTCAATCGGGTCATCTCCTCTTTGTTATCTCCAATATTATTATGTCATTGACATACACGATGAGAAAAGTGAATTTTAAGGAAAAAATTATGCCCCATAATTTTAATAGGACTCCAAATTAGAAAATAGAATTTCCTAGAACTCTAAAAGTAAATTATTTTTCAAGCATGCCTCAGAGAAGAACGGTTGAAAGACTTTCAGAAATCAGATTTTTCAAAAGTGCTTATTAAATTTTCTTTTCTATTTAAACTACTTCTCTTTCTCCAGTGACACTTCTCAAAATTGAAATTTAGGTGGACAAATGTCTCTTCTCCATTTTGACTTCATTCTATGGTCTAATGCTAGGGACGGACTAGTGTAAAAATATTCTACCCCAGGAGAAAGAAATAAACTAGGAACGTCCTTTGAACTTGATTAGATTTATGTATAAGTGGCAGGAGATAGAGGGAACCATGGAACACTATGAGCATGAACCAAGACATAGGGTCAGCCATTTTTAATTGAAAATTCCATACCAATCAGGTTGCATGAATAATGCAAATGTTGTGCGATCAACACCAGATGCTGCATCGCCCCTTGGTGCCTGTTAAAAAGTATGAACAGATAGAAGTTACAACACCAAACATTTCAAGAACTGTCTTCTATGGGAAATAAAACCTCTAATTATCAAGAACTGGGAAAGACGAATTACTCTGTCCACCCAAATATAAATACATACAGAACGCACAAGCACTTAACTGGCCTAATTTGAGTGACAGCCTTCCATGTCTAAGCCAAATGAATATTATAGAAAGAAAGCAGCAAGTTAGAAGCTTATATCATGTCTTGAGCAATTGGCCAGATTTCACATTATCTGCAATTTTACTGGTCAATTGCTCTCATTTTTTATTTTTTTTGAAACTGGTAACTTAGTGTATTTCTATCAATAATTAAGTTCATTCAGTACATTGGTTGTACTTGCACCATATTTACATCAAAAGACTCTTAAGAAACTGGAGCTATTCTAGTCTTCTATAGGGAGCTTTATACATCAACAATTTCCGCAGTTTCTACTGAGTGAGACTGTCTACACCAAAAACTGAAGAGCAAAATACAATTCATCTTCATCTGTTGGATAGAGTTGCTTCTATATTCAAAACATCTAGAATTCCTCTCTTTCCCTATTGTCCACCATATACAAGCTGGAGCCATTCTCCATCTTCCTCTATCTCTGACCTCCAAACCTGCTTCTTCCCAACATGCTAGAGTTTCAGAAATCTTTCCAGGCATTATCCATGTGATTCTTCTGAGTGCCAGGAACATCCTCCATACTTGACCAGTTATTTTGCAGTGGAGGAAAAGGTGATTAACTGTTTCTGTAGTTTCCCCACATAGGCAGCATCTGGGACAGATAGTAATCCCTCTTTTCATCAAATTATCTTGAGTAAGAACTGCTTCTCTTGCCAAAAGCCAGACAAAACATGAAACCTTATATGGTATCTTAGCCTTCCAAATGTGCTTCCAAGGCCATCCTACCATTTGATGATTGGTTTGGTTCATATGTTTGTAAGCTGCTTTCACTTTGTAAGCACCACTGTTGTGTCCATTCCACCATAATCTGTCAGCCCCTTCTTGTAAATCTCCAAAAGTTCCCAGCAGATTGAAGAAAGCAATCACCCTACTCACCTCCCAGTCATTAGGCATTCTTCTGAAGGTAATATCCCAACCTTGGTTTGACCACTGTTCTGCCACTGTATTATGTTGATGAAGTACAAGATTGTAGTTGTCAGGGAATTTCTCCTGTAAACTCTCAGTCCTTAGCCATACATCCTTCTCATAATCTGTTAACTACCTGGGTCATCTTCTCATGTTTCTGGTGTCCACCGAGGCCCCATGTCAGAATTATGGGCTCCAAGATCATCTTTCCTAGTCAATATTTGTTGATTCCTAAAGAACGGCACTTGTAATATCTGTTTTCTTTTATTGTAAATGTTTCACTGACAAAAAACCAATTCCTTCACCTATTATTCTATAGTTACACTAAAAGAGAAACTAACAAGCATTCTACAGTTGTAAACCACTTAACGCATAGCTTCCCAACAAAATTACTTGGTTACATGAGGTAGGCAGAAAGGTTATAGATTGGGGAGTTACAGACGCTCTTCAATTCCAAGACAGAATCGTAACAGGACCGATGAATTCCTACTGGAAATTAACATTTATCATTGTCAGGACCCTGATCTTCCATGGGAAATTTTACTTATCATCTTTATCCTTATGGCATTAGGCATTCAATGAAGGAGGTCGTACCACATGCTTCGAGCGAAATACAGCAACTGTAATATTTTAATGAATAAGAAAGGATGTAGTTGGGAAGTGAGTAAAATCATGGATTCTCTATTTCAGTAGCATCTCTCAAAAACCCAGCAATTAATTTTTCATAAAAGCACATATGTAACAAGAATAACAAACAGCTCAATAGAAAAGAACATATTTTTAAAAAAAAATTTACCTGAACACAGTGTGGTGTCGCACAAAGTCGACCACTTGAGAGGATCTCAGTTGTTTCACCTATTTGGTATGCTATTTCATCCACCCCATACTCCACCTAAAATAGGAAATAGTACATGAAGATAGATTGCAAACCTTAAAGAAAAATCATGGCAAACTCCTCATACACCTTCAATATATGAATAATCACAGAAAACTCAAAATGAGACTAAAGTTCTGAAGTCAAGAATGTACATGAGAGACAAGAAATTTAGCATACTTGCAATATAACTCCGCATGCCAAAGTTAATAAAAAATTAAAATGAAAGAGTTGACAAAATGCAACATGAAACAGATTTTTTGCATGTTTAAATGATATTAGATGGTCATTCAATTTTTCTTTGTTAAGTGCATCAGCGTATTAGCAAATGTACTCATTCTTGCAATGCAACTTGAAGTGTTTATCAAGAGGAGATGGGTATTAGCTCCAATTTCTTTTCTAGGAAATTCATAACAGGTGCCCATACTGTGCATGGATAATCACAAGAATCGCACCCAAAATGTGACTTAGGGTCAATGAAGTAGATGAAAGCAATGAAAAATCAAAGTTCAGATTTAAAGAAGCTAGATGATTTATTCCCATTTCCTAAAATTTGGTGGGAATGATACCCAGACTTGTACTGGTGGAATTATTTGTGTGCGCACAAGCTAACCCAAACGCCACCATTACGAAAAAATACTCCCTCCATTTCAATTTGTTTGACTGGTTTTGACTTGGCAAAAAACTTAAGAAAGTAAAGAAGACATTAGAATTTTGTGGTCTTAATTTAAAAGATATGTAGAATGTACCAAAATGTCCTTTAACATTGTGGTCTTGAGCATGTCATGTATAAAGTTGAATTAAAGAGTTGCCAAAAAAGTAAAGAGACATTCGTCTTTAAACGGACTAAAAAGGGAAGTAGGACAGACAAATTGAAACAGAGGAAGTAATATTCATGAGAATCATATTATGCCATTGTCTCTTCAATGACAAAAGAGAAACACTTAGATAGCATCCTAAGCATCCATTATATTTCTTCGATGGATGTTCAACTTATATTTCCAGATGTGTTCCCCCTACATGTCTTCTTTTTGTGCTTCAGGTTAGTGAAACTGCCTTCTCCATCATTTGATGATCAGAGAATAAGAAAATATAAAAGAAGTAACTATGCCCTCAACTTCCTCATGAGTATTTACTCTACGTCCTAATTACCATTAAGTCATACACTAACTTTATGCCTATTCACAAACTCATAAATAAATGAACTCCAATTCATGTGGAGGGAAGAAAAGATGTACCAGGGGAACACAGTTAATGGAAAACATTCAAATGCCATCATAAGTTAAATAACCCAAAACAAACAGGGCACACAGCAATAGCCTCTAACGACACAACTAGGTGAATTCTTGATAGCATCCTAGGAAGATCAACTTTATTCGAGGACAAGAATGAAGCTTTGGAATCTCTTAGAAGGCCATTTTAAAAGAAGTTAAATATAGAAACTTCAAAACAAGCTAATTAGGCTTCAACTGGAAAAAAAGAGAGTCTAATTTTGGAGGAAGAGCTCAAGCCAAGGAGGATCTTTTGCCCAAGTGCTATTACAATTTTAAGGTCTAAAACTTAAGTCCAACATGAGGTAGATTGTTTGGGGGGGGGGGGGGGGNGGGGGGTGTAAAGAATCAACCTTTGAAATAGGTCACAATCAGGCCACATTAGGATGATCAGTAGTCTAAAATGTGCCAAACTTGCACCCCCAAGAAACCCCCACTTGGGTCACATTATTAGCATCATTCTTGAAGTTCTTGAATTAATTCTAAAATTTCTTATTTATCTTTATTTCTTTTACTTTAAACTTTGTTTTTAGATTTTACATATTCTTTTTTATTTATTCAATTCTTATCAAGCTGTATCAACGCGGGTTGGTCAACATTTTGTTCTTGATTATCTTGAGTGTTTCTTAAAAAAATTGTAGCTTAAAAAATTAAGCTAACTGTCAAAAAAAATTCAGTAGCTTAAAAAATAAGCTACCAGTTGATATTCTTGTCCAAGATCAAAATGGAAACCAAGAAGAGGGGTAAATTCAAGAGCTTGAAGGTTAAAGCAACTATTACAAATTCTTGTTGGTAGAGTTTCTTGAAAATTCTTTTTCTTTTCTGGAGTTGATTCTTGTTTCACCAATCCAATTCATCCTAGGACTTGGTAAATTCTTTATTTTCCACATCTTCCTTCTGGGGTTTGTGACATGTAAGGTTTAACGATAAATCCAAAAAGGAACCACCAAAAGTAATAACTTTGAGAGGATGAAGACAAGAGTGTGACATCATTAGAGGCAAAAAAACCGAGATTTATTTTTTTGAGATATACACCTATATATTTTAAATATGTCTTGTATAGGTAGTAAAGAGGAAGCAAGGGCTTTTGTAGAAGCCGAATTAAAAACTAAGGATGGGGCATGCTTAAACTGTTTGGAAGGTCGAATGTACAATTTGAAGAATGGAATGAGGACCAAGGTAATGTTAATAAGTGCCATGAGAATTGACAAAGAGTTTGGCTACAATTTAATTAGTAATTATACTGTTGAGGTTGAACATACCTTTTGCTGAGCATATTTTACCTTACATGTTGAAAAGAGTAAAAGTAAATAAAATTGTGTTATTGTCATTCACTCTTGGAGTTGGAGATATGAGGATGTGATTTGCTGTGACGTAATTTTCATGTATAACTGTCATATCTTGTTGGGCAAACCATGGTATGCTTGTAATGGAGCTTAATACAATATAGAAAAGAATTGATACACTCTCAATATGAATAGGAAGAGACCCTCTCTTGCATCATCGACACCATCACAAGTCTGTGAAGGACAAAAAGCGCATAGAGGGAATATGGAAAAATTTGAGATAGAAAAGATTGAGAGGAGTATAGGAGTGTATGTTGGGTGAAGAGAATGGCATGTCAAGTGAGAAGAAAAAGTGTGTTTGAGAGAAAAGAAAAGAGAGATGGCCATGAGATAATAAAAGAGAAGGATGGTTGTGAGGTAGAGAGAAAGAAAAAAAGGGTTTGAATGAATAAAAAAGTTTTGGTGAGGAAAAACTGACTCAAAAAGACCCTCAGACTTGTCCCTAGTTGTTTCTTTAAATGAAGGTAATGTTGTATTCTTAGGCATTAAGGAGATAATGGCTACCATCAAAAGAGATTTACAGTTGGCCCAAAGCTAAAACAAAAACTTGCAACACAAAAACCTATAAGGATCTTATAAATCTAAAATCTATCCAGCATCCTCTATACCCTCCTCTTTACACCAAAAAAAGAAGTCCTCATACAGTTCCAATTGATTTTCTGAACTGATTCAGCAGTACTCTCAAAACATCTCATGTTTTTTACTCCAAATTGTCCACCATATGCAGGAGGATCATATTCCACCACTTCTTCTAACTTTTACTCCCTCATCTCCTGATCCAGTAGCTCAAAAGATCAGCAGTATGTTCTGGCATGGTCCATCTAGTCTGTGTCATGTCCAAGAATAATGCCCACAACTGGGAAGTGACTTTGCAATGTAAGAACAAATGACTGTTTGCATCATTTGCTTTCCATTACAAAGGGAATACGAAGAGGCTATCTGGAAGCCTCTCTTTTGGAGCTTTTCATGGGTAAGGCAGGCTCTTCTAGCAACCAGTCATGAAAAACATCTTTAACTGGCACTTTGTTCTTCCAGATCTTCCCCCAAGGGCCACTAATTTTCCCTGGTAAAGCATGCACTTTCCTTCTGTATAGCCTGGTTACTGAGAGCTTTCCATCACTGTTATGTCTCTATCTTACTGAGTCAACTTCCATGTTTGTGCCCCTAAAATCATTTAGAACCTGCAACAGAGCAGCTACTCTCCCAATTTCCCAGTCATTCAAGATTCTTCTAAATCCCAGATTCCATCCATGGAGAGACCATACCTCATTAACCATTGCTTCTAGATTGGTACTAAGAATGAACAGATCAGGATAGGAAACCATTAGGAGCTCCTCACCAATCCATAGCACTTTCCAGAACTTAATTTTGGTGCCAGTGCCTAATTTGATAGTAATGTCCCTGACCAACTGGTTCCACAAGCTCCTAATTGTTCTCCAGACTGAAATCCCATAGGTACTGTTGACTGGACTTGAACACCACTGCCCATTTTGACCATATTTGCTGACAATCACTTCCCTCCAAAGAGTTTGCTCATTTCCAGATATCCATACTCATTTGGTTAATAGGCATTTGTTTTGTAACCCCAAGTATCTGATGCCACGACCTCCAACACTTCTGCACAGCTGTGCAACTTGCCACTTTACCAAATGCATACAGTTCCCTCTTTATTACCCAACCATAAGAAGTCTCTTCTTAGCTTGTCTAATCTTTCTTTCACCTTAGCAGGCAAAGGAAAGAGACACGTAACATAGGTAGGCAGGGAATCTAGGACAGAGTTTATCAAAATAGTTCTCCCACCCAAAGATAGGTACTGAGCCTTCCAGTTAGATAGTTTCCTTTCAGTTTTTTCAATGATACCTTCCCAAATCACCTGTTCCTTGTGTTTGTTCCCCAATGGCATGCCAAGATACATAATTGGGCATTTCTCAGTTCTGCAACCCAGAGTATTAGCAGAGGCACTTAAAATGTGACGAATTTGCACCACAAGAAACTCCCACTTAGACCACATTTTTGGCCCTTAAAATGGGTTCACTTGCGGCACAAGAAGGACCAGATAGGTGTGAAAATTGTTAGAAAAGTGGTTGTCAAGTTACTAGCAAGTTGTCTTCAAGATTGCCAAAAAAACGAAGAAATAACCAAACTGAACCGATAAATATACTACCTTAATAAACTACCTAACTTAAATGTTAAATTATTATAATGCCCCCCACCCCCCAAAAAAAAAAAAAACTTAAAACAATTTAGTATATCTTCTATAATATATATTGTATTACTAGTTTCTGGGTACGCGTGTGGCGCATATAGCCAAGTGTACCCATTACGATAACTTATAGTATATGACAATTGTGCTCCACATAAGTCCTTAGACATCTTATTATATGTTTGACTTGTAACTGTTATTTTTTATTTATGCTGCAGTAAAAGTAAAAATTATACATGATGGTGGATATAGGAAGAATTTTTACCAATTAGTGTTACACAGATATTGTTAGAGTAAGAGTGTTTGTTCATTTGAAAATTAAAATAGTAATCTAATTTTATATGGATCATTGATAATGAACTTTATACTTTAAGATCTCTTTATTATTAATTTAAGAGGCAATATACTAATTCATGAGATAATGAACTAATAATAAATGCATTTATAGTCATTCAATATATCTGTCAAATATTTCATATTATCCATGTAAAACACAAATGATCTGGCATATAATAAAATATCTAATCTTTCATTGAGATAATTTTTAATTTCATTTGGAAATAAGAAATATAATATTGTACATGTTCCACGCCAATAATTATATAAAATCTAAATAAGTAATATCTATTTAATTGTAATCTAGACACAAATTTCTTTATATAAGCAGAGAACATATTTAACTAAAAAGGAATAAAAAAAAGAATACATTATAAAGGAACATTTAAAACTAATACAAAATTCACTGACAAATGGTCATCACTATAAGCACTTTACATAAAATAGTACAAATAATTCATTATTTTTTTGTAATTCATACAACATGATTAAAAAAAAGTATTATTTTCTTCCAAACATTTTTTACAATTAATCAATCAATCAATCATAACGTCTTCATTCCAAATACAACAATAATGTTCTTGCCCTTCACAGTTTTACAAAGATCGATGACAACTTTTCTTATGCGGTCTATGACTATGACCAGAAAGGAAATCAAAAAAAAAAGAAAGAAATGATTACCAAAGATAAGAAAATGGATCTTAATTTATAAGAGGGAATTGGCATCAACATACTTTAGTAAGAAGATCAGATAAGAGATTTATAAATTCATTTCCCTTTCTAGGTGACTTTAAATAGGAAAACCTTAGGTGATGGGATATGAAAGGAAAAAGAATTAAAGAGGTCCATCAGTTTCCTACTTAATTATGTCCTTTGGTCTTCACCTGTAATTCATTGAACAATATAATTAGGAGTCTTTTTTGTCTTTTTGATAATAATTACTTATAACAATTTAATATTAATTCACCATACAACATGAATAAATTGTATCCGAAAGAATTTGATAAATTTGATATTGGCTTAATGTGTAACTCTCCCTTGTAGTAGTTAAAATTTACTATTTAATATTTAATTAACGATGTATTAGATGATTAATAGTATTTGTATTTGATATAGGGAAAAAATGGTAATCTAACTTTTGCCTCACATTCTTTTCACTATTAGTATAATATGAGATGATGATGATATGATATATGATTATTAAATTCTTATTATACACATAGATTATACATGATAAGTATTATTAAATTAGATATTTTAATTATGAATTAATCTAAGGAAGTCATTAACATGATAATTAAAATGAAATAATTTAATGTTTAAATTAAATAGTTAAATGCTTTATAACATTTTAATTTATAGTAGGGGTAAAACCATAATTCAACTTTTAACTTTTTTGTTCCCACTTATAGTAATATATAATATAATATTAATTATAATTATTTATTTTTATTATATTGAAAGCAGGCACCTTTTCTCATTGAAGGTTGTGACATTGCCAAAGAGTTATAACTATTCCGATTAGTTGTGACATTTTTGAAGGGTTGTGACTTTTTTGAAGAGTTGTGACTTTTCTGAAGGGTTGTGACTCTTCCAAAAAGTTATGACTTTTCCGATGAGTTGTGACCTTTTTAAGGATTCTGACTTTTTTTAAAGACATAACAAGCATTTTTTCATACACTACCCTTTGTTGCCAACAAAGAGGGGTTTCCTCACATTTTTAAACTACAATTTTTTGAAATTTTCTTTTGTTCTTCTTCTTCTTAAAACACCTAATTGAGTATATCTTCTATATTTTATATTATATTTATTTATATTATAGTATATTAAAAGAAGGCCTCTTCACATTGAATGCTTACGGTTTTTCTAAAGAGTTGAGACTTTTCTGATGAGTTGTGACCTTTCCGAGGGGTTGTGACTTTTCCGATGAGTTGTGACCTTTCCGAGGGGTTGTGACTTTTCATAAGGGTTGTGACTTTTATGATAAGGCACAATAAGCACATGCTCATACTACCCTTTGTTTTGTTAACTTTGAATAGAGGAGTCCCATCACATTTTTAAACTACAATTTTTCATGTTCTCTATTCTTCTCTTCTTAAAAACTCAAGTGTGATTTAGAGACGTTGAGAATCTCAAAGTTCAATGGAGTATGAACACTCTCTAACATGAATGCTAAATTGATATAATACTCAAACTAAAAACATTCAATTTAGTATATCTTCTATATATTATATCAATATTTATTTATATTATATTATATTATATTAAAAGTAAGAACTCAAACAATACAATAATAACTAAGTATTGCACTATAGGAGAGGGAGAAAAAAGTATATTTAAGAGGTGTAACTAAGATATTTTAAGAGTGACTTTTATTTTTACATATTACAATAAGTTTTAAAATGAGAAAAGAAATTAAAAAATGGAAAAAGATAAATTTAATTGGTGGAGGTCATAGAGAAGTGTCAGATCACCTTATCTATATCTAACTTTATATTATAAATAGTTATAGGTGTTTTTCGGATGTTCATTTGACAACTTTCAGTAGTAATCAAAAGAAAGTTTACATCCACTATTCATAGGAACTTATAGTTTATCATTTCATTTATAATTGTTTTTTTTTTTTTAATTTAATGATATTGACATTTTTTTTAAAAATAGTGTAGTACATGGTTTGATATTCACGTGCAACGCACGTGCATCAAAACTAGTTATATATATATATATATTTTTTTTGATTTGCACCGGGTGTCCGAGTCTCTTTGAGCCCCGACTAATCCCGGGGGTGCACAGGCCCTCGGCAAGGAGTTTCCCGAATATATATATTATTATTATACAAGCATAATATATTATTTTATAAACAATTTTAAATATCTTATGCTATATGTTTTCATCAAAATTTACTTATGAAAGCAAAAAGGTCCAAGACGAGAACATTTATCTTATTGGGTTCATATATGAGTGTCTATGATAATTTTTTGTGGGACTAAGAATGTCATTGTCTCTTCCTTCTTGGCCAAATGATGAATTTTTTAAGTTTTATTCACAGTAAATTTAGTGATCGAAAGTTCTGGAATGTTAGTCGTTCTAACTATTTTTCGTTTTGAATGAATTTTTTAAAATTTGTGTATGGTTAATAACCGAATAGTCGAACCAAACCGAACCAAAACCAATAATAATCAAACCGATAAATGTATATTATATTTGGTTGGTTTTGATAATTTAAAAACCGATTAAATTGGTTTGATTTTGATTTTGACCAATAACCGACCCGTGAACACACCTAGTAGTAGTATTTTGCAATCACATAGCCTCCTATTCTTCAAGGTATGTTGTTGGTGGTGATGGATGAATTGACACGACATATTCAAAGGAAAATACTATTAGACCCTCAGGTTGATAGTTCGGATGGCTCGGACTTGGCCAGGGATTTACATGATGGACCTAGCCATGACCCAATAACTTTGGTTAAGATCAAATTTACTTAAGGCAAGACCTTGGCAGTGGAGTGGCTAAGGCATGTAAGGGAAGGTGCCGTCAAGGCATGACAAGGGATGGACAAGCTAAAGAAAAGCAAGACTATGATTGTGGCTAAGACAAGTTTGTGGACTATGAGCGAGGCAAGGCAAATGACTAAGAAGATTGGGCACCAATGGTAAGATGTGTGGGAAAGAACCTGCGCACAACACAGGCATGTGGATAAGGCGCAAAGTTGCATGTTAGGTGGGCTTTTGGCACCAAATTTGAAGGTTGCCTACATGTACTGCGCACATGCGTCACAATTGGGCAGTTACATAGTTTCTAGTTGTTTGTGGCATTGTCAGCACGATTAATAAGACTTGTATTTTGAATTCAAATAGGCCTACCAGTAGGGGGATGTCAACTACATAGGATAAGACATGTGTATGGCATGTGACAAGGTGTTGTCACCTATTTATTGTCACATACCAGATTTGGCTTGTGGATGAATTTTGTAAGGCTGAGTGTTTGTGTGCTTCTTTGTAGCACGAGTTAAATACAAAATTGGGAAGTGATTCCTGTATGTGCCTTGTGTTGTAATTTCTTATGCTAGGCTAATCTAAGTGCTAAACTAGATTGAGGGAAAAAGAAAGTGGGTTGAGTCATAGTAGTGTGACTGTTGCATGGAGTTAAACCAGAGAGAGTTGACCCTATAATTGATACAATTGTATATTATGTACAATTGACATACTATTGATTGACAACACATGACGGAGTTAATGATAGACGGGAGGTTTGAAAACAGACCTAAGAGTCAAAAGGTTTCAGGTTGAGCAGGAGTAAGACTGAGTACATGAAGTACAAGTTCGATGACGCATCATATGAAGCGGATGTGGAAGTGAGGGTTAATGCACGGGTCATCACCACGACAGGAAGCATCAAGTATCTTGGGTCAATAATCAAGGAAATGGAAAGATCGACGATGATGTTACACACCTATATAGTTCTAAACTATCGTTTTGCTTTAGCATGTAATGAGTAGAAAGAATATACCTTGACTATTTGACCAGTTCGTGTTTTTATGTAAAGGCCAGCATCACTATCAGGGCTATGTATCTCTACAGCATCTCTAGTAAACATGCCACAAGTAAGACCTACAAGTTGAAATCAACCAGTAATCAGCTAAAGCAGGAGATAGGGCAATGAACAAGTAAATATCCCAGAAAAGAAAATAAGACTAACATTAAAAATATCCACCCAAGTTACAATGTCATCAAAGATCTTTATATTCATGCAAAATGGTTTGACGATGTAATGGCAATACAAAAACTCGATTGAAGGGTGAAGCTGCATCTGTGCAGGTAAAGAAACCATATATTTTTCAATTAACATTTTCGTTTAGGAAAGAATATGGAGCTAGATCTACAAATAGCAGACCCCTGTTACCTTGGACTTATCTTCCATTCTCCACATAAATCCCTCCATTGACCCCACCAACATACTAAATGACAACATATATACTGGAAAAATGGAGGTTTTATCATCACTACAAACCTGTCTTTTACAGTTACAAGATCACCAACTGATTGGTAATTACCCATATACCTAAAAACACAGAATCAAACAGACAAATACTCAACAAAATCAGATAATACGGCATGATCAACGATACCAATCACTATCCATGGTTCTCTAGGCTAATGTTTCAGAGATGAAGCAGCTTGACACTAACTTATTAAAATCGTTATAGGCTTAACTTTCACTACTAATGACCAGCTAATTGTCTTAGTGTCAAACTAGTACTAATAACAGGCAGATAAAATTTGCAGTTGGAGTTCCTTGAGGAATACCATTTGATTAGATGGTATGTGAAGTGGTGACTGTAAATCATTTACCAAGTTTTAAACATTAATTAAGTTTTTTACATTATTCAGCTTCCTGATTGAGTTGTAATGCAGTTGTAATACCATCTTGCTACATGTACCTACAATTCAAGAAATTTACTAAAAGCGGATTTCAAAAAACTAAGTACCCGTAAGAGAACCGTGATCTGTATGCCATCCACACCATGATGACATGGAAGCATGGGCGGGGCAGCTGCAATAAAGTTGTACACTTCGTTAGCTGAAGACTACAAATATTCTGAATCAATGTATCATCCCTTGATTATTGCATTTATATTATTGGAGTTAACATATTCTAAACCTTTGCAAGAATTAATATAGTTAAAAAAAACTATGTGTGCCAACAGAAGGCCATAAAAATATTATTGTATGAATAAACTAACTCCAGTAGACTACTCAAGCAGCATTGAAGACATAAAGCAAAAATCTAATGTGAATGACAGCCTTGAGCTTTTGCTCGCCTGGGAACTGTCAGTTTGTAACTAGATGTGCACTTGTCTACAGAAAGTCACTGCTGCAATGATCACCTATGTGGCTAGGACTCTTCAAAATCCCTGCCACACCTGTGTTGTCACGACATGGATGTGGGTGTGAGATTCACACCAGATTTGGTCAATTTACTATAGGTGTTTTGACCATGTCTATGATCGAAAAGTATAGATTGATTGGATATTTGGTTTGATATTTGAGTTTATATGTCATATATAAAATATTACAATGCTTTGCTATTTAGCGAGATCTTGTGTGCATAAAATATTAGATGCTTATAAATAAGTAAATTTATTAGTTTTAGTTCAATAACTTTAATCAATCGAGATATATACTATATATGTCGTAATTTACACTTATTGGTTGTATCTCAGGCTCAGCACCCGTATCCCCACAGGAATCCATACCCCCAAATACTAAAGTTTATGTGATGAAGAATCAGACATCTAGATCTGCACCGATATCGGGACCCACACCTGAGTCTAAGAAACATAGATGATAACAGTCTATTTTAATCCGTGAATATGTCTTCTAAATCTAAGGAAATTCAAAGCTTAGTGCCCCTTTACTGGTAGCATTATAGAAGCAGCTATTCTTTCTTCAGAATGCACAGTAAAATTTTACTTGCATCTAATAGCAGTATATCATATGCACAAAATCCAATATATTTTGAAATTTGAAATGAAACACACTTCCTCTTGTCAAGATCAACTTTGCAATGTCATTGTCTCATTGATATTGCCTTCTAATATCGAAGTAAATGAAAGCAACTACTGGAAACAAGAATGATAGGGTGTTCACAATCAGACAGGATTGTATGGGATGTCTTAACTTGATTATTTCCCCTGTATCTTGATATATCTTTGTTTCCTTAGGTTGCTTGTGAGTGTTGTAGACATATGTTCAACAAGATATAGACCATTACATAACAGAATCAGTACCAGTTCTAGATATTAGAAATAATAAGGTTGTAAATTTTGGTATCGGAGGAGTAGGTTTTATTCATCTGAATAGTATGCAAATTTACAAGACAACAAATCCACACGTGTTATTCATCCAAAGAGTACACAATTTATAGTAGAAATAAATCAAATCAAAAAGGAAACTAATCCCTTGTTTTCTAGTAATCCAAGAGTTAAAGGGTTCTACTCTGATCCCTAAGTATCTGAAACTTCTTAACTTATCATATTTGAGTTAACCCATTTTCATGACGGGATACAAATAAACACTCTATGAAGATCGACGATTGAGGCCATGAGCAATCATTGGATAAACAGACGTTGATTGGCAAGATCACCTTTTGATAGACGTTCTACATCCGAAAATTTTGTTTTAGTAGGAGGTAATTTGTTGTCCTATAAACGTAAGATATAGAATGTGGTTGATCAATCTAATGTAGGTGCAAAATATCAAGCAACAATTGTAGCAACCTATGAGCTAGTTTGTATTCAACAGTTTTTGGAGAAATCAATAGATGGAACTTATGTGTGATAACCAAGCGGTCCTTCATATCACATCGGTATTTCATGAGGACTAAGAGCCTATTTGGCCTGGTGGTTAATAGTCCAAAAGCACTTTTTTGAAAAAATTAAAGTGTTTGACCAATAAGTAGAACGGCTTTCAAATAGAAGCAGAAGCAGTTTTTCTAAGGTTGGGAAGAAGCTAAAAGTTTCTGCTTCTTAAAAAAAGCAGAATCAAAAAATTGTTTTTTCAAATCAAAGTACCCCTATTATTTATACTTATATACTAATATATCCCTTGTTAATTAGAGCATATCTCATAAGTTTCCATTTAAGAATTTTATTTTCATTTTTACGCAATAGATTCTTTATTTAATTTTATGTTTTAATTTGTGGAATGATTTTTTAATTTATTTGGTTTGATGTTTTTAATTATATTTAAATCATCATGTTAATATTATATCAATATTTAATATTTTCTTTGATTTATCTATGTACAATATTGGTTGGAAATTTGTAATATGTACTTTTTTTATTAAATAAAGATAAAAATTAATTAATTTTTTATAATAGATAATTAAAATAATTTCTCTCTATAAAATAATCTTAATATTAGAAGTGCATTGAAAATTGTCCATTTTCATAATTTGACTCTCAAAAGTACTCTTAAAAAAGATTAGTAAAACACAATCAGCTTATCAAACAGCACTTTTCAAATGAATTAGTCAAACACAAATTGTTTTTTTCAAAAGCACTTTTATGAAAAGTTACTTTAATAAAAGTGTTCATAAAAATACACAGTTTTTAGTCGCGTGGCCAGCAGGTTCTACGCAAACTGAGATTGACTGCCACTTTGTTAGAGAAAAGATACTTCGCGTAAATATTATTACAATATTTGTGAAATCAAGTAATCAGCTAACAGATATTTTCACCAAGTCTCTCATATTAATTACATATGCAACAAGTCCGATCATATGGCTTGAATGCACCAGTTTGAGGGGGAGCGTTAGAATAGAAATAGGAATAGAATTGGTATATAGTATCAAACGTGGAAAATGATTGTAATGTAGTGTGTATAAATAGGGCTCCATTATGTCTCACATGACTGATATCCATCAACTTGAGGGCGAGTGTTAGAATGACTTGAGGAAATAATCAAGTTGAGCTTTTCACTCAATTCCTCCCTTCTCTTATTTTTCCCAAAAGAATAATCATAGAGAGGGAAAGACCATTACCTATGCTGAGCTGGAAAATAGTAAAGCAGACGACCTTTATGACATCTAGAATGAACAAGTGTTTGTTCAAGGCCTTCACCCTCAAGCATCACCATCTCTCTGGATGCTGCATTATTTGCATTGAGCGACTAAACTGATGTGATTAATACTCATCACCTCAAGCTACAATAATGTTCATACAAAAAGAAAGCATAACAAAAATAAGGAAGCAAAAGCAGTTTCTTTTTTAAAATGAAAAGCGGTTTGACAGTAGAAACATATCAAAATCTAGACCATCAGGGTGACTATTGCAATTCTGTTAACAAAGCTCAATTACAACCATAATGATTTTGTCGAGGTTCCAAATGAGAAACTCAAGAAAACTGTTCCTCATATCTGTTGCAGGAGGAATCAAAGTGAAAATAAAGACTTAAGGACACATTTACAGCATGTCAAGGAAACCAAACATCTTTTACCATTACTTTGTTTAAAGAAGCCAGTACATGAACCAGTACGAAGCAAGACAGAAAGTGAAGAAACTGGTTTTGACATCAATAAAGAAAAAACAATCAAATTTGTACATTATTAAAAAGACGGAAAGAATCCTCCATATTAAGCCAAGTGGTAGCCTCACAATTGGCCACTTAGCATCGCTAAAAGAAAGAGGACATACCTAACTACTTTTGTAATAAAATAAAATTCTGAATTTTGAAATTCTAATTTCTTTTTAATTTATCCCACTGTAAATTTTTGGAATTTAAATAATTTCTCTCGTGATAGAGGCCAGTAGAAATGGCAAAGAACCGCGTCTTTAATTTTTGGGAGTCAAGAACCTAACTGCTGAAACGCGTAATACATCATGTCTTCAACCCAGCTTATATTTCTTATCAATACACAATTCTTTTCCACTGGATTATGGTTTTACAAGGAAGGTCGAATAATTGTTGATGTTGGTCGTTTTGATATAAGTAGTGTCAAGATCCTGTTGCAATTATTTGCAGTCGACTACAGAAAGCAATAGATGAGTTGAGATCTCAAACCAATTCCTTGGAGGCCTCTAGAGTAGTACAACCTACATTGAAATTTTTAAGGTATCTTGAACTTGAATTTTCCATTTAAATTTGGAATTGTTTATCATTAATGGGCTTTGGATTTAAGTTGGCTATGTGACTGTACATAGGAATGCAATTGAATACCCAGATCAGAACCATGGAAATAAAATAGATGGTACAAACATAGCACAAAAGACGCACCATAGCGATCACAGTGATACGCCAAGAGTAATCCCACATCCAGTATCAGCTTTCCAAGAGTTTTAAAGGCTGCAAAGCAAAACATATATGTTGAAAAACTCAGCAATGGTAATATCCTGAACAAAAAAATATTTTTACCATTTCCAACTACCAAATCTTGTTAAAGTTGGTATTATTTAAATATTACTGATGCATCATAGAACGAGAATATTGCAGAGGCACAGAGAATTGTTTCAGCATTCTAAAGCAAGGCAGGCGGCAACATGATATGAATTTGTACTGTCCTTTTTAATATTTGATATCTAGCATCAGGTTATACGAGTATATAAGTTGCTTTTAAAGACAAAACGTTTATGCATTCTTCTTCTTCTCATTCAGTCTTTTGAAATTCCCAAATTCACACACCCCAATTAAACATAACATCCCCATGCCCAAACAAAAAATGAAATAGAAGGGTCAGATCCTGAGATGACCCAAAGTCCACTCTTTTGAAATTCCCAAATTCTCACACCCCAATTAATCATTCAGATTAAGCCTATTAAGTCCATCTGTTTCTTTTTTAAGAAAGCCTCTTAATGGATCTGAAAAGATCTGAACGAATCAGATTTGTAGGAGAGTCTTAATACATCCAGACTTGTTTAATACGCTCTAAAATAATCACACGTCGCTTTTGTTTCTCTTTGTGTGGCTTATTTCTCTCTCACTACAAACTTTCTTCCTCTCTTTTCTCAATCAAACATCATTTTTTTTCCTCTTTGAACTGGTAAGTTTTCATTGTTTTTTTTATATTAACAATTTTTTTGAGGTGTATTGATGTTTATCAAGAACACTTCACATCTACCCTTTCAATATTTGTATACAAAACTTTTTGAAGGTTCTACTGCAACAAGAAGTTGTACCTATCCTTGTCCTGGTGTATGTTTTGTATCTACTACTATAGATATAAATACACCTAATGAAGTTGAAGATGTACTTGGTGACAAAAATGATGGAAGTCTTAGTAATTTGTATCTCAATCTTCAATTTCGACTGAAAGAAAAGTTTTGAGATGAAAAGAAAAAATTTGTTGTCTCAATTGGAAATTGATGAGAAGATGAGTATTGTTTTAGAGTTATTGACTAGAAAAAATAATATACCTAGCTTTGAAGAATGAAAGGAAATATTAGATGGTCTTGGATGGGAAGAACCATTATACAGTACAACTATTAGTATATTTTGTGAAATTATCAGCTACAAAAAGCATGGATGATGCTACAGGTTCACAAGTTAGAGAATTGAATTAAGGTCATCGAAAACAATAGGAATTTTTTAACTTTTCTAATTAGCTAGAATATATGTTAGGCGTTGATAATGTGAAACCTTCTTTATTATTGATTAGTTTGATAATTTATTTTATTAAAAGATGTTTGTTGAATTCTTTTTAAAAAATCATGTTATAATAATTTTTATATTGAAATATAATTGTTATTAGCATATCATATAATTTAATTTTTTTAATCAAATATAAACATTTAAAATATTATTTTTATTAAAAATTAATATTATTTTGACGAAATAAATTTTTTATAATATTTAATTTGATATGCACATTCAAATATCGAAAACAAACCGTCTTAATCATTCAGTGTTCACATCTAGACACCACATCTTAATATTCAGATGTATATTCAGATCTAGTCATGTAGATCTTAATGCACATCTTAATATTCAGATGCTTATTCAGATTCAAACGTCTTAATCTTAACGGAAACAAATGAGGCCTTAAGAGGAAATACATTATCTTAAAAGAAGCAAACTAAAGCTCAAAGCTTTATATAAAAGATTTACTCAAATTCAAGATGTGTACATTAAGGGGTTGCTGGCTATACAACTAGCATAGCTAATACCATGTTTGGTAGCATTAGTTGTTTTGTACAAAATTCAGCATTCCAATTATGATGTTTGATTATCATTTTACAATCCCACAAACATAAAACATGTATAAGTTATAAGTTGATTTATGTATTATTTTATATTGGATAGAAGATGAAATATCTAATACATGGATAAAACAATTAAAATGACAAATTTACCCTCTGTCATGCCATACTTAAGTTTATGGATTTGATTGTAGTGCATCATATGCCAACTATATACCTTACCCTGCCTCATTTTTGAAGATCAGAAAATTTATCATGCATTGTAAACAAATATTTTATTTTAAAAAGTATATAATGTATATAAATTTCTAATACAACAAACCAAACATCCAAAGTAGTAATTCATGCATTGTAATCTTTGCATTACTTATTAACTAATTCTAGCATAACTAATCCTGCATAATTAATCTCTGCATAACTAATCCCTACATAACTCTAATCAGCAACCAGAAGCCTTTGTATAGGCTTACAAAATCTAAGAATAAAAAGTTACCTACCGATGTGGAACTAAAACTTACTACATGATAAGGACAACTATTATTATCTAGATAACATTGACAACTAATATTATCTAGATAAGGTTGACAACTGATATGAAGAGGAGGTGCATCGGTATCCAATGACCAAGTGAAGAGATGTGAGAGGTTGGCTATGGTAGATCTTAGGACAAGTAGAGGTAGGCCAAAAAAGTATTGGAGAGAAGAGACTAGACAGGACATAGCACACCTGCTATATACCAAGGAGAAAACCCTAGATAGGAAGATATAGAGGTCAATGATTAGGGTAGAAGGTTAGTAGCTAGTCGAGAATTGTCTACTTTCCCCTATCAATAGTATTTTTAGATTCCCTACTATCTAATGCTTAGATTTTATTATTACATGTTTCCGTTTTTTGTTATTGTACTACTCCCTCCATGCCATTTTATGTGACACCCTTTCCTTTTTTAGTCCATCCCAAAAAGAATGTCACCTTACTATAATTAGAAACAACTAAACTTTAAGATTTTCCTTTTATCTTTTACCCTTAATGAAATTAGTTACAACCACACAAATATCTAAGGATTATTTTAGATCACTAGTTTTAAGACTTTTCCTTTTATTCTTAAATACCGTGTCAAGTCAAACGGTGACACAAAATGGGACGGGGAGAGTATTGATTTTTGCTACTTATTTCTTTTCTTCATTATTTTTTTAATGACCTTGATGTCCGAGCCAACTTGCACTCACCTCAACTAATTTCGTCTACCAACATGTACTACGTAACTCTATCCACTAAGGCTAGAACAAATGTCTTTTCTCTATTAATTTCACAATTGTATCTATTGTATTTCCTATCCTACTGATTTTATACGCTTTACTTGAGCCAAGGGTCTATCAGAAACAACTTCTGCTTTCACAAGGTAGGGACACACCATCCTTCCCAAACCTCAATTGTGGGATTACACTGGTTATGTTGTTGTAAGGCTGACAACTAATATAAGGTGATAAGTTCGTTTCATCATCATATGGTAAGTGGTTGCATTAGCATGTGATAAGTTGTTGTATTAGCACGTGACAAGCTCCTATGCCAGAAGCTCTCAAATGAATCTTGAAGATCCTGGTAGTGAGTGGTGTTGAGGATGGTGGTGACAGTGGTGGGCTGGCGGCATGTAGAGAGAAGGTATAGGAGAAGGGAAAGTTGTGGTGCCAGTGACATTTGCGGCGGGGAGAGAGAGGAGAAGGGGAGATGGTGGTGCCAATAAGGTGTCAAGGATGGCGGTGCAAATGGTGGTAAGAGATAGAAGGGGAAGAAGTGGAAAAAAAAAGTGTATCACACGCTTAATGTTACAAGCGTAGTGCCACATCAACGAATTATGTCTAATAGACATATTTTGGCTTGGGTTCAGGTACTAAATAGGTACAACCCTTAGTTCAGATGTCTAAATGAAAAATCCAAACAAGTATTAGCGGCTACGTATGTATTCAACCATAAAAAATTGCATGATGACTTATCTTTCATGCTATCCCAAATAATTGCCCTTCCTAAAAGGACAAAATTGCTTACCAAATGTTACATAACCATAACAGTTTGCATAGAATCCACTTCTCCACTTGTACAGTAATATTTTTTCTTCCCTCTAAGTAAAATAAAGATAACTTGTAGCATTCACAAGATTCCCCTGTAATCAGATTTCTCATTGATACCAGGACATTATAGGACAAAATATCTACTTGGTATCTGATCAGAGTTATGAACAAGCTTTAACCCACCAACTAACAAAAAATAAGACAAAAATTGTGTTAGTATCTACCTGTTTCAAGTTCTGGCAGAGCCTTATGTGGCCATATATTTGACCCACAATATGATGGATACCTTCAACACAACTAAAATTTAGCTGCATGAAAATTAAGCATGCATATGCAGTTTATCTCAATTCAAAAGTAAAAGCATAAAAAGTAGTCCCTCCATTCCACTTTATTTGACACTATTTCCTTATTAGTCTATTCCAAAAAGAATGACATACTCCTATATTTTCTTAATGAGAAGCTTTTATAGCCATACAAATGCTATGACATGTATAAAGACTACGAATTTCAAAAGTTCTATAGCCACACGAATGTCATGGCATATTTAAGCACAAGTTTCAAAAGTCTTCATTTCTTTATTAAACTTTACGCCAAGTCAAACTATGACAAATAAAGTGAAACAGAGAGAATAACAACTACATCTCATCTTTCTTTTCCTAAGTAGTGTGACTTAGACTTCACTTCAGCTCTCAATTCTACACTATATTCACTCAGTTCTTTACGAATGAAGCAGTGAAAAATTTACCGTTCAATGAGGGATTGCTCTGTCGTAGGTACATCTAATATTGGATTTGCATAGAAAGATCCTTTCAGCAAATCTGCACAGGCAAATCCATGACACATTTTAAATTCGTCAGAATGATATATTTAAACAATAGCAATTTGCATGTTTGAGGAAAAGTTAAATAAGTGAAACCAAGATATTTGCACACATAATATACAATAAAGAGATATCAATGTTATGGTAGACAAATAGCTTATTAGTAATTGTCACTTCTCCAGCAATTTGCACTCTCTGCATATTTGTTTGAACACAAAGTTAAGAAACTTGAATAAGTAAACTTTTGAGTTTCTTGACTTTGTGTTCAAACAAATATGCAGAGAATGCTCTATTTTACTTTGTGAAGCAATGTCTTTGTAATCAATGAGGGTGGGTAACTTTTTCAAGATGTATCACAACAAATTTGCAGCACCCTAAATGCAACCATTGTGCAGCAATAGTTTATTCAAACTTCTTTGTCCCAATTGACTTGTTAATCCCGTGTTCTTTTAATCGAACTCCAAAATTAACAATTACACTCATATGGCAACTTGAATAAGTAAGACGAATTTATGAGTTCCTTTTTCAGGACCGTGGTGTCTGGGCCAACTTTTGCGCATCTCGACTAATTCCACGAGATACCTACCACCTCCCACCAGCAACAGAAGACGAATTTATGAGTTTCTTAACTTTGTGTTCAAACAAATATGCAGAGAATGCTCCATTTTACTTTGAACACCAAAGGTTACAACTTGCATGAGAACTACGAAAATATAGGGAATAAAGTGCAAAATTGCACTGTTCTCACATTTTCTGACAACTTTCAATCAAACTGCTCATGGAATGGTGACCTGGTAGAATCATACCAAAATTTCTGGCATGTCCACTGTGTTGGAACAACAGTTTGTGATCATTGGTTATGCATTGTCATACCAAATTCTCTAATTGTCTTCCTACACCTCCAGTCTCTTTTTAGTAAGTTACTTGTCACTTGTTAGATGATACTCATTGTTATTAGGGGTTATTCAGTGACATGGGTACTTCTAGTTTGACCATAAAACAACTTAGCAATCCATTTCATCCGGATTTTGAAAGCTAGTATCTGTCTCCTATAGCCCATCGTAGGTGAATGCTTTTCATATGTCCTTTTGAATGATTTGTGAGACCTCCTAGTCGAGGGGAACATAGAACCAGAGGGTTATATAATAACATCATGGAGAGGAGGACATCTACAAGTAGCTTTAGATATTAGTTTTACCAATCATTCCCATTATGGATTCAGTTGATATTATAATTTAAACTGCTGAATTTTGTGGATCTTTTTAAGTTCCAATGTCGTTAAAGGATCACTTGAGGCACACTAAAGTCCAGAAGCTAGGTGCAGTGAAGGTTGGATGCTTCTCCTCGCAAAGGTAGTACTCTAGTTCAAACATCAAAGTATGTGCCTCAATTGCCATTAGTTCCATGTTTTAAGGCCAACACCGAAAAATAAATAAAGTTGGTAAAAGCAACATGGACAATTAAGATTAGCATGTTAGTAATTAGGAATATAATATAAGATTTAGTACAAGCTAATCCAAATAGAAACTTAATATTGTACTAATAACAATTTCAAAATGATTTGAATATCATTAACATGGTAAACTCCATATATTTCACTTAATTTCATCTTTTTCTTTCTTGGTCCATATGATTTTATTTATATCTATGTAATTGTGTTTTCTTCACATGATATTATTTATATTTTTCACCAGCCCCTTTCTTTACTAAAGCATGCTTGAATTGCATATTGCACTTAAAACACCAACCTATACTTGGCGTTTTTCTAGTTATAGGGATCATTTGGTTGAGTGTATTAGAAAAAAAATGCATGCATTAGCTTTGTGTATTATTAGTATCTTGTTTGGTACATAGTTTTAGCCTATGTACACTCTATTGCGTATTGAGGTGTGTGTTACTAATACCATGGATTTTCATGTATTAGTAATACAAAGGGTTTCAACACATGCATTAGATTGATTAATGACATAACTATCCCTCAAATCCCTCTCTGAGACATTTCCCATTTTCCAAAGCTAAAGAGTGTGGGGGGTATTTAGGTAAACAAACATTTTTCATAGAAGTTATGAAAGACTTGTTATTTCTAATGCATCAAACCAAATGATGTTATACGAAATAATGTCCGCATAACTAATACCAACATTACTAATAATCCACCTTATACAACATTATTCTTATAAACTCTACCAAATGACCCCTTTATAGTCTTTGACTAAATGATGAGTTCATCTTCATTAGAAATCACACCTTGTTTGTTTGAGTAATCTAGTGTGCTAAACTATTTGCTGAATGAAACAACAAAACAGTCAAATTTTAGTAGGCAAACTCCTACCTAGCTTTCCGGATTCGAGCTTTTCTTTTCCATGACTCCATCCAAAGTTGTACCTAAACATCATTGCCAAAAGTTGTTGAAGATGTGGATCAAAGAGAATACATGGACGTACATAAGCATAACTGCATAACCATATTTTTTTAAAAAAAAAGATATGGTTGGAGATCTAAATAGATTGCAAAAAGCTGGTGATATTCAAGATCAAAGAAACAAAAATAAAGCATTAGATTATGGCTCACCTGCTATTAGGGTCTTCAAGCTCCCTTTTCACATCTTCAGGAAGGTTGGCTAACCTTTTGAAGAAGAGACACTGATTATATGAACAGTTCACTAATATTTTCCTACACACATACAATTTCATGCGTCTACCTATCTTTGATATACAGATAATATTTGATGTCTGAATTTTGTACCTGGGACCAAGGTGGAGAAGATTCCGTCGCCACAGTGAATAACCAGGAACCTAGAGAATATAATAAAAACAAAAGAGGTATGAAGAAAAGTAAATTCACATTCATGTCGTGAACATGAAACAGATACAATACGCACTTCTATAATCAATACTCTTCAAAAACTCCAAGGCTGGGCTTTTATGAGACTTCAACCAACTTCTACAAGATGTCCAGATATTACGATATTCAGATTTTGAATCTGTCTAGATCTTGAGTTGGTTAGGCTGGATCCCTCTTTACGTGCTAATTATGTTTCTGATATTAACTCTCTTACGTTTACCAACTAGTTAGTTTATCCTTTCCCTTTTGATGCAAAAATAGCACCAGATGCATCATGTTTGACAATATACATATGTTAACAAACCTTTTAAGGGTTTGAGTTTTCAATTTAGGGACCAAACAGCTCCCAAACTAACAAAGAACTTAAAGTATTTGGATAGCCCCTCCCTAGGAATTCTCATCCTTTTTGCTCCATTGGTGACACGAACTCACAACTTTCGGATTGGAAGGTAGGGCTGCTTACCATCCGAGCAACTCCTTCTTGTCAAAATATATATATATATATATATATATATTTGCTGACAACATGTCAAGACAAATGATTTTATCACCGATAAGAATATGTGTGGGTACTGGGCAGGGGCGGAGCCAGCATGTTCTTAGGGGTTCAGAACCCCTTCGGCGGAAAATATTACTATATATACATGATTAAAATTATTTTTTAGGTATATATAATAGATGTCAAACCCCCCCCGGACTAGTTCGTGTGTTCACTTCTTCAGATTTTGAATCCTCTTATCGAAATTCCTGGCTCCACCACTAGTACTAGGTATGTATATAGATATGAATTTAAAAGATACTGAAGGACAAACACATTACTTAATTTCTGTAAACACTTGCACAAAAGAACAAACAGTTGAAATTCAAACCAATGAAGAAATCCATCAAGTATTTTACTATAGTCAAATTCGAATATTTTCGAAGTGAATCAGAAAACTTCACAATAGCAGAAGAAAAGTAAGTTTGAGGCAGTATGTAGAAGAAGTGAATACTAGTAACGTATTGGAACGGTGAAAAGTTACCTCGGATATGGATAGAATTCCTAGACCATTTGGGCCAAAACCTTGTTCTATTTTTGCCGATAAATCAGCATTTTTGTCCTATTTGATCCACAATCAAGTGACAAAAATAAGCATATTTGACAAAATTGAATTGCAAAAACGAAGAACATCAGTATCATATTTTGGTTATAGTTATTGTATTTTGAAAGGAAACGCCATGAATGAAAAGGTCACCTTTAGTTGGGTATATGGTATGGAAACAGTTGAAACTTTAGGGGAGAAGGAACTCATCGTGATGGAAAGGCGAAGAGAGGGAGAATGAGCTTGTGTCTGTGTGTAAGAGGGATTCACTGGGAATATTCGACTCTGCATTGCTATTTGCTCAAAGCCGCCCCCACCACCAAAAGGTCAAATTGTATACTCTTTGACAAACTTATCAAAAGGTCAAATTCATGGAAAAATTATACAAATTCCACATTTTAGTTTACTTATTATCATTATCCTCTATAAGTTTTACAAATCTCCAAAATCTCTCATTTTCGCGCATCAGATTAGTATATCAGCGCTTATATTATTGTATCTCGCGTATCAGATTAATGTATCAGCACTTATATTATTGTATTTCACGCATGTATCAACACTTATATAGCTCTGATACATTAATTTAATGCGCGAGATAGACTAATATAAGCGCTGATACATTAATCTGATGCGCGAGATACAATAATATAAGCGCTGATACACTAATCTGATGCGCAAAAATGAGGGATTTCTGTAATTATAAACTTTTAAGGGATAAATTGTAATTTTGCCTTAAAAGTATGTGATTTCTGTAATTTGTCCAATTAGAATATACTTGTTTTGGTTCTCATATATATATAATAATAATAACAATAATAGTGATACAAATAGTTTTCTTTTTCTCTTTTATCTCACTCAAACTCGCAAGTTGACTCCCACCCTTTTTACTCTCTTCGTAACCTTCGGATTGAAAAGGTTGGAAGTGAGGATTGCTTTATCCGAGTAACTCCCTCTCGTCACTCTTTCTTTCTTTTCATTATTTTCTTTTCGTTTTTTTCTTATTAAAAGGCCTGTGGAGGATTGATTTTACCACGGGCATGTTTGAAAAGTCACACTGTTAATTAGATTTGGTATAATTGGGTGTAATTTCACAAACTGACATATTTAATTGGTCATGTAATTATTTGGTTAGTAGGTAATTAGATGTAGTTGAAAGGGGTCATCGGTTGTGAATTGTTGGTAATTTAAATAGTGTAATCACAAGCTGATTAGTATTTTAATTTTTTTGTTTGTTTTAATTTATTTTTAGTTCTATTAATTTAAATTCTTTTTTATTTTTATTATTCTAAAAATATATTTTATTTTATATTATTTATATCCCATTTCTTTCTCATTCTCAACCTTGACCGACTTGTGAGTTCATACAATTTTTCGTATTATCTATTTTATTTATGTATTCTATGTTTTTTTATTAGCATTATTTTTTAGTATTCTAATTTTAAATCGAAAGAAAATTCATTGTTAAATAAGGTTATAGATTTATGTTTTTCTTTTCTTTTGAATTATATTTATGTATGTTATGTTGAAATTTGACATAAAAGATTACATTACATTTCTTTGCGAATTTAGAACTTATGTTATATTTTCAATTTCATTTGTTTTAGTAGTATTGACTTAATATTCACATTGCATGCCATTTATTTTTTAGTTAGACTTGTTAGATTATCTTTTTAATAAATATTTTCATAATTTATGACATTATATTTATAATATTAATATTGTTTTAAACATGTATTTTATGTTTTTCATAGAAATCTAGTACTTTTAGTTTTTATTATTAATTTAATTTAATTTAATTAATATATACTAATTTGAAAAACATAATTAATTTTTTATAATATTAGTTAAGAATATATGTTTGTTAATGAATATATTTCCAAAAGATTATATATATATATATATATATATATATATATATATCATTTATAAAGTCTCTTACTTGTCTAATATAAGTTTTTAGTTTTAGATAATTAACTTTATTCTAAAATTTTAATATAACCTTATGGTTCTTCATATACATACTAGTAAAAAATAGCTCGTCCGGTCCAATAATATTATGCTATTAATAAAAAGAAAATACATCAAATCAACCTTACTTGGCAACAAGATTTTACTTTAGCATTTTAACTACGTGATGTTTATTTAATCCCTTTAATAATTTTAGCACTTTAACTATATGACGTGACATGGAGAGTGAGCTCACTCTTCTAAAAGCGTGTGAAGGGAAAAAGAAAAATTAAATTATAAGATTGTACATATGTCATTTTTTTATTGGCTAACATATAATAATATTTTTAATTTTTATTATGATATATTAACTTTTATTTTAAAATGTGAATTTTCTTATTTAGAGATAATGAAATTTGTGGATCCCATTCTTTTAATAAAATTTTAATATTTTTTTTCTTTATTTTGTTGTCTTCCCCACCTCCTCCTACCTTTTTTCCGTAGACATGCCCAGTTCTATCCATTACTTTCATTCCACCGGCCCTTTAGCAATTCGCTATTCTATTCCTCATTACTTTATTATTGTTGACATTGATTTCACATAATCCAACACCAATATCATTGTTACAACCATTAATTCCATAACACCCACCACTAATAAAAATAATGACGAAGAAGAATGGAGTGATGAGGAAAACATATTATTAAATAATCTTTTTCTCATCCTTATGGATTGGGAGCATAGTTCACTGTGTTGTTCTATGTGTTAATCTCAACATGGTATCAGAGCCCAGCTCAAATTGATCGATAACTTCGTGATTCATCCACTCACACGCCGTACATTGCGGATACGTTGTTTTTCTTCTCTGTGTGTTTTTTTTTTTTGTTGAATTGCTGATCTATGATGGCGAATGATAATGGTGAGGAATCGAGTGATACTGGTAGAAATCCTAATGGTATTGGGATTGAAAATGCCAACTCTTCCTTGTACATGCATCCCTCTGATAATTCAGGTGCAACATTGGTACCAATTCCTTTTGATGGAACAGGATTTAGGTCGTGGAAGAGAGGTGTTTACAGAGCCCTCTCAGTAAAGAATAAATTCGGTTTTGTTAATAGAGAGTGCAAGAGGCCAGATCTGGAGACGCCTCAATATCATCAATGGGAAAGGTGTGATAACATAGTTACCTCTTGGATTCTGAACTCGCTTGTTAAGGAAATTGCAGATAGTGTGGAGTATGTGAATGATTCGTTCGAATTATGGAGAGAATTGGAAGATCGATATGATCAAACAAATGGAGCAAAACTCTACCAGATCCAAAGGGAGATAAATGATTTGTCTCAAGGAACATTAGATATCACAACGTACTATACTAGGATGAAGAGATTGTGGGAGGAATTAAGCACTCTACATGTTAAAACTCAGTGTAAATGCAACTGCAGTTGTGGAGCAAATGAGAGTGTTTTCAGAGCAGAACAAGAGAGAAGATTAATTCAATTCTTTATAGGACTGAACGAGACTTATACTGCAGTTCGAGGAAACATCCTTATGATGAACCTGCTACCATCACTTGCACAAACCTTTTCACTGTTAGTGCGGGATGAAAAATAGTGAGAAATCAAGAATAACACTCAGCTGTTCATGGAGTCTACTGCTCTTAATGCAGGTAATTCTGGAAAAATGATGATGGAATCGGGCTCATTCAATGCTAGTAGTTCAGGAGGAGCAAGTACCTCTAGACAGCCTCGTCAAAATGCAGCAGGTAACAACAATTTTAGAACCAACTACTCTCAGACAACTACTTATAATGGAAATAGGGGTCGTCTAGTATGTGACTACTGTAGGAAGACAGGCCATACTAGGGACAGATGCTATAAACTTCACGAATACCCACAAGCCAATCCTCAACAATCAAACAACAATCAGAATTCTCAAAATGGATATCGCAGTAACAATCAGAATTTCAGGAATAACAAAGGCAAAGGTTCTATGAATGATGTGCATGGTTTCTCATTCAATGTGATGACGAATGGATGTGAGGAACATGCTGGTACACATGATACACAGAGTCCCAAGCTGACAAAAGAACAATATGAGCAATTTGTGAATCTACTGCAACATTTCCAATCAGAGAGTTGCGGGGATAATGCTTCAAATATGGATCATGTAAATGGCAATGTGAACTTTGCAGGTATGATAGTTTGCACTTCTTCTATTGATTTTGGAAAATTATCTTGCAAATGTTTCAAAAACAAAGTTGATTCTTGGATTCTAGACTCAGGTGCCTCAAACCACATGACTTTTGATATAAAATCCTTAACCGACATTACATACCTTTCCTATCCTTTACTGATCACTTTACCAAATGGCTATAAGGTGAAAGTCACTCAAATTGGGACTGTGATAATTGCATCAAACATTGTATTGCATAAAGTACTGTATGTGCCCTCTTTAAAGTATAATCTTATATCCATTCAGTGTCTTTCCATGACTTTGCCTAAAAGTGTTATATCCTTTACAGAAACTTCATGCATTCTACAGGCCCCTTCAATGAGGAGGCCTCTGGAAATTGGTAAAGTCAAAAATGGATTATATTTTGTGTGAAGAACAACAATCATTCTGATATGAAGTGTGTTGTTCCTGCTGCTGCTTCAAGTGTTCTTACTTACAGTTCAAATTCTTGTAATGCTACTCAATGTAATCATCTTTCCAATATAGATAGCATATCTAGGAAGAATAAGTGTTTACACAAATCCACTATGCAGAATTCTATTTCAAAAGACATGAATCAATCTTATGTTTCAGCTTCTTGTACGTCTCTTACTTGTGATATGAATGTGTTGTGGCATAATAGACTTGGACACGTACCCTTTGTAAAAATGAGGGAAATAAGATCCATACCTAATAACTTCCCCACTAAACAATCTTTTTTATGTAATATTTGTCCAATGGCAAGACAAGCAAGGTTGCCATTTCACCAGAGTACCAATACTTCCACCAAAATATTCCAACTGCTGCATGTTGATCTTTGGGGTCCTTATCATACAGTGACTCATGACAATCATAAATATTTCCTTACCCTAGTTGATGACTACAACAGATGTACTTGGACTCAACTTCTGACCTGTAAGAGTAATACCCTAGGAGTAATCAAGACTTTTATATCCCTGATTGAAAATCAATTTGACACCAAAGTAAAGTCCATAAGAACTGATAATGGACTTGAGTTCATTAACACATAAACATCATCCTTTCTTAAATCCAAAGGGATCATTCTTGAGAGAACATGTCCCTACATACCATAACAAAATGGTGTGGTTGAAAAAAAACATAAATATCTATTAGAAACTGCCAGAGCACTTCTTTTCCAATCCAAGCTACCACTGAAATACTGGGGAGAGTGTGTTCTGTGTGCCACATATATCATCAATAGACTCCCTACTTCCCACATCAAAGGAAAATCTCCTTAGGATTTGTTGTACAATTCCAAACCATCCTACTCCCATGTGAGATCATTTGGATGTTTGTTCTACCCTACTATCCCAAAGTTACAAAGAGATAAACTCCAAGCTAGGACCACACCTCATATCTTCATAGGGTACCCATTTGGATCAAAAGGATACAAGGTTCTCAGTCTGACCACAAGAAAAATACACATTTCTAGAGATGCAGTTTTTAAAGAAAGTATATTTCCTTTTGTTGTTGTCTCTGATGTATCTTCTTTTCCTTATGTTTTAAACTCAGTGCCTTTTATTGATGCTATTAATACTGAAATTGGTTCACATACTGTACCACATGTTGATAATAATGTACTTGATGCAAGAAACATACCAGGTGACACCTTATTACCTCAATCAGTTGACTTACCATCTGTTCCTCTCTCATCTTTCCCTCAGCAACCTTCTATTGTTCCTCATAATAGTGAGTTAACTGTAGTTCCTACTAGATCTCATAGATCACATAGATTACCTGCTTACCTTCATGACTACATTTTGCCCAACACCATAACTAAACCAGCCCATCAATTACCTAATGAAAATATTTCCCTAAATGCTGCTTTCTCAAAACATCATCATATACCACCTGAGATTCTGGAAACTGAGAGTCAAGCTCTTGTTAGAAGCATTAGCAATGATGATGAACCTTCTTCATATGAAGAAGCTGCTATGAATCCTGTCTGGCAGTTAGCCATGACACAGGAATTTGAGGCACTTCATTCAAATCATACTTGGGACTTGGTGAATTTGCCAAGTGGTAAAAGGGCAATAGGTTGCAAGTGGGTGTATAAGGTGAAACACAAGGCTGATGGGACCATTGAAAGGTTCAAAGTAAGACTTGTAGTGAAGGGGTACACTCAACAAGCTGGAATTGATTACACTGAGACTTTTTCACCAGTGATTAAGATGACTACTGTGAGAGCTTTGTTGGCTACAACAGTAAAGAAGGGCTGGAACATTTATCAACTTGATGTAAATAATGCCTTCCTTCATGGAGAGCCACATGAGAAAGTGTATATGGAAATTCCCCCAGGCTTGGCAGTGGACATGTTAGGATTGGTCTGCAAATTGAACAAGTCATTGTATGGGTTAAAGCAATCTAGTCGACAGTGGTATGCTAAGCTAGCTGAGGTCCTATATTCTAGAGGCTACACTCACTCACTGAATGATTATTCACCTTTTCAGAGGAAAACTGCAGATTCCACTGTTTTTGTAGTTGTTTATGTAGATTATGTTATTTTGAATGGAATAGATGTAATTGAAATAAAAGAACTTAAGACCTTTTTGCATGACAAGTTCAAAATTAAAGATTTAGGAAGACTGCACTACTTTCTTGGGATGGAGGTACTTTACAAAGATGATGGTCTCATTATTTCCCAAAGGAAGTTTGTCCTTGATCTATTAAAGAACTACAACATTTCCAGCATGAGCAGTTGTAATTCTCCACTAGATCCTACAATAAAGCTCCAAGCTAAGAAAAGGCCTCTACTTTCAGATCCTGCATTTTACAGAAAGTGTGTTGGAAAGTTGAATTTCCTAACTAACACTAGGATGGATATATCCTATAGTGTACAACATCTTAGTCAATTCATGCAAGACCCTAAGGAGCTTCACGTGAATGCAACATTTCACCTCTTGAGATATCTCAAGACAGATCCTACCTTAGGGATCTTTATGTCACATGATCAATCTTATAATGTCAGAGCTTATTGTGATTCTGATTGGGCTTCTTACCCTGATTCTAGGAAGTCAGTAAGTGGTTACATTGTATTGCTAGGTAACAGTCCTCTGAGTTGGAAATCAAAGAAGCAAGAAACCATATCATTATCTTCAGCTGAGGTAGAGTACAGGGCCTTAAGAAAGGTTGCAGGTGAATTGGTTTGGCTCAACAGATTATTAGAGGAACTCACAATACCATCACCAACTCCTTTTGATGTCTATTGTGATAGTCAATCAACCCTTCACATTGCCAGAAATCCTGTATTTCACGAGAGAACAAAGCATATTGAAGTTGACTGTCACTTTGTGAGAAATCTTCTACAAGAAGGCCTTATTTCATTGCATCATATAGCCTCTGACAATCAACTGGCAGACATCTTGACAAAGACACTAACTGGGATTAAACATTCTGCAGCACTCCACAAGTTGTCAGTGTTCTCCACACCTCCAACTTGAGGGGGGGGTGTTGAGATTTGATTATCTAACTTAATCTTGTTATTAATCATTAGTTGGTTAGTTAGGATTAGTTAGTCATTTCTGTTAGTAACTGAAGATTCTAGAAGCTGAATGCCAGCTGTAAAGTAGTTGTTGATTAGTTACTTCCCATTGTATAAATACACATACTTGTACAGAAGTAAGATGATAAATTTTTTCCCCAAATTACTCAATTCTTCTTTCCTCATCCTTATGGATTGGGAGCATAGTTAACTGTGTTGTTCTATGCGTTAATCTCAACAAATTGATTTCACAATACTTAATAGTCACATCAATTTCACAATACCCAGTGTGAGGACATATTAATAGATCCAAATTTCCAATTAATGTTCTTACAACTTCAATCTCACCAATGGAATGAAGATTAGAAACTCAAAAAATAGTCTTAAAATTCAAGAAAGTTAATATTTATAAAATGTAAGCATCAATATTTTACTTGTGATTTAGGCATAACCCTTATTGATAAAAGATGTGAATTGTGAAGCTTGAGGCTATAGCTAAATACACCATTATTGAAAGAAATTAGCTTCAATTTCAGTTGGCATTGTTGAAAATATTTAGCTTTAATTTTTTACTTCCATTGTTGAAAGAATTTACCTCCAATTTGGGGGCTGATGATGAAGCTCTTTGTTAAATAAATGAGCCCACATAATCTTAGAAATTAATTAATTAGAGTATAAGTCCGAAAAAAATATTTAAAGAAAAAGATAAATTGGTGAATAAGCAGAAAGAAATTAAAAAAAATTAATGACATGGTGCTTACATGACAGATGAGAATGGTATTATAATTTAAAAGTGATATTGAATTCACTTGAAAGATGTTAAAGAGGGTAAATAAACACTCACGTAGTTAAATTACTTAAGTATGTCATGAGATATTCAAATGTTATTCTAGGAAATGGATATCACCTAGGTGTGTTCTTAAAGTTGATTTAAGAAAAGCTTATGACACCTTAGAGTGGAGTTTTCTAAAGAAGCTGCTCATTGACATGAGATTTCCTGTGAAATTTATACAATGGATCATGACTTGTGTTTCTACAGTATCCTACTCCTTGATACTTAATGGGGATTTGACTATGTCCACATACCTCTTTGTTTTGGCTATGGAGTATTTGGGAAGAGAGCTTAACCAACAGAGCATGAATGACAACTTAAATTTTCATCCAAGATGCAGGAAATTGAACAGTGTTCATATATGCTTTGCAGATGATTTATTGATGTATTGTAGGGTAGACCTTATCTCTGTTAAATTGTTGAATGAAGCTTTCCTGTGATCTCTAAGGCTTCAGGTTTGCAGGCAAATTTAGAGAAGAGTTCATTATATATAGCTGGAGTTGCTGACCACACCAAAGAAGAACTGCTAAAAGAACTTGGATATGCTACAGGTGTACTACCCTTTAGATACCTGGGAGTCCCTCTAGCATCCAAAAAACTTAGTGTTAATCAGTTCTTACCCCTGATAGAGAAAATTACTGCATAGGTAACATGTTGGTCTGCAAAGTTACTTTCATATGCTGGGAGGGTGCAATTTATCAAATCAATTTTATTTGGGGTACAAGCCTATTGGTCTCATATTTTCTTAATTCCCAAGAAAGTTATGAAGAGCATAGAGCAAATCTGTACGTAGAACATTTTGTGGACTAGATCTGTAACTGTATCCAAGAAAGCATTAGTGGCTTGGGAGACTATATGTAAGCCTCATGCAGCTGGGGCCTTAATATCATGGACTTGTGCCTTTGGAACAGAGCAGCAATACTGAAACAATTGTGGAACATAGCTAGGAGCAAATAATATTTATAAATCCGGTGGGTACACACTTATTTTATAAGAAGGCAGCACATTGAAATATTCCAAATACCTAAGAGTGCTTCTTGGGTTGTGAGGAAGATCCTAGCAGCTAGAAACTGGCTAAGTCATGGTGCTTTGAACAATGCTTTTGCAATAACCCAAATTGGAGAGAAATATTCGATGTGAGGCTAAAAATACATATTTTAATCATTATTTCCTTACATTTATTATTTATATTTGTCCTTTTTTAGCATCAATTTTATGAATTGTGCTAAGTGGGATAATTTATTTGTAGGATTAAATTGGTGGGAAAATGAAGAAGTTTGGAGCTAAATCGAATTAAAGATGGAAGGTTGAAGAAGGAAATCAAGCAGACAACTTAATGAATAAAATTTAATAAAATAATATATTTATATATATAAGGAAACGGCGGCTGAAATTGAGGAAATTGAAATTTGATGCTTGCTGCTGCCACGTGGCAGCAAGTGAATAACATACAACTTATATTGAGGTGGCAGCAACATAGCTCACGCGGTCGGAGAAAAAGGAATCCAATTCCTTTTGGTTTTGGATTCCTAATTTGTTTGGACTCAATTATTTTATTTAGGGTTTCCTACATCTATAAATAGTGCATAGAAATAATTATTGAAAAAAAAAGCCAAGAACCAAGATACAAGACACAATATAAATTTTCTTCTAGCTTAGGAACTTTGGAAGAGCCGCCGTGGAGGCCGGAGAATTATGGTTTATTCTTTCTTCTCCTTTATTATTTATTTGTATTCGTGATTAATAAAAGATAGTTTAGCTATTATTCTTAACTTTTTATGATTAACACAAGCATATTTATTTTAATAAATTTTGATTGTGTTTTTGAGATAATGAGTAACTAACTTTCATAACTAGGGTTGTGAGAACCATGAGCAATTAACAAAGTATGAATAGTAAATAAGCAATTCTTGACTAGTATTTTGCATGCATTGATAAT
>NC_064283.1:26074829-26148733 GCF_019186545.1 Solanum stenotomum
TTTTTTTTTGGAGAGAAAAGAAAAGACCCTTTTGAGTTATATGATACTTACTATTTGGGCCTAATTTTTTAGTAGTACTTTCTTGTGAATGCTTGATTAAAAAAAAATGCAGACTCTTTGACATCTAAGCTCATGGTTGTGACTTTGTATATAGTTTATTTTATTTTGTAGTTTGTTATGATCCTGTCTCTCTTAGAAGTGGAATTGATCCATCTTGATTGATACTTGTGCCATGTGTGGTGAGACTTTGTTTATTCCATGTTTTGCAACTTAGTCTAGAACTTGCCCTGCATGTTATTGAAACGAAATAAAAAGTGTTGCTTTGTTTAGGAGATGATAATAGGCTTTCTTTGATTTGTCTAGTAAATTTTTGCCTTTTCAGATATTTTATCACTAATTAGCCCTTTTGAGCCTGTAGCCTTTTATTGGTAGCCATATTTTGCCCTTAACTATTTTGTTGAATCCCTAGTTTTTGCACCTTGCTTCCTTGAGCATTATAGTATAGACTTATTCTAATTATCAATTATGAGAAAAAGGGATGATTGAGTAATCAATGATAGCTACAAAGTGCTTAAAAGCCCTCTTTAAAAAAAAGAAAAAGAAAAAAAAAATGTGACATGAAAGAAAAAAAAATTACCTTGATGATGGCCCTGGTCCTTCCAAGGATGTTGTGCACCTTAACGCATGTAAAATACGTAAGTTGAGGGTGGCTATTATGAAGGGAAACTTTTTAAAAAAAAAAGACAAAAAAAGGATTAAAACATTTTTGAGAGGATGAGAATTACTTGTGAAATAATTGTTGAAGAGAGGGCTAAAAATAAAGAGAAGAAAATAAAGGGTTATGAAGTCTAAAATTGCAAAGTGCTTAAGGAAGTGTAAGTCACTATTATATAGTTTTCCTACTCATCCCCTATCCTACATTACAATCCATTAAAGTCCTATTTGATTCTATTCAAGCATGTTTAATTAGTGGAGATTTACATATTGGGCAAGCATATGGTTCTTTGTGCATACATGTGAATTTTCTTTGCGAGTGTGAGAGTATTCTTTGATGCCAAGTCCTTAATTTATATTCAATCTTTTGATTTGAGTGTATGGACTATTTATTCTTGTGAGGGCACTTGTTTCATGATATATAGGTGATTTTATCAACTTTCTTTGATGAGAGTAAGTGAGCAAGCTTAAATTTGATGAATTCAAAGTCCTTCTTTGAGGTTAGGAGGTTAGAGGTTTGTTGTTTATTTGTATGTCTTGCATAATGATTGAGAAGTCTACTTGATATTTTGAAATTGGTATATGGCCTAACTGTTTGTATTAACCAAAGTGATGACATTGCTAGTATGATTTTTTTTTTGGGATGAGTTTTAGTGTTTGCTCGAGGACGAACAAAAGTTTAAGTGTGGGGTGTTGATGTGAGGCTAAAAATACATATTTTAATCATTATTTCCTTACATTTATTATTTAGATTTGTCCTTTTTGAGCATCAATTTTATGAATTGTGCTAAGTGGGATAATTTATTTGTAGGATTAAATTGGTGGGAAAATGAAGAAGTTTGGAGCTAAAACGAATTAAAGATGGAAGGTTGAAGAAGGAAATCAAGCAGACAGCTTAATGAATAAAATTTAATAAAATAATATATTTATATATATAAGGAAACGGCGGCTGAAATTGAGGAAATTGAAATTTGATGCTTTGCTGCTGCCACGTGGCAGCAAGTGAATAGCATACAACTTATATTGAGGCGGCAGCAACATAGCTCACGCGGTCGGAGAAAAAGGAATCCAATTCCTTTTGGTTTTGGATTCCTAATTTGTTTGGACTCAATTATTTTATTTAGGGTTTCCTACATCTATAAATAGTGCATAGAAATAATTATTGAAAAAAAAAGCCAAGAACCAAGATACAAGACACAATATAAATTTTCTTCTAGCTTAGGAACTTTGGAAGAGCCGCCGTGGAGGCCGGAGAATTATGGTTTATTCTTTCTTCTCCTTTATTATTTATTTGTATTCGTGATTAATAAAAGATAGTTTAGCTATTGTTCTTAACTTTTTATGATTAACACAAGCATATTTATTTTAATAAATTTTGATTGTGTTTTTGAGATAATGAGTAACTAACTTTCATAACTAGGGTTGTGGGAACCATGAGCAATTAACAAAGTATGAATAGTAAATAAGCAATTCTTGACTAGTATTTTGCATGCATTGATAATTCTTTCGTTTAGAAGTCTTTTTAACGGTGGCCAACGTTAGAACTCGCCTTGTTACTACTTGCCGGACCAAGGAGGTAATTAACAAGAAAAGAATTATCAACATAGATTTAGTGTGATACTATCTAATAGGCTAGTGTCGATTGGTGCGAAGTAATAACTAAGCCAAACATCGATTATGATGTCTAATATGAGGTAAAGGTAAGGGTTAGTAAATTATACACACGTAGCCGGACCAAGGTGCGGGGTGAAATTCTCTAGATGCCGGACCAAGGATTTAGAGATACATAACTTATCACTTTGCATGTAATACACTAGAAAAGGATTACTATTATTAGAATTAATGCGTTATGAGCTTATGGGGAACACATTCCTAGTTACTTTTAATAATCTGAATATAAATAAATACTTAGTTCAAAGCTATTTTTTTAATTGTTTTTATTTTATTTCAATTTAAATCCCCCCATTTTTATATAACGACTATCGAGTTAAATATTTGCTATTGACAATATTCTTCCATATTCTCTGTGGGATCGACCCCGACTCATAGTTGGGTAAATATATTGCATACGATCGTTTATATTTCTTTTCAAGAAGTATATTTGAACGTTATCAATATTCCACACATATGATGTATAAAGGATTGATGCCCAATATCCTAAAGTCCATTGGAAGGGTATAACATTGCATCCTACTATTCATCCAAGATTTAAATTTATTATATGGCTAGCGATACACAAAAGACTGGCAATTGTGGATAGACTTGTAAAGTTTGGGATCAAGTTCCTCGTGAATGTGCTTATCGTGGATTGACAGATGAAACTTTTAGTCACTTGTACTTTGATTGTCAGATTACCAAGGATTGGTGGAGAAGGTTGTGTATATGGCTGGGCTATCCTAGAGTCATTCAAGATTAGTAGATAGAAGTGCGATGAGTATGTCTAATGGCCAAAAAGAAGTCGGGACGAGCTGAAATAGTGTGTAGTATTTTTGGAATGCTGGTGTATATCATATGGAGGGACCAAAATAGAATCAGATTTCAACATGGCATGGCAAGGTGAAAGCTGAGAACGTATTAAAGAAAATTTTGATGCATATGCATATTAAGGGACAAACTAGAGCAACATGGTAGTGTGCATTGCAACATCTTCCTGTCTATCCATAAATAGTGGCCAGTTTTGTAGTAGATCTCACTAATCCGTATATAGTTTGATTGTATAGTTCATTGTAGATTAGAAGAGTAGGAGCGTTGATGCGTAAGCAGTTGGTCTATTACTACTTGTTTTGTATTGGACAGTTTGGTTTGAATGAAATATGCTAGTTAACCAAAAAAAAAGTTTAGATATATCAAGTTCAAATGTGATTTGATATATTTACTCTTAATTAAAATATATAAATTTTTAATCATAATTTTTTTCATAATTTTGTTGATCGAAACTTTTACTTAATAGTTAAAATTTGAAAGAAGATTTGTCTTATTTTCAAGTTGTGCTAATTAGCATGAATAATTTTTTTAGAATTTTTTTTATATATGTTGAAAATATAATTCTTTTTATAGTGTCTCGTGTGTTGCTATATCACTTATATATATATATATATATATATAAAATTTACTAAAGCTATGATACGTTTAATGTTTTTTAAAATGGTAGAACCCTCTTATTTTAAGTTATTTTTAACCTAGCCAAACACTTTCTAACTTATTTTAAGTCATTTTTATATTTGTTAAACACCTTCAGAAGTCAAAAACTAACTTAAAAGTAAGTTTGACCAACTTTTAGTCAATCCAATCCAAACACCTCTGCACCTCCAAGGAAGTTAATGTAGTTGTATAGAACAATTAGTCAATAACTATAGATAATACCTCGAAGTAACTTAAAAATGGTGAGAAAATTGATTCAGTTAGTATCTGTTGAGTTAATTCTATTGTTGATTTAGTTGCTCTATATTTTTGAGTTGATTATTACGACTTTATTAACTAAGTGTAATGCAAATACACAAATGCAAAATACGTTTACATCCGTTCCAAAAAAACAAAAGTTATGTAATTGCCTTTAATGTCATTAACCTTGTCAATACGTTTCTAAAATTAAACTCTCCTACTTGCAACTCTTTTCTTGCAATCCTATATAAGAAGTGGCTTTGGTGAGCATAAGAAATAACACACCAACACAAACAAAAGAAGAGAAAAACTTTTTCCTCTTTTCTTTTTATCTTATTCTTAGAATATTTTTTGGGCAACCTCCAAACTCTTAGCCATGATTGCACGTGTTTGAGAGTAACTGTGGAACCTTGGGGAACGACCAGCTACAACGATTTGCACCGGAGTCGGGCCGAAATCACTTCCAAGGCAGTGGCTTGACACGACACAGTGTTTGTAATAAGTTGTTTACTATTTTGTAATTTTAGTCCAATATCAATATTGTAGTACTTTTTCCAACAATTTGAAAGCGATTTCACTAACATACAATATTGATAAATGGCTATTTCTTTGAACAAAACTTTTTCTGATTTGTCAAAACTTGAGCCTTTGGATGGAAATAATTTTAAACACTGGTCTTAGAAGTTGATTATGTTTTATTTAACAAACGTTCTATGAATGGTCCTAATACTACTATTGATTCTAGCAATGTTATGGTTGTTGATGATGTTGCTAAAAAGAAGTTTGCAAAGGATAACAGAACTGTGAGAGGACACTTGCTAAATCATATGACTAATCATTTATTTGATTTATTTGTTACTTATAAATCTGCCAAAGAAATATGGGATAGTTTGGAAAAGATATATGGTGCTGATGATGCAGGGAAGAAAAAATATGTTGTCGGTCAATGGATTAAATTCCAAATGGTTGATAATAAGACAATAATGGAACAAGTTCACGATTATGAGAACTTGACTGCTGATGTTCTCAACGAAGACATGAAGATGTGTGAGATATTTCAGGCTAATGTTCTGCTTGAAAAACTCCCACCATCTTGGAGTGATTATTGAAATCAATTAAAACATAAGAAAAATAATTTAACTCTCCAAGAACTTATTAGTCATATGAAGACTGAAGAGGCGAACCATCTAAAAGATAGGATTGAAGAACTTTCTCTTCATTCTTCTAAAGTTAATCTTGTTGAATCTTCTTTTGTGAAAGAGAAGTTCAAAGGCAAACATGAGAAAGTCTTGAAAAAGAAACATATGAAGAAGAAAAATCAATTCAACAAGCCGGAGAACCAAATTAAAAAATCTAAGGGTCCTTGTTTTGTTTGTGGAAAACTTGGTCACAGGGCTGCCAAGTGCTATCAAAGAAAAGGGCAGGACTTAAAGCAGGAAGAAAAAATGATGTCCAAGTTCATCTTGTTGTAATGAAGTGATTGTTGTTGTAGCCGTTGAGGCAAATCTGGTGGCTAACAAAACTAACTAGGTGCTAGACACAGGCACTTCAAGGCATTTTTGTGCTAATAAGAATTTATTCCATGACTTTGTGGAGTTCACTGATGGAGAGTGTGTTTACATAGGTAACTCCACTACTGCTGGAGTTATGGGTAAATGAAAATGTTTACTTAAATTAACTTCTGGAAGAACTTTATCCTTGAACAATGTTTTGTACGTTCCCTCCCTCCGTAGAAACTTAGTCCGGAGCACTTCTCAACAAAGTAGGCCTTAAACTTATTTTTGAAGCTGATAAAATAATTATTTCTCGTGGAGGAGACTTTGTTGGGAAGGGATATCTTAGTGGATGCTTATTTGTACCGAACATTGTTCAAGAGATTGTCAATAATGCAAGTCTTTCAAATTCTGCTTATATTGTTGAGTCTATTAATTTGTGGCATGATAGACTAGGTAATGTTAATATTGTTTCTATAAACAGACTTAGAAAAATGGAATTAACTCCTATGATAAAAACTGATGATTATTCTAAATGTCCTGTGTGTAGAAGCAAAGCATGCCAAGAAACCTTTCAAATCTATTATTAGTAGAAAGACCGAATTACTTGAACTAATACATTCAAATTTTGCATATTTCAAGAACACTGTTAGAAGAGGTGGAAAAAAGTATTATATTGCTTTTGCTGATGACTTTTCTAGATACACTAAGGTATATCTTCTTAAGTCTAAAGGTGAAGCTGAAAGCATGTTTTTGAAATTCAAATTAGAAGTGGAAAATCAATTAGACAGAAAAATCAAGAGATTTAGATCTGCTTGGGGTGTTGAATATAGTACTAAAACTCTAGAAGATTTTTGTGAGAAAAATGGTATTATACATGAGGTCAGTGCTCCCTATACTCCCCAACAAAATGGTGTAGCCGAACAAAAAAATAGAACCCTTAAAGATATGATGAATTCTATGCTTTTAAGCTCTAGTCTATCTGACAATATGTGGGGAGAAACAGTCTTCTCTGCATGCTATATTCTTAATAGAGTCCATCATAAGAAGTTGGACAAGACCTCATATGAGTTGTGGCAAGGGTTTGCTCCTAACTTGAAATTTCTAAAAGTGTAGGGGTGTTTGGCTAAGGTTGGTTTACCTGATTTTTAAATGAGTAAATGTTGGTTCTAAGACTTCTGATATTGTCTTTATTGGTTATGCTCAAAATAGTATTGCATATTAATTTATGTCTCTAAATGATCATTCTATTTGTGAATCTAGAGATGCATAATTTTTTGAGCGTATTTTTCCTTTGAAAAATAATGTGCTGAGTAATGTGCAAAATAATGCTTCTACATCTATGTCTGTTAATTCTCATGTTGTGCCTTCTTCTAATGTTATTTCTAATGAGCATGAAAATGAACTTAGAAGGAGTAAGAGACGTAAAATTGAGACAAGTTTTGGTCCTGATTTTATCACTACTTTCTTAATTGAAAATTTTGATATAAATATTTTAAATGATGAATTAGTGTCTATCTATTTAATAGAAGAAGACCCTAAGAATTATGATGAAGCAATGAGATCAATAGATGTTATATTTTGGAAAGAGGCTATTAAAAGTGAATTAGACTCTATAGTTTCTAATCACACTTGGGACTTTTATGATTTACCTAAAGGTTGTAAGCCTTTAAGTAGCAAGTGGATATTTAAGAAGAAATTGACACCTGATGTACAATTGATAAATATAAGGCTAGACTTGTGATCAGGAGTTTAACCAAAAGAAAGCTGTTGATTACTTTGATACTTATTCTCGTGTGACTAAAATAGCGACCATTAGAACTCTTATTGCTTTAGCCGCTATTCATGATTTAGTGGTACATCAAATGGATGTCAAAACAACATTTTTAAATGGTGATTTAGAGGAAGAGATCTATATGACTCAACCTGAAGGGTTTGTGATTCCAGGACAAGATGATAAAATATGCAAATTGAGAAAGTCCTTGTATGGACTAAAAGAAGCACCTAAGCAATGGTATGAAAAATTTAATATCACATTAACATATAATGACTTTGTTGTAAATTCATCTGATACATGTGTTTATTCTAAGATGATAGGTTCAGATTGTGTGATTATATGTTTATATGTAGATGACATGTTAATCTTTGGCCCTAATGTGAATGTCATTAATGAGACTAAGAACTTTTTATCTTCTAAGTTTGAAATGAAAGATCTTGGAGAAGCAGATGTGATTTTGGGAGTTAAAATCAAAAGAACTGCTAATGGTTTCTCTTTGTGTCAATCTCATTACATTGAAAAGATGTTGAAAAAGTTTAATTTTTTTTATGTAGTTCCAGTGAGAACTCCTTATGATTCTAGCATACACTTGAGGAAGAATAAAAAATTTAGTATTTTTCAAACTGAATACACTAAAACAATTCGGAATGTAATGTTTCTCATGAACTATACTCAGCCTGATATAGCTTATGTTGTTAGTAGATTGAGTAGATATACTCATAATCCAACAGTGAACATTGGAATGCTCTTCATCGGTTGCTAAGGTATTTAAGAGGCATTATGAATTGGTGTTTGCATTTTAATAAATTTCCTGTTGTTTTAGAAGGGTTTTGTTATGAAAATTGGGTAACTGACAATGATGAAGTTAGTTCTACTAGTGGCTATGTATTTACTTTGGGTGCAGGTGCTATTTTGTGGCAGTCTTCCAAATAGACTTGTATAGCACATTCTACCATGGAATCAGAATTCATTGCTCTCGAGTTGGCAGGGCAGGAAGTTGAGTGGCTGAGAAATCTTTTGGCGGATATGCCATTGTGGGGAAGACAATTTTCATCAGTCTCTCTTCATTGTGACTCACAAGCAGCAATTGGAATTGCCAAAAATAGTGTGTACAATGGAAAAAAGAGACATATTCACATCAGACATGATGCAGTTAAATAATTGTTGAAAATGGGTGTTATTTCCTTGAAATATGTAAGGTCCAAAAGAAATTTAGTGGATCCTATGACCAAGGGCTTGACAAGGAAAATAATCCTTGAAAGGTCGATGGAGATGGGGCTAAAACCCATTGATTGAGGTAATGTTGTTTACCTGTTAGGCATCAATATACACCACATTTTTCTATCTCTATAGCGTGAGGCAATGTTTTATAAGGTTGAGCTTATTTTTCTCTTAATGATTCTATAGCCTTAAGGTGGTCTATTTGAGATAGACTTGATGTAATCATCTACGTGAGTGTAAAGGTATGGTCGCCTTTTATGAAAGACTTGGGTCATCTTTCTAGAGCACTCATAAGACTCAAGGTGTGTGTGCATGACCATAAAAGCACTTTGTTTGTATCGCGGAGGTTGCTTAAAATTTAAGGATATAGTATGTGTTAAGGAGGTCTTAGTTTATATCCATTTAGTTCAAGAGTACTTCACTTTGTGGGTATTAAGTTGTTGCCCCATGTCACTATGTGTTAATTCAAATCAAAAGATATTGATACTTAAGTACATGTTCCTTCCTTTTGTCCAAAATTTATTTCCTATTCTTTATCTTTGCATTAGTGGGGGATTGTTGAGTTAATTCTATTGTTGATTTAATTACTCTACATTTTTAGTTGAATATTCCGACTTTATTAACTTAGTGTAATGCAAAGAAACAAATGCAAAATATGTTTCAAAAATATATGATACATCCGTTCCAAAAAACATAAGTGATGTAATGGATTTTAATGTCATTAACATTGCCAATATGTTACTAAAATTAAACTCTCCTACTTGTAACTCCTTTCTTGCAATCCTATATAAGAAGTGGCTTTGGTGAGCATAAGAAATAACACACCAACACAAACAAAAGAAGAGAAAAACTTTTTCCTCTTTTCTTCTTATCTTATTCTTAGAATATTTTTTGGGCAATTTGTTTTGGGCAACCTCCTAACTCTCAGCCATGAGTGCACTTGTTTGATAGTAACTGTGGAATCTTGGGGAGCGACCGACTTCAACAATTTGCATTGGAGTTGGGCCGAAAACGCTTTCAAGGCAATGGCTTGCCACGACACAGTGTTTGTAATAAGTTATTTACTATTTTGCAATTTTAGTCCAATATCATTATTGTAGTATTTTTCCCAATAGTATCTATTGATTTGTTTGTTGGAACTTGTAGTAATTTGGAATGTGATGAGTACTAAACCCTGTTGTAAATGCTTTTGATTGTGTTCTTCAATCTGGTTCTCTTGTCTTTTGTGTGCTGAATTTAAGATGAGGAAGATTAAGTTTATATGCATTTAGAATTTTTCTGGCTTGTATAGGTTAAACCTATTGTCTTCTCTAAGCGCATGTTTGATCATGTGAACCTCTGTATTGATGTTCCATGGAATCTCACAACCCCATACAAGATTTTCTTCATGGTAAGAGAGTCTGTTTCAATTACTATTGACAGAATATTATTGACAACACAACTTTCAAAATAGCTTTTGCCATTTCATAAATGCTTGTAATATGAGGGAAAGTCTTAGCATATGCATAATTTAGATTTTCTTTGTCATCTCGAGCGTTGTCTAGGGTTACCCCTTGATACTCTATCTGTGTTGCACTTATACCATCCTTGGAAAGGAAGATCTAATTTACAAGTTTACAAACAATGTTTGGCGTGTACTCCTTAAAATAGTGAACTATGTGACTTCAACTTTTGAGGATGTTCTTTAGACTAGGGTATCTTATTGTAGCTACTAACTAGAGATTGTAATTAATCTCATGAATTACCTTGTCTTTAGATATTGTGTCCCCATACACAATAACATTCCTCCTCTTCCATAATTCCCACATTATGCATGGTAGCTAAAGTTTCCTGGTAAAGTTGCTTGAGCTTAGAGCCAAAAGTTCAACTTGCATTATCACCTTGGCTATTTGTTCATCTTTTTCTCCTCATCTCATTTGTCGTACCCGCAACTTCTACACCCAAAGAAATCTCGGTGTCCTTTGTATGACATACCTTATTTATCTTTGTCATGCGCTCAAAGAAAACACTGGCAAACGTTAACATAATTTAGGTCCATGAGAGAACCTCCCACTAAGTTGTTTGCTACAGACTAATTGACCGCATCCAAAGAACAATTGAAATTATATAGCAAGAATTCATCAGATAACCCATGATACTTTTTTTAAAATCTCAGCCACACTTCATGGATTGGTTCGTCCAGTAGTTGGCTAAAACTATTAATCTCATCCCTCAACTGAAGCATGCGTGAGGGTGGAAAGAACCGTTCAAGGAAATTAGTTTAGGACTCAATTGAATATAAGATTATATGTCCCTATGTATGGTCTAACTAGGTGTGCATACCTAGGATCTTTCATGAGTGCCATGTAAAAGGGCTTCATCAATGAGTTCTCATGAATGTTGTTATATATATATGTCTTTGTTCTTGATCGATATGAATTTAGTGTAATGGATTGCTCGCATTCTAGATACCTTTCGAGGTAGGCCAACTTGAGAAGGTAGAAGAGGATAAGTTGACCCTTCTAAATTGTAAATCGTGTTGTATGATAATTTGGGACATTCTTGTAGACACATAGGTTAGATTTAGTTGAGTTTCGGATTGAGTTCATGGAAGAGGGGTAGAGTGGACCTTATAAATTTAGATTTTAAGTATTTGATATGCCTTGCTTAAATGTTGTTCATATTGAGTAAGTTTGATGACACATTGCATCGTCCTAGAAAGTGCATGGGCTCTACTTTTCTGTGTTTCAAGTTTCTGGGTAATCCCATTTATAAATAAGATTGCTGAAATTTTGGCCATACTTAAGACCTAATCTTATGAGTCTAATTTCTATTTGGGGATTGATTAATTTTCCTAAGGGGGGAAGGATGTAACGCGGCACGACATAAGTTTATAATGTTTAAAATAATAAGTTAATTTTCGATGAGCCAATTTATTGTGTTTCACGTCAACTATCACTAAGATGTATGGAGAATAATGGTAAATGGGTGATTATATCGAGTAACAATTAATTTAAAGTCACTTGAAATTCTTAGATGAAAGATAGAGGCCAAAGGGAGCCTTGAAACAAAAATCTTAAGTGACATGTTTATTATGAGAAAATTTTGATATAATCTTGTATATGGCCTGATCTGGGATGAGATTATCATCTATCAAATCTATATCTATATTTATATCTATATCTATATTACCCTTAAAAGCATGAACCCCTAACTTGAATGTTAAATTACTATAATATCCCTAACTTAGGTTGTGACTTTTTTGATGAGTTGTGACTTTTTCGATGAGTTGTGACTTTTTCCAAAGGATTGTGATTTTTCGATGAGTTGTGACTTTTCATTTCCAAGGGGTTGTGGCTTCTAGGAAAGGTCACTTTTTCAATGAGTTGTGACTTTTCCGATAAGTTGTGACTTTTTTCAAAGAGTTGTGATTTTTCTATGAGTTGTGACTTTTTCAAAGAGTTGTGACTTTTCCAAAAGGGTTGTGACTTCTCGAAAAGGTCATGACTTTTCAGATAAGACACAAAAAACACTTGTTACTCTTTGTTGACTATAAATAGAGGGGTTTCCTCTCATTTTTCAACCACATTTTTTTTTAATCTCCTACTCTTCTTCTTGCATTTAAAACAATTTCGTGTGATTTATTATCGTTGAGTGAGTTTGAATTTTAGTGGAATATGAGGTACCACTATTCTGAGGAAGTAAATCGTTCTATCCTAAGAGGGTACATTCCATAACCTCGAGTACTTGAGGAAAATAATTTTGATGATATAATAATTATTTTTTTGCTGAATATATGCATTAGTATGTAATGTTCCAATCTATAAAGTTAACATGATGTAGTCTAAATTCATTTGTTTTTGTTAACAATTTCTCTTGTGATGTAAATATATGCTTCTGAACATCTTTTTCAAAATTATTAAACTTCTCAAGAGTGAAAATATGTGAATATATATGAATCATTTAAAATTTTATCAATTACAAAATAAATTTTATATTCAGTAATATGGAATAAACATTTTCATTTTGCCTCCACACTAAATTAAAATCTACTAACTATAAGAAAAAATAGTAACATTAATTAAAAGTCCTATTTATTTATGTAAGTATAAAATTTATTAGAAATACATCTATTGCACATTAATCCTTTAGTTATAACATTATAAATTCTCTTAGTTATTACTGTAATTATTTAAAATTTATTAAAAATAAATTTATAAAATGATTCGGATTATCTTAAATTCATGAATATATATTAGTCCAAATAAATTATGAATTAATATAATTGGGCTAATTGTTCAAGTCCAATAAATATGGATTTAATTAAATTCAAAATTAATTGATTTGAGCTACAATAGATGAGACCAATTTGCTAAGTCCAATGTCATCTTATCCTAGAGGCCCATTCTTTTGGTGCCATGTGACAAATGATGTGGCATGTCAAGTCAAACAAGAAGCCAATATGATCATGACATGTGTCAAAGATAACAAGCCCGCTCCATAAGGCTCATAGGCCACATCACTTAAATCTGATTGGCCGAAGGTAATCATGTTCCAATCGCAACTCCTCTATTCTAAAACTATAAATAAGTGTCCTCATAGTTCAGAAAAGGGACCGAAAATTCTAAACAACAAGCTAGAGAAAGTATGTGGTACAAACGCCATAAAATTCTCTATAAGCTACAAGTTTAAAAATTCAAGTATTCAAGTTCAAGAACTATCAAGATCAAGACCATCGGATTCAAGAACAAGCTCAAAGCCCTTGAATTCAAGTAAAAGTCAAGATCAAGATAAAGTTCAAGTTCAAGTTCATCAAAGATTCAAGAACAAGCTTTAAAGCCCTTAAATCCTAGATCAAGTTCAAGACAAATTCAAGATTAAGCTCAAGAGCCCTTGAATTTATATTTGAAAAGGCAAATTCAGAGGAATCATAGAGAATGTAACACTTGCACTTTGAAATAATAAATACGATTGTTGCATAACTTTCCGTTCTTGATTATTGTTTTCTCGACGCGAATTTTACTGTCTACAAATTCTGGCACACCCAGTGGGGCAATCTCTACCTCTCATCTCAACTTTTCAAACATCAAAGAATAGCGAGATGACTTCCATGAAAAACAACTCTCAATTAACTGCCTCTAAGGCCACTAGCTCCAAATTCTCTACTGAAGTTGAAGGAATTCTTGGAGTTACCTTTGGAAGTTTCAGAGCTGTTACGAGGAGCAAGGCTGCTATGCTAGGACAACAAACACTTCAAGTGTCATCTGCGTCAACTCTAGTTATTAGGTCTGCGACTCCAAAAAGATCAAGTTCCTCCACAAATGCTTTAGAAGGAGGAAGTAGCGTTGTTGAAAAGATCAAGAAGACCTTGGCTCTACTTGAGCAATCTGGTTCAACGAACTCTACCACAATGGAGAACTATGATTCAACCAATGAATCATCTCCACATGCATCGTGTAACATGAGTCCGCTGAAGATTAACTTACGCGAAAATCCATGCTACTCTTCTAAATCTCCAATGATTATGCAAACAATGGTGACTGCTGGTTCTTCCCCATAGGAACAACTCGCAAATCAGACGAAGTTGGTTGAAGGATTGACAAAGGATGTACAACATCAAGAGTCTCAAATTGATAAGTTGATGGATAGGATGAAAGGACTTTTAGATAGAGAAACGAGCCATGCTCCTTGAAAGGGCTTTGAAGGTTAAGAGACCAGAGATCCTGCAAAGAAAGCACCGCTTGTTAATGAGATGCCAGTTTCTTCCGAAGGAATGATCCCACTCGATCGCTTGAAGGAGTTTATTGAAGGCACAATCAAAGATAAGTATGAAGTCTCCACCAAGTCATCTCATATGTATGCCAAGCCATACACTGCAAGAATTGAAAACTTTAAAATACCTGTTGGTTATCAACCTCCCAAATTTCAACAATTTGAGGGTAAAGGAAATCCGAAGCAACATGTTGCACACTTTGTGGAGACATGTAATAATGCTCAAACACATAGAGATCATCTTGTCAAGCAGTTTGTCCGTTCTCTAAATGAAAATGCCTTTGATTGGTACACGAATCTTGAGCCCAATTCTATTGATAGTTGGGAGCAACTAGAGCACGAGTTTCTCAATCGCTTCTATAGCACGAGGCATACAATGAGCATAGAACTCATGAATACTCGCCAAAGGAAGGATGAACCGGTTATAGATTTCATAAATCGATGGAGGAAAGCAAGCCTAAATTGAAAAAATAGGCTTAGTGAAGCTTCTGCAATAGAAATGTGTATCCAAGGAATGCACTAAGAGCTTCTTTACATCTTACAAGGAATAAAACCAAAATCCTTCAAAGATCTAGCTACTCACACTCATGATATGGAGTTTACCATGTCCTCTGCTGGAAAAGATATGACGTTTGTCCATGACCCTCACAAAGGAAGAGACAAGAAGGAACCCAAGAGATGGAGCGAATTTGTGCCCAGAAATGACAACAAAGAATCCATGAATGTTAATGTGATGCCTGCGAAGTTCACTACGAATGAGGGAATGAAGCAAAATGTGAGAACGACTTTCCAAGCACATTCAAATCAAAAGTCAATACTAAGGGAGATGCAAGGAAAAAAATATCCATTCTTGGATTTTGATGTTTCTGAGATTTTTGATGAGTTGCTCGAGTTAAAATTCATTGACTTGCCAGAGATGAAGCGGCCTGATGAAGCTGGAAAAGCTGATGACCCAAATTATTGCAAGTATCATAGACTTGTGATTCATCCTCTTGATAAATGTTTTGTCTTCAAGGATAGAGTGATGCAATTGGTTAACGAAAAGAAAATTGTCCTTGATGATGAGAAGGCTAGTTCTAACGAGATCTCTATCACATTCGGCTCACTCGATATGGTCTAAATATATATCTCTTAAAAGCATGAAGAAGAGTCATTGGAGCAGGAAGTTGATATAGATGGTGATGAATGTTGGATTCTTGTGACTAGGCGAAGACTTAACAAGTCAAGCTTACGAAAAGAATCATCCGAGCAACCGATTAGAAGGAAAATGGTGAAGAAATTGGAGAAGCATTGTAACACCGCGTATCTGAAATAAGTCCTCAGTGCAGATTTCCAGAAGTTGCAGGTGCAACCCACGGACCGTAGGGTGACCTATGACATGTACTGGTGGTCTGTGGTTCGCATCTGCAACCCTCCCCAGACTCAGCCCCAAAATTTTGTCTAAGGGTCGACCCACGGACCATAGGTCAGACCACGGGCCGTGGATCAGACCCCAGATCCCAACCTCCAGTCGCAAATGACGATTGACCAGCACGGACTGTCGGTCTAGCCATGGTCCGTCGATCCCATTCGTCAGTGATTCTCGACAGCAGTTAAGTCAGGGGTCTCTCAGTAATTTCCTTATTCGTTGGACCCCTAAACTATGTCGTTTAAACCCTAAACTACATTGTTTTGGTCAGTTTTAGCGTAGAAACATAACTAGAGCTTACCTAAGTCAGATCATTCTTCAAAACTTAGAAAAATTAGAGCGTAAGAGGAGAAGGAGGTCAAGAACCCTAGTTCAAGTACGCAACAAGGTTCCATCAGTTCCAGCCCTGAAATTGAAATATTTCTCCGTGGAATTCGTCACCAGGTATGTGGGAATTCACTAGTGGGTACCTTTCTCCCATTAGGTCCCTAGAATTTAGTCAGATTCTTGATTCCCTTATTATCAACTAGACATAGGGTTTCTAGAATTTCAGCAGATTATCATGAATCAATTACTTTATTGTTCCTAAGCAGTTTATCATGATCTTTATAATGTTTTAGTATAAACTTCATAATTTCAGAACCCTAGCTATGTAGTTCTTTTAGTTCATGAATTGCACATACTAGGTTAGATCAATCAGTTATACATGCTCTAGTTATAAATGTTTCATTATCAGTGCATTAATGTTGAATTTTCAGTTAGCATGTCAGTATTTGAGCTATCCAAATTTTACATCATTTCAGTTATAAATTGCTAGATTACATAATCAATTGGGAGTAGATTAATACCGAGTTGGACTAAGGTCAGTCACCCTCAAGTCCCAGAACTACGTGCCCCATAGGTTGTAAGTCCCCTCTGTGGGCATCATTTTAGTGATCACGCCATCATGCCTCTATACCTCTGGCAGGGTATATTGGGTCCTCTCGATGGGGCGTATACATCGGACTCCACATTTAGCTCATGTGGTTTTATGTCGGTTATTCGTAGCTCCCTTACAGTCAGATTCTATTACAATAACCATGTTATCAGTATAGTTCAGTATTCAGTCTCAACATGATATAAACTTGGTCATTACATTCATCTTAGCCATGTTCAGTATTTCCAGTACCCTTATCATGTTCATATTATATCATTGCTTAGTATATGCTTTGGTTCAGTTATGATTATTATTCAGCTTTACTCTATCATGCATGCTCAGTACCTCAGATCCGACTATCATCAGCTCAGAGTCAGAGATAGTGACATTCCGAAGACAGCCTTCAGAACTCGATATGGTCATTATGAATTTGTAGTTATGTCATTTGGACTAACCAATGCTCCTGCAACTTTCATGGATTTGATGAACAAAGTGTTCAAGCAGTATTTGGACTTGTTCGTTATCGTCTTTATTGGTGATATCCTCATTTACTCTAAGAATGAGTAAGAACATGCGAATCATAAGAGGGTTGTCCTACAAACTCTCAAAGATTTCCAGTTATTCGCGAAGTTTAGCAAATGTGAGTTTTGGTTACAGTCAGTTGCTTTCCTTGGGCATATAGTTTCTAGCGATGGGATCCGAGTGGATTCTCAGAAAATATAAGCAGTGAAACAATGGTTCAGACCTACCTCTCCTACAGATATCAGAAGTTTCTTAGGTTTGGCTGGTTATTATAGAAGGTTCGTGGAAGGATTCTCATCCATAGCCTCTCCATTGACTAAGTTGACTTAGGAAAAAGGTTAAGTTTCAGTGGTCAAATGATTGTGAGAAAAGCTTCACAGAACTGAAAACTAGGTTGACTACAACTTCTGTTTTGTCTCTACTAGAGGGTTTAAACGATTATGTGATCTATTTTGATTCATCCAGGGTCGGCCTAGGTTGTGTGTTGATGTAGTGAGGTAAGATTATAGCGTATGCTTCTAGACAACTAAAGGTGCATGAGAAGAACTATCCAACTCATGACATCGAGCTTGTAGCAGTGGTGTTTGCACTTAAGATTTGGAGACACTACTTGTATGGTGTTCACGTAGATGTGTTCACAGACTATAATAGCATTCAGTATGTGTTCACCCAGAAAGAGTTGAATCTTCACCAGAGGAGATGGCTCGAGTTTCTCAAGGAATACGATATGAGTGTGCATTACCATCCTGGTAAGGCCAATGTAGTAGCAGATGCTCTTAGTAGGCTATCTATGGGTAGTGTAGCACATGTTGAGGAAGAAAGAAAGAAACTAGCAAAAGATGTTCACAGACTTACTCGCTTGGGAGTTCGCCTTATGAGCATATCAGATGATGGTGTAACAGTTCAGAATGGAGGTTAAGGAAAAGCAAGAAAGTGATCCGATATTGCTTCAACTAAAGGGTGCAATCCATCAGCAGAGAGTTAAGGTTTTCTCCCAAGGGGGAGATTGTGTGCTTCACTATCAAGGTCAATTATGTGTTCTAAGGTGGGTGAGTTGAGACAACAAATTCTTGCAGAAGCCCATAATTTTAGATATTCTATTCATCCAGGAACCATTAAGATGTACCGTGATCTGCGAGAAGTCTTTTGGTGGAATGGAATGAATAGGGATATAGCAGATTTTGTGGCTAAGTGCCCGAATTGTCAGCAAGTCAAGGTAGAACACCAGAAACCAGGAGGTATGATTCAAGAGATCAACATTCCTACTTGGAAGTGGGAAGTGATCAACATGGACTTCATTATAGGTTTACCTCACACTCGTAGACAACATGACTCCATTTGGGTGATTGTTGATAGAGTTACTAAGTCTGCGTGCTTTTTGGCGGTTAAGACTACAGATTTGGTGGAGGGCTACACCAAGCTTTACATTAATGAGATAGTCAGGTTGCATGGGGTTCCTTTGTATATCATTTCAGATAGAGGTCCTCAATTTACCTCTCATTTTTGGAAGTCATTTCAGAAAGGTTTTGGTACTCAAGTTAATCTTAGCACAACATTTCATCCACAAACAGATGGTTAGGAAGAGCATACTATTCAGACCTTAGAGGACATGTTGAGAGCTTGTATGATCGACTTCAAGGGTAGTTGCGATGATCACCTTCCGCTTATAGAGTTCATCTATAATAATAGCTACCATTCCAGCATTCAGATGTCCCCTTATGAGGCATTGTATGGGCATAGATGTAGATCTCCAGTTGGTTGATTTGAAGTAGGTGAAGCAGCCTTGATAGGGCCAGATTCAGTTCATGATGCTATGGAGAAAGTGAAACTCATCAGAGATAGGCTTAAGACACCCAGAGTCGCCAGAAGTCTTATGCAGATGTAAGGAGAAGTGAATTAGAGTTCTAGGTTGATGATTGGGTTTTCCTGAAAGTGTCACCTATGAAGGGGGTGATGAGGTTTGGCAAGAAAGGGAAGCTCAATCCTAGATATGTAAGACCTTAAGAGATTCTGAAAAGGATTGGTAAAGTGGATTATGAGTTAGAGTTGCCAGCAGAATTAGCAGTAGTGCATCCGGTCTTTCACGTTTCGCTATTGAAAAAATGTGTGGGTGATCCGATATCTATAATGCCATTAGAGAGTGTGGCCGTGAAAGATAGTATCTCTTATGAGGATGTACCAGTTGAGATTCCTTATCGTCAGGTTCGAAGGTTGAGAAACAAAGAAGTCACTTCAGTTAAGGTTTTGTGGACGAGTCAGTCCGTAGAAGGAGCTACTTGGGAAGCAGAAGCATCCATGAAGGCCAAGTATCCTCACCTCTTTCTTCCGATTCCATTCTAGCTTTAGGTAATAGTTCCTCTTCAGTTGTTCAGTCATTCATGCGTGAATTCAGTCTTAGTATCATGTTCCTTCAGTTTGTACTTGCATTTTTCAGCGTATTTGCCTGTTCTTGGAACCTAGTTTAGTTAGAAATCACTTTCCAGTGCTTAGTGGTAGGGTTTGCAGCTCTTACCCTCCCTATTCTGCTAGTTTAGTCTTTATTCGAGGACAAATGTTCCCAAGGGAGAGATAATGTAAGACCCCGTATCCAAAAACAAACCTCAGTGCAGATTTCCAGAAGTTGCAGGTGCAACCAAGTGTTACCACCCACGGACCATATGGTGACCCACAACTCGTGCTGGTGGTCCGTGGTTCGCACCTGCAACCCTCCCCAGACTTAACCTCAAAATTTTGTCTAAGGATCATCACATTGCCGGACCCACGGACGGTAGGTCAGATCACAGGCCGTGGTCTGCGTCCGTGGATTAGACCCCCAGTTCTCAGCCTCCAGTCGCAAACGATGGTTGACCAGCACTGACCATTGGTCCAGCCATGGTCCGTCGGTCCCGGCCGTCAGTGACTCCAGACAGTAGTTAAGTCAGGGGTCTTTCGGTCTTTTCCTTATGTGTTGGACCCCTAAACTACGTCGTTTAAACCCTAAACTATGTAGTTTTAGTCAATTTTAGCCTAGAAACATAACTAGAAGTTACCTAAGTCAGATCATTCTTCAAAACTTAGAAAAATTAGAGCGTAAAAGGAGAAAGAGGTCAAGAACCCTTGTTCAAGAACGCAACAAGGTTCCATCAGTTCCAGCCCTGAAATTGAAATATTTCTCCGTGGAATTCGTCACCATGTATGTGGGAATTCACTAATGGGTACCTTTCTCCCATTAGGTCCCTAGAATTTAGTCAGATTCTTGATTCCCTTATTATCAACTAGACATAGGGTTTCTAGAATTTCAGCAGATTATCATGAATCAATTACTTTATTGTTCCTAAGCAGTTTATCATGATCTTTATCATGTTTTAGTATAAACTCCATAATTTCAGAACCCTAGCTATGTAGTTCTTTTAGTTCATGAATTGCACATACTAGGTTAGATCAATCAGTTATACATGCTCCAGTTATAAATGTTTCATTATCAGTGCATTAATGTTGAATTTTCAGTTAGCATGTCAGTATTTGAGCTATCCAAAATTTACATCATTTCAGTTATAAATTGCTAGATTACATAATCAATTAGGAGTAGATTAATACCGAGTTGGACTAGGATCAGTCACCCTCAAGTCCCAGAACTACGTGCCCCATAGGTTGTAAGTCCCTTCTGTGGGCATCATTTTAGTGATCACGCCATCATGCCTCTATACCTCTGGCAGGGTATATTGGGTCCTCTCGATGGGGCGTATACATCGGACTCCACATTTAGCTCATGTGGTTTTATGTCGGTTATTCGTAGCTCCCTTACAGTCAGATTTTATTGCAATAACCATGTTATCAGTATAGTTTAGTATTCAGTCTCAACATGATATAAACTTGGTCATTGCATTCATCTTAGCCATGTTCAGTATTTCCAGTATCCTTATCATGTTTAGATTATATCATTGCTTAGTATATGTTTTGGTTCAGTTATGATTATTATTCAGCTTTACTCTATCATGCATGCTCAGTACCTTTCAAGTACTGACGCATACTCTGTGCTACATCTCCTCGTGATGTAGGTTTAGGTCCTCAGCTTCCAAATCACATATAGATCAGTTTCCGATCTCCAGTTCAGTAGCATCAGTGGTGAGTCCTCATTTCTCGAGGACAAGTGACATGATTATCTTTCTTGCTTTTAGTCTTTAGTTTCATTTTTGCTAGATCTAGCTGAGGCATGTCCCAACATTTCTAGTCAGTAGAGGTTATTTTCAGACATAGACAGATTTAGCTATAGTGTTAGAGTTTGACTTTTCAGTTGTTGTTAAACTCTCAGTTTTCATATATTTAGATATATTCCCTATCACTTTTAGTTATTCTCATGTCTTATGATCCCGCTTAGTATTTCTATTTCAGTAAATCTTTTAGTATGCTTATGATATACCAGCATGGTTAGCTTGGGGTCACTTGTAATCCCAGGTCCCGTGTCTATGTCATGGGGTAGCTTCTAGGCGTGACAAGCATAAATCAATCAAGGGCCCAAAGAGAACAAAGGTAGAAGTGCATCACTACTAAAAAACCTGACGTCATGTGACTCTAGAGGAATTCGTACCAAATTCATTCGGCATAAAGTCTACTCAAGACAATATCAAGGCATCATGTTTCAATGCTGATAAAGAAGAAACAATGAAGGTGCCTCCTACTGACAAAGAAGGAACAATGAGTGAATCCTCACCAAAAGTGTCTCCTAGTGACGAAGAAAAGACAACAAGGGAAATATCATCAATTATGTCTCCTTCACCTTCTGAAAAATCTATTGAACCTTCTTTCCAAGAAGCACATATATGTGATACAAAAATCACATTTACAGACAATGATCTTTTATTTGGTGAAACATTACACAATCGTCCTTTGTATATGGTGGGTCACGTGCTAAAGAAGAAGACAAATAAAATCTTAATAGATGAAGAGTCTGGGGTCAATATTCTGCCTATCCACATATTGAAGGAACTCGACATCACGACTGAAGAACGTAGTGAAAGTCATTTATTGATACAAGGATTTAATCAAGGGGGACAGAGGTCCATAAGCTCTATTAAATTAGAAATCCACATGGAAGATTTGCGATCAAGAGCATAGATGCATGTGATCGACACAAAAACATCATACAATATATTATTTGGAAGGCCTTGGGTACATGAGAATAGAATTTTATCATCTTCTTACTATCAATGTTTGAAGTATCTTGAAGGAGGGATTGAAAGGAACATAGTTGCTGATGATAATCCTTTCACTGAATTTGAGACACAGTTTGCCGATGTGAAATTCTTTTTGAAGGGTTATGTCGTTAAAGGGACAAAATCTAATGATGTTAAAATAATCAAGTCTAATAAGATCACAAGCAAAAGAATCGATGCAGCTGTCGGAAAGGTAAAAGTTGACACTAAAGAACTTTGTCCCATTCTAATAGAGGGAAGATCATGTCTTTGAAGAAGAAGCTGACTTCTGGACTTCGCTATGTTCCAAAAGTAAAGAAAGAAGAAGGTCAAGAAAAATCATTGAGAGGGCTAACTCTTCCTATCAGACGGATCGATGCGATAAACTTGTCTTTAAAGTTGCAACGAAAGTCAATCGTTCAAAATCAAGTGTGAGATGTGGCACTCCCTACAAAACACACGAGAAAAGGTTTTGATCCCAATGCTTACAAGTTATTTCTGAAGGCTGGATACAACCCAAATGAGCCATTAATGTTAGGGAAACTCCTATCAGAAGATATAACTAGGAAAGCACGTGAAGGCCTAGGTTATAGCCAACTGTCGCCAATTCACATTTCCGTAAGAAGGGAAATAAAAAACTATACAACTTTTGAAGATGATGTCACTAATCCCAACAAAAAGCCTTCCGTCTTTGATCGGCTGCAAGAACTTCTGTGTTTGAGAGGTTAGGTCCATTGAAGAAGAAAAATAACATGAATCTGAGAAGTTATCTAAAAGTGACAACGCTTACTTCACCTATTATCCGGAAGGATTTTAAAAGTTTGATTCCTTCTAGAATGAGACGACAGGTGGAACTTGTGGTTTCCTGTAAAGAGGAACTCAAGGCAAAATCTCACACTGTAGTTTACACCAAGGAGCGTGAGGAAGATGAAGAAAGTGTAGGCTCCTCATCTCATGTTACAATATAGGATGAGCATGATGACTTGACTAAAATGAAGATCGATGAAGAGCTAGAAGATATTGTCTGTTGTTGCCATATATTTGTCAATGACAATAACCCTCTAGATGAGGAAGATGCTGAAGATGCTCCACCAGAACTTGAAGAAGGAGTGGAAACCATAATAGATCCTTTAAATGAGGTTAACCTTGGCCTTGATGAAGGCCCAAGGCCAACTTACTTGAGTGCATTTCTAGAAGTTGAAGAAGAAATCACTTACATGAATATACTTAAAGAATATAAGGATGTGTTCGCTTGGAGTTATAAAGAAATGCCTGGCTTGAATCCTAAAGTAGCGGTCCATCAGTTGGCAGTAAAAAATGGTTCTCGTCCTGTTAAGCAAGCTCAAAGACGTTTTAGGCTAGACTTGGTTCCGTTGATAGAAAATGAAGTTAACAAGTTCATTGAGGCAGGCTTTATTCGTGAGGTAAAATATCCTACATGGATTTCAAGTATTGTTCATGTGAGGAAGAAGAATGGTCAAATTCGAGTTTGTGTTGACTTTAGAGATCTCAATAATGCATGCCCTAAAAATGAGTTCCCTCTTCCCATTCTGAAGTTGATGATCGATGCCACTACTGGTTATGAGGCGATGTCTTTCATGGATGGTTCTTTCGGCTATAATCAAATCTGCATGGCACTGAAAGATGAAGAACTCATTGCATTTCGCACACCTAAGGGTATCTATTGCTACAAAGTGATGCCATTTGGTTTAAAGAATGTTGGTGCCACATATCAAAAGGCTATGCAAAATATATTTGATGACTTGCTCCATAAAAAATGTTGAATGCTATGTTGATGACTTGGTGGTAAAGTCGAGAAAGAGGGGTGATCATTTGAAAGAATTAAGAATGGTATTTGAGTTGCTCCGAAGATATCAACTAAGGATGAATCCATTGAAATGTGCCTTCGGAGTTACTTCTGGAAAGTTCCTTGGCTTTATTGTGAGACATTGAGGTATTGAAATTGATCAAGCCAAAGTTGATGCAATATCAAAGATGCCTGAGCCTCGAAATATTCATGAGTTAAAAAGTCTCCAAGGAAAACTAGCCTACTTGAGGAGGTTCATCTCGAATCTAGCGGGAAGATGTCAACCATTCGATCATCTTATGAAGAAAGGTGATCCTTTTAATTAGGACCGAACATGTAGCGATGCCTTTAAAAGAATCAAATCGTATCTAGAGAGACCTCCAGTTTGGGCAGCCCCTGTACCTGGAAAGCCATTGATACTCTACATTGCGGCACAAGAAAGGTCCGTAGGAGCCCTGTTAGCCCAAGAGAATAGTTAAGGCAAAGAAAACTCTCTTTACTACCTGAGTAGGACGATGACACCAAATGAGCTGAACTATTCGCCAATTGAAAATTTGTGCTTGGCGCTAGTCTTCTCAATTCAAAAGATGAAACATTATTTTCAAGTTCATATTGTTCGTCTTATTTCTAGAGAAAATCACATCAAGTTTGTTATGTTGAAACTTGTCCTTAGTGACCGACTAGCAAGATGGTACCTCAAATTCCAACAGTTTGAGATTGTGTATATCCCTCAGAAAGATGTGAAGGGACAAACATTAGCAGATTTCTTGGCAGACCATCCGATACCGGATGATTGGGAATTAACTGATGACCTTCATGATGAAGATTCGATGTCTATTGAAATTCAATTTCCTTGGAAAATGTATTTTGATGGGGCTGCACATTGTGGTGGAGTTGGCACTGGTGTGGTGTTCATCACTTCACAAGATGATATTCTACCATTCTCCTCTACTTTGAAGCAATGTTGCTCCAATAATGTCGTTAAATACCAAACGTTGATACTTGGACTTGAAATTGCCGTCGACATGAAGCAATTACACTTATAAGTCTTTGATGACTCTCAGTTGGTGATGAATCAACTCTTGAAATGTTATGAAGTGAAGTAGCCCGAATTGTGCCCTTATCATGATTATTCTCAAAAGATGATAGGATGACTTTTGGAGATGTAACCCTTCAACATGTGCAAAGAACGAAAAATAAGAAAATCGATGCATTGGCTGCTCTAGCTTCAACGCTAATCCTTCCTGATCAGACGCAAGTTACTATTTGTCAAAAATGTATAGTGCCACTGCCAACTGAGGAAGAATACATAGAAAATGTGCTTGAGCATCTCGTCGCTGTTTCTGAAGTCGTGAAGGAAGATTGGAGACAACCCATTATTGACTACAAGTGTTATGGGATACTTCCAGAAAATCCAAGCAAGGACTTACATTCATTGTCGTGAACCTTGCTTCCTTTACTACAAGGACACATCATATAGAAGACCATTTGAGGGAGTACTCTTATGTTGTTTGGGAGAGGAAGAAGCAATCCAAGCTCTGTAAGAAGCATACTCGGGAGTGTGTGGATCAGATCAATCTGGATCGAAGCTCCACTTTCACATAAAGATGATGTGGGTATTATTGGCCAACCATGGTGAAAGATTTCTTAGATTATGCTCTAAGGTGCAATGCTTGCCAATTTCATACATCAGCCACATAAAGTATTACACCCAACTATTGCATCTTGGCCATTTGACGCTTGGGGATTGGATGTTGTGGGACCACTACCAAAATCTTCTAGTGGACACTTGTACATCTTGGCTGCAACATATTAATTATTAAAATGGGCTGAAGTTGTCGCTCTTAAAGAAGTGAAGAAAGGGAATGTTGCAAATTTTAACTCATCTATCGCTTTGGCATCCCTCGTTACAATAATAACGGACAATAACAAGCCATTTGATAACAAGTTATTGAACAAAATTTATGATCTCTTTGGCTTCAAGCAGCGTAAATCCTTTATGTATCATGTTGCCGCCAATGGTCTTACTGAATCATTTAATAAGACTCTATGCAACCTTCTCAAGAAATTTGTCTCCAAGTCCAAACGATATTGGCATGAAAGACTGGAAGAAGCTTTGTGGGCATATAGGCAACATACCGCACACCGACTCAAGCAACACCATATTCACTTGCTTTTGGTGTTGAAGCAGTCCTGCCACTTGAGCGTCAAATACCTTCCTTAAAACTTTCAATTCAAGAAGGGTGCACTGAAGAAGAAAATGCTCGACTACGTCTTGCAGAGTTAGAAACACTTAATGAAAAGAGGCTAGAAGCTCAACAAAATCTTGAATGTAAGCAAACTCGTTTATCTCGTGCTTTTAACAAGAAGGTTCGCTTGAGGTGCTTTCAAGTTGGAGACCAAGTTCTCACGGTAAGAAGACCCATCATTACTTCGCACAAGTCTGCGGGTAAATTTACCTCAAAGTGGGATAGACCATATGTTGTACAAGAATCATATTCACATGGTGCTTACAAGCTTGTTGATACAGATGGAGTAAGGATCGGTCCTATTAATGCAAAATTCCTAAAGAGTTACTACCCTTGAAGTAAGATGATGTTCCTAAAGGTACGAGCCTAAACTGTATGCACTACTGGCCCGCAAGAGTATAAACTGTGTACGACACAAAAAAAACAAAACAAAAAAATCACTCACTCCCCAAAACTACGTTGTGACTTTATCCTCTTCACTAAGGTACGTAGGCGCTTAGAATATATCATAAGTTTAGTTGCATGAGTGTCAAAAAACCACATGTTCCCACTTGATCTCACATAAAAGTTAAAGCATTAAGTATTTTGTTTTATCTTTTATTTTATCAAACTTTAGACTTGTACGAAGTATTGATGGGTCAATGTAAGGGGGGGGGGGGGGAACCCTTATAAAAATAGGAGCTTCTTTGACAGTAGGCTTGAAGTCTTTAAATTCAAAAAAGTATGCGAGTTGAAGTCTTCAAATCCTACAAAATAATAAGATAAGTCCTACAAGTTTTCATGTTAGACTCTTAAATCAACCAAGTTGCAAGACAAAGTCTTTGAGTTCTATAAAATGGCAAGTCAATGTCTTTGAATCCTATGAATTTACAAGTTAAGATCCTAAAACTTGTTACGAGTTAAAGCATTAAATTACACAAACTTCACAAGTCAAGTTTGAATGTCCAAACTTAAAAATGTGGAACTTGCACTATATTCATTCTTATCCGCATGCAAAATATGGAATGACTTTGAATTCCTAAAAGCTTGCATTCAAGAATTAAAGATCAATTTCAAATTGGATAATGCAATAAAAATGCATGATATGAAGGAAAAAAAGGAAAGAACTTCATTACTATAAAATTGTCAAAAACATCAATCAAATATTTAAGAAAATAAAAAAAAGGAAAGACAAATAAAAAGCATAATCTAAGCGTAACTTGTAGTTGGTCAAATCTTGACGACTAGTCTCCAAGCACTCTCTTTTCTATTCCAAACGAATTGAATCTTCAGACCTTAATAAACTCATATTTTCATACGAGGATATCTCATCTTCTGTTACTAAAATCTTGGCTTGAATCTCCTCAACATTCTTCTTAGTAGCTTCTAAAACAGCTTCAAGTCTCTCTCGCTCTCCTTGTAAAGTTGCTAGTTTCCGTTTAACCTTCTTTAGCGATTGATACGCTCAAATTACACCTCCCTAAAGAAGCATAACCGATCGTTATCAAGTAAAGAACCCAACTTGTAGGTTGGGGTCGATCCCACGAGGAATATGATTTAGACTTAACTTTAACCAACGATTATATTCGTTTAGTCAATGTATTTCCGAAAATAGGTAATAAAAGGGGAGGGGGATTTGTGAAACAAATTCAGGAAATTATGTAAGTAATCAATGAGCAAGATTCAAACTTTAGTTGTTATCAAGATGAGAAAGTAACTAGGGTATACGTGTTCCCCATAAGCTCATAACGCGGTAATCCTAGTAGTAGCAATCCTTTCCTAGTGTATTACATGCAAAGTGATAAGTTAGGTATCTCTAAATCCTTGGTCTGGCATCTAGTGAATTTCACCTCGCACCTTGGTCCGGCTACATGTGTATAATTTATTAACCCTTACCTTTACCTCATATTAGACATCACATCGATGTATGGCTTAATTTTCACCATCGCACCAATCGACATTAGACTATTAGATAGTATCACACTAAATCTATGTTGATAATTCTTTTCTTATTTACTACCTCCTTGGTCCGGCAAGTAGCAACAAGGCGAGTTCTTACGTTGTGCACCATTAAAAAGACTTCTAAAAGAAAGAATTATCAATGCATGCAATAACACTATTAAAGAATTACTTAGTTACTATTCATACATTGTTAATCGCTCATGGTTCCCACAACCCTAGTTGTGGATTTAGTTACCCATAGTAGCAAGAACACAATTCATATTTTTAGATGAAGAAATCATGATCTTACGTAATGAGAAGAATAAACCCAGAATCTCAACTTGATTTTCAAAGCCAAAATCTTCAAAACGAACTTTAGGAAACTAAGAATTGCTAAAGTTGCAAGCTAATCTCCCAAGCCAAAAACAAGAACTAAAATAATAAAGTCTAACCCCCAAAAATGAGGTTTACATGCCCTATATATAGAAAAACAAGTCCTAACTAAAAAGGAAATGAAATAAGGAAATAATGTTTCAGGACGCTTCTTCGATCTATGACACTGACCTATGGACCGTGGATTGATCTACATTCCGTAGGTCCCTTCCGTGGCTCAAGACTTAGGCAATTTTCCAATTTTCAAAATCTCCACTTCTCTGAATCAATCAATGGATCCATAGTATGGACCATGGATTGATCTAAAGTCCGTGGATCCTCCTCCGTAGCTCCATACTTAGAATCTTCAAAATCAGGTACTTGAACCCTCTCTGAATGATTTGATAGAATAGCAATACGGCCCGTAGGTCGATCTACGATCTGTAGTTTGCAACCGTGGTTCCACACTTGGTCAAGAATTCCCTGATTTTCCTTCAAGCCTTGCCTGCCCATCTACAGAGCGTATATGGACCTACGGTCCATAGATCACCTCCGTAGATGCCCTTTTCTACACATCCTTCAGTTCTGTCTCTCAGTTTCCACGTCTGATCATATTTTCTGCAAACATGATAAAAATGCATTAAAACCAATACAAAATGGTCGTAGACACACACAACTCTTTAAGTGAAATGTATTTAAAATACCATAAACTCACGGTATATCAACACCCTTAACTTAAATTCGTTGTTTCTCCTTAAGCGATGCACTAAGACTCTAAACGACACTTGTATAGAAGCATGCAGTTCAAACACAAGCAATCACATGGCTCTCTACTCCGACTCTCTTTTTGGGTGCAAATCTTTTATCTCAGACTCAACAAGCTAACTTGTGCGGATCAAAACATAACAAAAATCGACCAATCAACACACAACATACACTATTTTACTATCACCAAGGTACCAACTTTCCGACAATGTAACTAGTGCCCTTACTTCAAACGAAATCCCTTTATCACACAATGAATATGATTTTGAGTACAAGGATTCATTCAACACTCACACTCAGAAGTAACTTCAAGTACAGTTAGTGCTCAATACCTTAGGCTTGCCCTTATTTTCGCTGCTTAGACTCTCCAAACTAGTTTCTAGGATCACTATAGGACTTTCTTGGCTTGTAACGTAGGCTCAGGGTCAGGTGTGGTACATTTGGGTACTCTTTAGTGACTTTCTGCCCTCCTTGACATTACATTAGGCTTTCTACCTCTGTTTGACCTATTTTTAACATCCTACCATTTTTCTTCCTTCCCTTGATTCTATTCAACCATGGATGTGGCCTTCGATTTTGTAGCTCTTTATTTTTCCCTTTCTTCTTTTTCTTGCATTCTATTCTCTTTTTAGCTTGCAACACTTTTGTTTGGTTTCTTTTGCACAAAGCCACGTTCTCTCCTCTCTTTTTCTTTTTCTTTTTCTTTTTCAACACCAAACTCTTTTCATACCCATTTTTCTTTCGATTTAATCTCCTCTTTCATAGCCACGCTCAACTTAAGGATTTTCCATTGGTTGAGGTGTACAATACCCAATGTCGGATCAGGGCCAAGATTGAGGTCACTTTTTGCATTAGTCACCCTCAACTTAGGCTTTTGGCCTAAGTCGAGGTGCACATGTCCAAGGAGGGGCCGGGGTCAATACATTAGATTATAGGAAGGTGAGTTAGGGGTTTAGAAAGAAATAGGGTCTGGCGACCTGAAAGGACCAGACATAAACCACCCGCTAAGAAAAGGGTAAATAAGACAAGCGATCAAGCTGGCAAGTCAGGGATACAGGATGGATTTTTCCAAGGTGTCTAATTTAGGCTCAAAACATTTAGATCAAAGGGAGCATTAATTTCCTTTGGTTGGATTCTTTTTTTTAGGCAATTTGTGGACTTATCAGAACAAGGGCCTATGATCACTTCCTAGCCTCTAGAGTAGATTATCTTAGCAGGACTAACCGAGCAAGTTCTGGATTGGCACAAAAACTGTTCGAACAATCAACTATTCTTACACACTCTTGGCACATAGTTTCATTATCAGATTATCAGATTACCCAGTTCAATATTTAGCTTAAGTCATGCCATCAAGTTGGTTCATTATCATGTCATACTCAGAGCCAACACATTCAAATCATTCTAGTCTACAGATTTTAGCACATATCACAAATTTTGGACGGGCATAATTTTTTTTTCAAAAAGCTTTTGCCATCATGCTTCATTCTTTCTCATTTTTCTACACATACAATCCTAACACATGCCGGTTCAACATAAATTAAGCAGTCTCTTGGGGGAAAAGAACACATGCAAGAAAACCCCAAGAGAGGATTATGAGTTGGGTTAGTCAGACTTCACCCTATCACTCACAATCCATTTACCCCACCCCCAATAAAAAATAGGTGCAATTGTCCCCAATGAACATAAAAAACAGTAAAAAGTAATGGATTTGGGCGAAGCAAACCTGTGGTGCAAAGCGCCAATGAACGATCAACAAGCGAGTTGGTCCGATTTCCTGAAGCCCGCTACAACAACATTGGGGACACCCTCAATAGTGCCCACGTCAGCAATCACTGCACTGTCAGTAGTGCTATCAATCATTCTAACTGTACCATCAGTGGTGCTCACATCATGACCCACAATATTCGGAACATCCGTCATGGGCATAGAACTTGATGCCCCAGCAACACTCTCTCGAACCCTCTCCTGGCGCAACTGCTCATCTAATAGCGAAGCTCTCTTAGCCTGCTTGTGCTCCCTCTTCTTGGCTTTTTCAGCCTCAGTGGCCTTAGATGTGTGTCTATATCGGTGCATCTTACCTCGAGCACATGTGGGCTCGGGCTGCTCTTCTGCGTCCCTACTGAATAATGCATCAAGGACCGTATCGTTAGACAAAGCAGTAGGTGCAACTTGTGGCTCAATTACAGGGGTGGCAAGAATGGTATCAACGTTGGCCAAGAGACTGGCTAATTTGATCTGGAAAAAAGATAGATTTGTGGTCGGGGCCGGTTGCTCGACTCTTAATTCAAAGGCATCGAGGCACTTATTAATGGCCTAGACCTTCTGGTCTATCATGTTTTCCATCCTTTGCTCCATTTTGGCCTCAAACTCTGCTATCGAATTTTGCATCCATGGCCGGACATAGTAGAGCAGCGTGGCTATCTGAGCCTTCAATTTCTAAACCCTAGCCAATGGTACAACAACAACTCTTAAAGGCAAGGTGGATTTGGACGAGCTAGGAGCCCGACTCGCGGCCTGAGATGAAGAGGCCGGGACATCATCAGTGTGGGCTGGAGGGGCAGGATCATCACCCTGCATTTGCTCCATAGCATCTACTAAGTCTACTTCCATGGGCGGCACATCAACCTTCATCTCTTTACGTGGTGCCGCCACATTTGCCTCATCTCGAATGAGGCCTATATCCAGGGTCCCCGTAGGCCGGATCAACTTGTCATAATGCCAGATCGGTACTCTATAGTACCTACATAACTGGAAAATGAAAAAGGAAAAGGGCAGGTGGTGGAGGCTTTGAAAGCCCTCTCATGTATCTCCGCAATGAGCATTCGAGCAAAATCGATCTTGAATCCCACAACCAATGCTGCTACCATAACCGCGCGGTCCCAAGTTAGTGCATTGTCAGCTTTCATGGGAGAAATCCGATTGTGAGCCAACAACTAGAAAAATTTAGCCACAAATGTGAGAGTGGCCTTTTTGATGCTCATGCCCAGAGTGGTGACCCACTCGGCTCGCTCTCTATCAGTAGCAATTTGACTAGCCAACCAGTGTAATAAAATTTCTCTTTTCTCGATCCTCCGCTAAAATTTTCTGCCCCATATAGTTTCCCATCTATAGTCAAATTCGGTCGTGTTGAGTTCCCAAGAGTGATCAGGGCCAGGACCATAGAGGAACCAGCGGATGGTGGTCTCAGAGATGTCTACTAAAAATTCGCGCACTAGTGTAGCTGTGAGGGGTGCCTCAGCAGTGGGTCTGTCATTCTTATGGATAGAACCTCGAAGAGTAGCCACATAGGAAGCATAGAACTCCCTCACAATCTCCTCGCTATAGGTGCCTGGGTCGCGAGCCATCCACTCACACTTGTGACGTGAAAGAGCCGGTGGATTTTTTATATGGTATGTAGGCTCCCAGTGAAGATTCTGTGCTTCTCTGTAAAAAGCCGAGCCATCTTCTCTTTGTCAGTTTTCATCTTGGCATCCTGGTAAATTTGCCATTGGCCCCCAACACACCATCTGTTTGGCTCCCCAGCCACCGGATCGGGGTCGTAGCTTCGTGGCACCTGGAATTCTCCCGAACTAGTGGCCCCATCAAATGAGGCAGCCCCATCCTGTGCACTGGAGTCGGTGGCAGAGTCGAAAGCAGACCTTGAAGCAAACCTTGAAGTAGAGGCGACCTCAGAACCGGAAGCAAACCCAGTCGGTGGCCCGATCAGTGTGTCCTCCTCATCAGACTGGGAGGCAATAACTACGTTGGTGACCACCTTCTTAGACTAGTTTCATGTGGCCCAAGGTGTTGTTGGTGATGTCCTCACAGTGGGGGAACATATTCAGGATCCTTCTCTTAGTTGGTGTCTTCATTTATCAGCCAAAAAGTTAGCGCCACAGATTTGGATCGACCCTTCATAGATATAGACTTCCTTTTCGGGGCCATGGTACTTGTGGAGAGAGAGTTAGTACCAATATAACCTAAAAACACACTCAATTTTTTTTAGAACTAAGACCGAACCAAAACGAAAAACAAAAATAATTTTTTTTACAGACAATTGCTTTAGTGGCCACCTACAATGGGTATCTACGGTCCTTAGGTTGACTTACGGTCCATGGATTCCCTCCGTAGATCAGAAGTACCAAAAAGTTTGTCTTTGATGGGAACCACGGATGTGCAGAAAGATCCGTAGATTGATCTACGAATCGTAGTCCACTTTCGTGGTTCCATACTTAGTCAAATTCTCATGTGCCACCAACCACGGACCTGATCTATGATCCATAGATTTACCTACGACCCGTAAACGGGGTCTCGTGGATGGGATATGTGCCAGGTCTCAAACATGCTTCGATTGAAAGCCCACTTTTTTGCCATATTCAACAATATCCTAGTCTAATCATGTATTTCAAAATAAATTATGCTAGTTCGTCATTCTAAGGGTTCCCATTTGCTCAATTTTACAGGTATTTTCTGCAAGATAAGGAACCCTAAGTCGAAACTTACATTTAGACTTATATTTCATTGTTTTTTACATATAACAAAGCAACACAATCACAATCTATCGTCCCAAGGGTGCATTCACTTCTAATTGAGCATACAATTTCATTTATTAATTTGCCCAAGGTCAAGACCCAATTCCGGACTTTCTACAATCAATTAATGAATCGAAATTCAAAGTGAGGGGAAAGTATATTACCTTACAAGTAGTTGGAGTGGGGTGATTGTGTGATGACTCGATGCTTTTGATACCACAACTTTGCCTTTATGCACCGAACTCATACACTAGACCTCTTGGGGAGTTTTGGGGATGAGTGGAATTTGGAGAGAAAAGGAAATTTGGGATTGTGGGGAAAAGAAAGGGAAGATTAATTGGGGAGTTATGGAGTGATCTAAGGGATTGGGAGGTTTAGAAATGGTTTGGTAGTAAATGGAGGGAAGTGGGAATGATTTGAAATTGGGGGATTTTAAATAGGAGGGGTCCGGGTCGGGTCAGGTTGAATAGGGTTTGGACCCATGAGACCCTGTCTACGGTTCATGGGTGATCTACGGTCTGTAGATTTGGACCGTAGATCACATTCATACTTAGACAATTTAGAAACCTTACCTGGGATCTACGGACACCATTCACGGTCCGTGGAATAGACCACAGACCATCGATGGAGTCCATAGACCTCTGCACCAGACTTTTTTCTGCAGATTCTGCTTTTCGCCCCTGTACATGTAGCAACCATTAGCCCTTTCTTTTTACATTTTCTGGACACTTTTTTAGACAGGACCCTATGCTATGTCTAGCCAACACTAAAACAAAAATAAAACAACTATCTAAATGAGTACAGAGAAGCAACTAAACAAAGAAAACTACTAAACAGAAAATAAGAACCTATTATTGGCTAGATTTTACATCTTGGGTTGCCTCCCAAGCAACGCTTGATTTAATGTCGCGTCAAGACACATGCCTCTTGATTACTCACACTTCATCAAGTTATTAGGCCTCAACAACTTCTTGCACACTTTCCGCGTTTCCAGATAGATCTTGATCCGTTGCCTGTTTACCATAAACCTTGTTCCTTCATTGTTCTCAAGTTCAACCGCTCCATGGGGGAGCACTTTTATGAGCAAAAATGTCCCGGTCCATTTGGACTTGAGTTTGCCTGAAAATAAGCGCAACCTAGAGTTGAATAGAAGCACAAGATCACCCACAACAAATTCTCGCTTTTCAATTCTTTGATCATGATACCTCTTCATATTTTCTTTGTACAAGGCTGAACTTTCATAAGCTTTTAGGTGAAACTCATCAAGCATATTCAAGTCATTCATTCTTTAATTAGATGCGGCGCCCCAATCCAAATTTAGCTTCTTCATCGCCTACATAGCCTTATGCTCTAGCTCTACCGGTAAATGGCAACACTTCCCATATACAAGTTGGTAAGGAGACATACCTATGGGAGTCTTGTATGTAGTGCGATAGGCCCATAAAGCATCATCAAGCTTCCTTGACCAATCTGTTTTATTAGCATTCACAGTCTTTGCCAAAATCTGTTTGATCTCTCTGTTGGACACTTCAACTTTCCCATTAGTCTGCGGATGGTAAGGAGTGGCTACATTGTAGCGGGCACCATATTTCTCAAGTAGCACCTTGAACAACTTATTACAAAAGTGGGAACCTCCATCACTAATAATCGCCCTAGGTGTACCAAATTTGGAGAAGATATTCTTTTCCAAGAATGCGGTGAAACTTTTACCTTCATTGTTGGGGAGCGCAATTGCTTCAACCCACTTCGACACATAATTGATGAGTCCACAAATTAGACTCATTTGGGGCTAAATTTTAATAGAAATTGTGTCCTCAAATGCTAATTTTATCTCAATATATGATAAAAACCATTAAGTTTCAGGTATTTGAAGTTTGAAGGAAATCATGGACACTACTTTGCAAAAAGGAATGAGAAGGCTGAAAAGAACGAAGAAAATGAAGGCCTGAGGATCGCCGAAGGATCTCACTTTGCCTTTTGTTCCAGTGTGCTGAGCCCTAAAGAAAAGGATCAAGTGGGCGGAAAAAGGAAGCAGTCGGCGCATAGCTGAAAAGTTTCGTGAAGCAGTACTATGTCACCCAATGACCCAGAGCACGATGATGCCGAAGGATGGTGCAAGACGGCGATGAACTACGCCAAAGGGCGAATCGCCGAGTTGATCGTCCATTCTGACTAATGTCGTCGAATGATCCGCCGCAGCACAAATTTTTTAAAACTATAAGTACTCGTTGAGAGTTATAGCTTAGTATCAGACTTTTAGTATCATCAGTTTTTCAAGATAGAAAAATTAATATAATTTTAGTACTTATTATTTTTGCTCTGAGTTTAGAGGGTTTTGGAGACTTCAAAAAGAAAAGGGTTTCATCTCTAAGAATTTGGACTTGGGTCTCTTGGATTCTTCATTCTTGGCCTGTAACAAGACTTAAATCTTTATACCCATTTTAATGCAAGCTCATTTAGGTATAAATTTCTATCTCTTGATGTGTGGCTAAAAATCCCAATTCTTGGGGTGTGATTTAGCGAATATGGGTTAAGATTGTTGTTGGATCTTGCTTGTTGATAGATTAGATGTAGTTTAATGGTGATTTTGTCTAGTAGTTTTGGTTGAATTTAACAAATTTGTAGTTGCAAATACAAGTTTATTTATGTGTTTTCGGCTTGCTTAACAGAGAGGTTGCGAAACCAAGACTACTAGATTAATGGCCTAAGGAGTGGGTCGACATGAGGTTCAGCTCGAGAGAGTGAACCCTAGTCCCATAACCTAACACTCAGCTCGATAGAGTGAGTCGGGTAAGGCGTAAGTTGGTCTTCATGTGGCAAGTGGGTGTTTGAGAGGAACCCATTTGAAACGGGGAAAGTTTCTCGAGAGAGAATTTATTCCCACGTATAGCTTAGCCTAGTCACTATTACTCTATAAATTTTCTATCGAAAGCATGTACCCAACAATTTAGATTAAACCGTATTTCGGTATATCCCAAGAATCCCCTCAGATTCATAAATTTTTTTGTTACTTTAACTGATTTTGCTATACTTGTGACAAAACCCCCAAATCGATATTTGACACTTTTGTGGTCCCCTTTAATTTACAATATTTTTAATCGTTAATGTCTTTAGCTAGGACTAGTTAGAACTAAATTATATTTTTTTATTAATTCTCGAAACCACTCTCTTGGGACTCGACCCAACCCTTGGTTGGGTTATTATACTATTGCACAATTATAGACATTTGCATCGGAAGTTGTGTCATTAATTACGAAAATATCAAAATGGCGCCGCTGCTGGGGAGTGGTGTTATTTGAGAATTCTTAGATTAGTAGAATTTTTGTTCTTCGTAGTTGTAGTCTACTTTCCTAATTTTTAGTTTTGTTTTGAGTATTTGTGTGTTTCAACAGCCATATGAGTGTGAACAGCGAAAAAAGCTGCCAAATAGGAGTCGATGCTTTTCATCGAGATGATATTGATGATATTAATAGTGTGTACAACCCTGCCCAAGTGGGTGAGATAGAAGCAAGTTGCATGCCACAAGCAGACGGAAATGCAACATTTGAAGTTACTAGCACTACACTCCATCTCATACATTCAAGAGGTTTATATGGAGGGTTAGAGCATGAAGATTCATATGAACATATATGAAGCTTCATAGAAGTGTGCACCACTCTGTCATTCAAGAATCTATCGCAAAAATGCATACAGTTGCGCTTATTTTCGTTATCATTAACTGAGGAAGCCACTAAGTGGTTGATCGAGCTTCTAAAGAGCTCCATAAAGTTATGGGAGGAGTTGGTTACGAATTTTCATGAAAGATTCTTCCCTCTATAAAATATGATGAAATTGAGAGACGACATTCAAAATTTTAATCAAAAGGAGAGCGAACCAATTCACGAATCATGGACACAATTTAAGAGAATTTTGCGAAAATGTCCAACACATGGATTGCCAGTGAGTTATTGCTCCGATATTTTTACTGTAGTCTGGATTCGGTTATTAAAAGGATAGCTGATCAGCTGGTGCAAGGAGGAATAATGTTACAATCATTTGAAGTAGCCTCATTTCTCCTAGATGGCATGACTAGAGTTAATCAAGCATGGTACACAAAAGATGACCAAGTTTCCTCACTGTGCTTCAGATTAACGCAAGAACAACTCGATAAAGAAAGAGAAAGGGACGAAAACATCAAAAAGATGTTGTCTCAAATGGAAGTGATACATGAGCACATGAAGGGGACGCATAGAGTATTTCGAGTTGAGGAGCGTTCTTCTTCTAGTTACTTAAGACCGGGGGAGAATCAAGGTTGGAACTCTACAAGATATGAGGAGGGTTTCCACCCACGCTATCAACAATGGGGCGGAAATCAAGGTTAGAACCATTATAGGAGTGAAGAACCAAGGAGATATTGCCACGATTGGGCTGAGCAAGATGACCATGAGGAAGACTGTACCCAATTGAGTGAAAGCCCAAAATCAAAAGGGAGTGCAAGTAGTCCTCGGGTAAATGATCTATTGTCACGCATACTTGATAAAGTTGGAGGCTCTAATGATCTGCTAAAAGGAATGAGAGATGACTTTTCATCACTAAGTAGTAAAGTGAATTCTCATGTTGATGCCATCAAAACACTAGAAGGTCAATTGAGTCTATTATCATCCAGGACATTGATGGAAGATAATAAAAGAGGGAATGTGATGGAGGATGAGGACCCTCGAATGCAGGAAGAGAGCCAGGGTATAGAGGAACGAGAATTGCCTATTCCATAAAACATTGCCAAAGAACCATAAGAGGATGCAGAGCAACATGTTCAAGTTCCAAAAGTCACGCACCCTTTATCCAAAATACCTTCACCATTTCCTCAACGTTTGAAAAAGAAGAATGAAGATGAGAAGTTCAAAAAAAAAATTGTCAGTATTTAAGAACCTATCAATTAACCTTCCCCTGGTGAAAGCATTGTTGGAAATGTCGGGATACGCCAAATTCATGAAAGAGCTGGTTACAAAGAAAATGAGCTTGGAGTATGAAATGATCGAGGTACCCCATAGTTGCAGCGCAATTATGAAAAATGAGTCAAACACCAAGAGAGAAGATCCTGGGGCATTCACAATCCCGTGCACAATTGGCATGCTCCAATTCGCTAAAGCTTTGTGCGACTTAGGAGCAAGCATTAACTTGATGCCCTATGCAATATACAAGCAACTTGGTTTGGGTAAACCAAAGGCAACCACAATGAGACTCCTTATGGATGATCAATCAATCAAGCACCCCATAGGGATACTCCATGACATATTGGTAAAAGTAGATCAGTTTATCTTTCCGGCTAATTTTGTGATTCTAGATTGCGAGATCAATGCTGAAATCTCCATTATTTTGGGAAGGCCATTCTTAGCTACTGGAAGAGCATTGGTGGATGTCGAAAGCGAGAAATTAAAGTTCCACGTGAACGATGATGAGTTGACCTTCAATATCTGTAAATCCATTAAACAACCAAATAATAACCATGTGGTGTCCACTGAGGATGTTATAGATGAGGTAGTGGCAAGTGTGAGCCATTTAATGTGCAAGAATGAACCCCTTGAATCTGTACTTGCCAATTATGATGAATCTGAAGTTCAAGGATATGAGAAAGTGGTGGCTGCCTTATCAAGATTAGGAGTGTATTCAAGGAATCCAATCAAGTTGGATATCGACCTGAAAAACAAAGAAAGTCCTCATGCAAAGCCATCAACAGAAGAACCACCGAATCTGGAGTAAAAAGCCCTACCCTCTCATCTAAAATATGGTTTCTTAGGAGCCAATAATACTTTACCAGTGATTATCGCAGCCGATTTTCTTGAAAGGCATGTGAAATTACTCATTGAAGTATTACAGAAGCATATAAAAGCTATTGGATGGACAATAGCTGATATAGTAGGAATTCCTCCTGGCATATGTACATACAAGATTCGGCTTGACAGTGAATGTAAACCCAGTGTGGAGCATCAACGGAGATTGAACCCTCCAATGCAAGAGGTGGTGAAAAAGGAGATCATCAAGTGGCTAGATGCGGAAGTGATCTACCCTATTGCGGATAGTAAGTGCGTAAGTTTGGTGCAATATGTACCGAAAAATGAGGTATAACCGTAGTCACAAATGCAAAAGGAGAACTTGTGCTGACAAGACCAGTGACTGGGTGGATAGTATCCATGGATTATCGAAAGCTTAACTCATGGATCGAAAAGGACCATTTCCCTATGCCATTTATGGATCAGATTCTTGACCCGTTATTAGAAAGGGGTTGGTATTGCTTTTTAGATAGGTATTCCGGTTACAATCAAATCTCTATTGCGCCGGAAGACCAAGAGAAAACCACTTTTACCTGCCCTTATGGAACATTTGCATTCAAAAGGATGCTATTCGGGTTGTGTAATGCCCCAGCAACATTCCAGCGTTGCATATGGTCTATTTTTGTGGATATGGTCGAAGACTCTATGGAGGTATTCATGGATGACTTCTTAGTCGTAGGGGACACGTTTGAGGAATGCGTGACACACTTAGGACAAGTGCTCCAAAGATGCGTGGATACGAATCTGGTTCTCAATTGGGAAAAATGTCACTTTATGGTGAATGAAGGTATCGTTCTTGGGCACAAGGTGTCGCAAAACGGGCTGGAGGTTGACAAGGCGAAAATTGAGGTCATTGAGAAATTACCCCCACCAATTTCAGTGAAGGGTGTTCGCAGCTTCTTGGGTCATGCAGGTTTCTACCGAAGGTTCATTAAAGACTTCTCAAAGATTGCACATCCACTATGCAAACTCCTAGAAAAGGAAGTGAAGTTCTATTTTGACGATGCTTGTACGACCGCATTTAAGTGTTTGAAAGAAAAATTAGTATCCACCCCGATTATCGTCAGTCCTAATTGGTCTGAATATTTTGAAGTAATGTGTGATGCTAGTGGAATGGCATTGGGAGTAGTGTTGGGGTAAAAGCGCAACAAACTATTTCACCCAATTTATTACGCAAGCAAAACTCTCAATAGTGCCCAGCAAAATTATATGGTCACTGAACAGGAGTTGCTCGCAGTGGTCTATATATTTGAAAAGTTCGGGGCATACTTGCTAGGAAGCAAAGTAACAGTACACACTGATCATGCTGCACTCTGCTACTTGATGGCGAAGAAAGATGCAAAACCAAGATTGATAAGGTGGGTGCTATTACTATAAGAGTTTGATTTTGAGGTGAAAGATCAAAAAGGCTGCGAAAATCAAGTGGCCGACCACTTATCGAGGTTGGAAGGAAGGGAAGATGCCGAGCGTGAGGTCGACATAGACAATTCCTTCCCCGATGAATAAGTGTTTGTTATATCTCTCAAACCTACACCATGGTATGCAGACTTTGCAAACTACATTGTGAGTGGATTCATACCTGATGAGCTGACCTTTTACCAACAAAAGAGATTCATGTTTGATGTTAAAAGGTACTTTTCGGATGAACCTTACTTGTTTCGAGAATGTGTTAACCATGTTATTAGGAGGTGTGTTCCAGAAGATGAAGCAGTTGAAATTCTCCATGCTTGCCATGCATCTCCAGTACAAGGTCACCATAGTGGTATTCGCATTGCCACTAAAGTCCTCCGAAGTGGTTATTACTGGTTGTCCCTATACAAAGATCGATACACATGAATTTGCAAAGAAATGCTCGCAATGTCAGCAGCAAGGCGGAGTGTCTAGAAGGTACGAGTTGCCTCTCACTCCTATTTTGGAAGTCGAGCTATTTGATGTATGGGGGATCGATTTCATGGGCCCATTTGTGAGCTCATTTGGAAATAAATATATATTGGTGGCTGTAGATTATGTCTCCAAATGGGTAGAGGTCATCGCCCTTCCAAACAACGAAGGAAAAAGTGTTGTCCAATTTTGGAAACGCTACATTTTCAAAAGATTTGGCACTCCTAGGGAAATTATTAGCGATGGGGGGTCTCACTTTTGCAATAGGTGGTTTTCAATGGAACTTACCAAATATGGGGTGAAACACAAGGTAGCAACCCCATATCATCCCCAAACAAGTGGCCAAGTTGAAGTGTCAAATCAGGAAATCAAAAGCATCCTGGCAAAGACAGTTAATGCCAACAGAACTGACTGGTCTAGGAAACTCGATGATGCACTATGGGTGTATCAGACTTCTTATAAGACACCTATCAATAGGTATCCATATCAATTGGTTTATGATAAGGCTTGTCATTTTCCCGTCGAGCTAGAACACAAAGCATTGTGGGCATTGAAGGCCTTCAATTTGGACTGGTCAAAAACTTCAAGCGAGAGGGTAGAACAGTTGAACGAACTGGATGAATTTAGACTCAGATCGTATGAAAGTTCAGCCATCTACAAAGAGAAGATGAAGAAATGACATGGTGCTCGAATACTTCAGCGGGACTTCAAGGTATGAGATTGGGTTTTGTTACACAACTTTTGACTTAGACTCTTTCCTGGAAAACTCAAATCCAAATGGTCTGGACCTTTTAGAGTAACACGAATGTTCACCACCTATGTCATAGAAGTTGAAGATCAGGAAGGACCTCCATTTAAAGTGATCGGTCAACGTCTAAAATTATATATTGGGGATTGTCAAGAGATTTCTTTGGTTGAAGTGGTGTATTTAGAAGACGCCTGAAGGCGCTGTTGCGTCGTGCCACGACGTTAACTAAGGCGTTGTTTGGGAGGCAACCCAAAACCATTTATTACTTTCTTTTGCTTTGATAAAATAATGGTGTGTTGATTGTGTAGATGGAAGTGTGGAGAGTGAATGAAAAATGCAGATTGGCGAGCAATAGATCCAGTCGGCGAGTCGCCGAGAGGGTCAGTGAATCCAATTTTATCTTCCATTTGACTCAAGACATCTTCAACATTAGAGTCTGTAAAACTCGGCGAGCGCTGGAAATCATTGCCGAATCACCGACTATGTCGGCGATCATGATAGAAACCGCCGTTTGGAACCCCCATAAACTAGAGGTTCTGTAAATTTCGGCAGAGAAACCAAACAGTCGGCGTTCCGCCAAGTGAGTTGGCAAGTTTGACTAACGTCACCGAGTAGGCAAAAACTGGACAATTTTTGCAAGTCAAAGATTTAAAAGTCCAACTTCATTCACTTTCCCTCACTTTTTATCTGTTCAAAACCCACACCTACACTCCAATTTTATATTTCTTGCACTTCTAGAGTATTTTGATTCATTAGTTTGTGCACGAATTTGGATTGCATTGGCGCCTAGCTTCTTGGTAGTATTTCGATCAGTACAAAAGGTTAGTTTCTTAATACTCGTAATTATTTTGTCAGCATTGTACTCATTTGCACATTCTTTGACATTGTTAAGATCTGTTAAACCTCCCTGATAGAATTGGTTAAGTGTCGATTGTTATTCTATAACCTTGATTAAACGGTGAAATCTTGTTCTCCGAGGTATCTAGTCGAGTTAATGTGTGATGGGTGGTATTCGTATGTTATGGGTCTTGGTTAAATTTGTGGTATTTGTGCTTAAATTGTGTTTTCAGGGATTACGGGGCCGATTTCAAAAAGTTGGGTCAAAAGTAGGCACGGTAGGTGATTCGGCGAGCTGTGACGAACTCGCTGAACCACTCTGTGGCTCACCTAAGTACCCCATCTCGCCTTTACTATCTTGCTTTATTTGTTGTGGCTGTTGTAACTTTCGACGAGAAGCACAGGATCGCCAAGTGCACTCGGCGACTCACCGAATGACACCTTAAGCTCCCTTTGTTTGCACCCTTAACTCCTTCTGCACTTTGACCTTCGGCGGATTGTCTGTGGCTCGCTGAATGTGTTCGGCGGCACGCCGAATAGATTATCTAGTTTTTCTGCAGTTGAAAGTCTTTGTTTTGGTTGTCAAATATGTTTTAACATTATCTCAAGACTTTGTAGAAATGGCCAGACCAAAAGTTGCAGGAAGAAACATGCCACCCAGACACATAAGAGCACAACAGTTCAAAAGAACTGAAAAGAGCAAAAGCAAGGAAGCAAATCCCAGTAGGAGGATTCCCATTGACCTTGTTGTCCCTTCGTGGGCTCGAGGGTTCGTTAGCGCGATACATGCCTTCGGAGCATCTCATGATTTGGATAAAATGGTTGAGGTAAACATCGCTACAGAAGGTGAAACAGAGAGAAAAGAAAAAGAGAACCTAAAGCAGACTGACAACACTCCGGGCACTAATGCCCAGACAGATGGAGAGACTGTGTAGACATGATTTTTCTTTATCTCCCTCTTCGTATTCCTTTAATTTACATTCCAGATATTTTGTTAATTGCATTTGAGGATAAATTGCTTTTATTTGTGGAGGGGTGAGGCTCACCTTTTGTGTGCTATTTGTGTTCGTGTTTTGTATATATTTGGGTTGTTTTGGGCTGTTCTGTTGAAAAAATTATTTTTACACTGCTTTTCGTGAATGTTTGAGCTTATGGCTCTCCTTTTATTTTATTTTTTATTGCAAAATGATTTTAATTTTAATCCGTCCAAAAAAATTTTGCCACCTCTTGTGTGAATGTGGGTGTTCTTTTGCAAAATTTAATTTTCAATTCTGATCAATATTGATGACTTAAATAGTGCTCTCAATCGAACAAACATGAATGCGCGGCTACAACGAGGCCAAATGAAGTTGCATAGATAATATGTGAACTCTTTGCATCTTGTTGTGATTAGTCATTTATCAAATCTAGTCACTTGTAATGACTGTTGCATACTAGCGAAAGTGTGGAGTCTTGTTTGACTTTAGTGTCAATGCCTTGTGTGATGAGTTTACTTTGAACCATGCATGATATATTCTAGAATTTTCCCCGTTGGTTCGGTCAACTAAGTGATGCTATCTCTTGATATGATCTTAGGCAACTTCTAAGAGTGTGAGCCAATTTGACATATACCTCCTTTTGTGACCTACCTTGTGAGTGTGTGAACCTCTTTTGAACACCCTTTGAGCCCTACCTTTCCTTAGAAGAAACTTGATGAAACCATAATTTTTGTTTATCCACTACCTATAATCCTCTTGAATTGTAGTTAGTTGAATAGCCAACTTAGGGCAAAATCCTAAGTTGGGGGTGCGGTAAAATGAAAAGGGGAAGTTAAGAAGTGCAAGGAAAGTCTCCTCTCACCCATGGATTTAAGAAAAATAGAACCCCTCCATATAAAAAAAAAAAAAGAAAAAAAAGAATGAAAAAGAAAGTTGTGGAATAAAGGTGCAAAAGAAATGGGGTTCCCAAACAATCCATGGAAAGTGAATAATAGGTGACTTATGAGCACTAGAGAGAATGATGAAGAAAAAGGAAAGGAAATGTTGTGAGCACCACAGTTCATGAGAATGGAAGTCACTGAGCCTAAATGACCATACATTTGCACTCAGCCCCATTACAAGCCTTAAAAAGACCTTTTTGATCTTGAGTGAGCTGAAACAAATGTTGACAGGAAAATACGGGCAAACCTATGGGTGAAAGCATGCAATGTGTTCTTCCTTGTGAGAGTGAGTGTTGCATCTGATTCTGAAGCTTTTAACCGTGAACCATTGTGTGAATATGGAATCATTCTTTCTGTGAGGGCATTTGAACACTATAGTTGAGCTTGAACTTGCATTTGAAGCAAGTATTGTGAGCAACAGACTCTTTGATATTGGTGAGTCACAACTTGAATCTTTAAGTGCACATTTGATCTTTGCATAAGTAAATTGAATCTTGTTGTGTGCATTCATGATGGAGTCTTTTGTAGCAGTGTTTGAGACACCTTTTTTGAACAGTTGAACTTGAGTTTGCTTGAGAAGAAGCAAAAGTTTAAGTTGGGGATGTTGATGAGTCCACAAATTGGACTCATTTGGGGCTATATTTTGATAGAAATTGTGTCCTCAAATGCTTATTTTATCTCTGATAAAAAACCTTAAGTTTCAGGTATTTGAAGTTTGAAGGAAAGCATGGACACTACTTCTCACTTCACCTTTTCTTCCAGTGTATTGAGCCCTGAAGGAAATGATCAAGTCGGCAAAAAAAGGGAGCAGTCGGCGCATCACCGAAAAGTTTCACGAAGCAGCACTATGTCACCCAATGACCCAGAGCACGACGATGGCGAGGGATGGTGCAAGATGGCGATGAACTACACCAAAGGGTGAATCGCCAAGTTGATTGGCGAATCCGACTAATGCCACCGAACAATTCGCCGCAACACATATTTTTGAAAACTATAAATATTGGTTGAGAGTTATAGCTTAGTATCCGACTTTTAATATCATCAGTTTTTAATATAGAACAATTAATATAATTTTAGTACTTATTATTTTTTCTCTGAGTTTGAGAGGGTTTTGAAGACTTGAAGAAGAAGAGGGTTTCATCTCTTAGGATTTGGACTTGGGTCTCTTGGATTCTTCATTCTTGGCATGTAACAAGACTTAAATCTGCATACCCATTTTAATGCAAGCTCATTTAGGTATAAATTTCTATCTCTTGATGTGTGGCTAAAAATCCCAATTCTTGGGGTGTGATTTAGCGAATATGAGTTAAGATTGTTGTTGGATCTTGCTTGTTGATAGATTAGATGTAGTTTAATGGTGATTTTGTCTAGTAGTTTTGGTTGAATTTAACAAATTTGTAGTTGCAAATACAAGTTTATTTATGTGTTTTCGGCTTGCTTAAGAGAGAGGTCGCGAAACCAAGACTACTAGATTAATGGCCTAAGGAGTGGGCCGACATGAGGTTCAGCTCGAGAGAGTGAACCCTAGTCCCATATCCTAACACTTAGCTCGAGAGAGTGAGTGGGGTAAGGCGTAGGCTGGTCTTCATGCGGCAAGTGGGTGTTTGAGAGGAACCCATTTGAAACGGGGAAAGTTTCTCGAGAGAGAATTTGTTCCCACGTATAGCTTAGCCTAGTCACTATTACTCTATAAATTTTCTATCGAAAGCATGTACCCAACAATTTAGATTAACCCGTATTCCGGTCACATCCCAAGAATCCCCTCACATTCACAGATTTCTTTGTTACTTTTACTGATTTTGATATACTTGTGACAAAACCCCCAAATCGATATTTGACACTTTTGTGGTCCCCTTTAATTTACAATATTTTTAATCGTTAATGCCTTTAGCTAGGACTAGTTAGAACTAAATTTTATTTTTCTATTAATTCTCGAAACCACTCCCTTGGGACTCGACCCCAACCCTTGGTTGGGTTATTATACTATTGCACGATCATAGACACTTGCATCGGAAGTTATGTCATTGATTACACAAACTTCAATAATTAACCGCAACAACAATGTACTTTCCAATGTGAACTCACAAATTGACCCATAAAATCAATGCCCATACATCAAACAACTCTATCACTAATATAGGGTTCATAGGAAGCTTTTGCCTCTTTGAAGGAGATGAGAAATGACTTGTCTGGTATTGGTTAAAAAGTTGATGCCCATGCAGTGTCAATCAAGCATCTTGAGCAGCAGATGACTCAGTTGTCAACTACAGTAAATCCACGTCAACCTAGCACTCTTCCTAGCAACACCATCCAGAATCCAAAGAATGATGGGCATTGTATGGCAGTCACTACTCAAGGGGTAAAGCAAACCATTGATCCACCTATGTCGTCTGGGTGGAAATTGAGAATAGTAAATATGATGATGTGGTCAAAGTAAGTGGAGAGTTCGAGAATGCAACAGAGAAAGAATCGAAAGTAACTCAAAAAGTTGTCCCCATACCTAGACCTCCACCTCCCTTCCCGCAGAGGTTAGTGAAGAAGACTGAAGAAGGCAAATATTGTAGGTTTATTAGCATGTTGAAGCATCTCTCCATCAATGTTCCATCGATAGAAGCTTTGGATCAAATGCATGGGTATGCAAAATTTATGAAATATATGGTGACAAAGAAGAGGGCAGTGAGCTTCGAAGATGATGACAGATTGCAACATGGTAGTGTTATTGCTACAAGATCCCTTGTGCAGAAAAAAGAGGATCCTGGTGCCTTCACTATTCCATGTACCATCGGGTTGTTGCATTTTGCTAAGGCATTGTGTGATCTTGGTGCTAGCATTAATCCGATGCCACTGTCTATTTACAAGACGTTGGGTCTAGGAGATCCAAAACCGACTGCGATGCGGCTTCTCATAGCCGATAGAACTGTGAAGAGGCCCATTGGTGTGCTCCATGATGTACTAATGAAAGTGGAGTCGTTCATCTTTCCAGCGAATTTTGTGATTCTAGATTATGAAGTCGATTTTGAGGTTCCCATCATTCTTGGGAGACCATTCCTTGCCACTAGGAGCGCCTTAGTTGATATGGAAAATGGGTAGATGAAGTTCAGATTGAACAATAAAGAGGCAACTTTCAATATTTGTAGGTCTATGAAGCAGAGTAGTGAGCTCCAATCAGTATCTGCGATAACATATAGAGTTGAGAGTGGGTCTGAGGTGCAGATTAAAGAGAGACTAGGTGTTGAGGCACTAGCTGCGGTTATGATGAACTTTCAGAGTGATGGTATTGAAGAGTATGATGAGTTGGTCGCCGCACTTGATAGGTGCGAATATCGTTCGAAACCAAAGAAGCTGGAGTTAGACATGAAAAATCATGAATCCCCACCCGCAAGATCGTTTGTTAAGGAGGCGCCGAAATTGGAGCTTAAGGCTCTACCATCACATTTGCGGTACGTATTCTTGGGAAAAGATGATACTTTACCAGTTATAATTGCGGCATATTTGAATGGGCGACAAGTAGAGTGTTTAGTTTCTGTGTTAAAGAGGTTCAAATGAGATACTGGGTGGACTATTGCGGACATTATTGGGATCCCTCCTGGTATCTATTCTCATAAAATCCAACTCATACCAAATCACAAGCCTAGTATTGAGCACCAGAGAAGATTAAATTTGCATGTGCAAGAGGTAGTTAAAAAGAAGATCATCAAGTAGTTGGATGCCGGAGTTATCTATCCCATTGCAGATAGTAGTTGGGTGTGTCCTGTTCAATGTGTGTGCAAGAAAGGTGGGATTATTGTGGTTCCTAATGAGAGAAATGAGCTTGTTCTTATGCGTCCCGTGACTGGATGGAGAGTCTGCATGGACTACCGGAAGCTAAATGGCTGGACAGAAAAGGACCATTTCCTTATACCATTCATGGATCAGATGTTGGATAGACTTGCAAATAAGGGTTGGTTTTGTTTTCTTGATGGTTATTCGGGCTACAATCAAATTTCTATAGCCGCCCTGAAAGACCAAGAGAAGACCACCTTCACTTGCCCTTATGGGACTTTCGCCTTCAAACGGATGTCATTTGGGTTGTGCAATGCTCCAGTGACCTTCCAGTGATGTATGATGTCAATATTCTCTTATATGGTGGAGGAAACTATTGAGGTATTTATGGATGATTTCTCTATGGTAGGTGACTCTTTTGATCGATGTCTAGATCATTTGGCTGAGGTGCTTTAAAGGTGTGAAGACAACAATCTGGTGATAAATTGGGAAAAGTGTCACTTTATGGTGAAAGAAGGGATAGTTCTAGGTCATCGAATTTCTGAGTAGGGCATTAAGGTTGATAGAGCTAAGTCGAGGTAATAGAAAAGCTTCCACCACCTATCTCTGTAAAAGATGTTAGAAGTTTTCTTGGGCATACAGGCTTCTATAGGAGGTTCATTAAGGACTTCTCTAAAATAGCACATCCATTGTGCAAACTGCTTGGAAAGGAGTATAAGTTTGATTTTGATGATGCTTGTCTAAGAGGATTTGGAGAGTTGAAGGAGAAGTTAGTTACTACACCTATCATTATTTCACCGGATTGGGGACAACCGTTTGAGGTAATGTGTGATGCAAGTGGAGTGGCGCTTGGTGTAGTATTAGGGCAGAGGAGAGAGAAAATTCTTCATCCTATTTACTATGCTAGCAAAGCTCTAAATGTGGCCCAGAAGAATTATACTGTGACTGAACAAGTTCCGACCGAATTGGGGACAACCGTTGTAGTTGCCATAGTTCCGACCTTGGTTTCCTTGACCTTGGCGCCAATTATCTGTATTGGAACCCTGGGCGTTTCGTCGGAAACCCCCCGTCTGATCATTAACCGCATAAGTATCCTCTTCATAGTAACACTCCTCAACCGATGGTGAATTCCTAGTCAAATAATTCACAGCATTTACCTTCTCCGCACCTCCGCTCACATGCTTTAATACCAATCCTAGTTCGGTCCTCATCTGAGCCATCTCCTCATTAATCTCATCTGCAGACTGATTATTTGTAGCTTGAACGGCAAATGTATTCCTCCCAGTATCCGACCTTCTAGTGCTCGAAGCTTTATTGTTTCGAGAGATCTTCTCTAGTTTCTCCGCAATCTACTCAAAAGTGACTCACCATATGAACCTCCAACGATAGTATCAAGCACTGATTTACTGTTGTCATCTTGACCTCGGTAGAAATACTCCTTTAGCGACTCATCATCAATACGGTGATTCGGAACACCCCTTATGAAAGTAGTGAACATGTCCCAAGAACTACTCACCGACTCTCCAGGTAGTGCTACAAAATTGTAGAGTTTATCTTTGTGGTTCAACTTCTTAGATACTGGAAAGAATCTTGCTAGGAACACATCAGTCAGTTGTTCCCATGTGTAGATTGAGTTATAAGAAAGCTCATTAAACCACACAGCAGCATCATAGGTCAATGATAGAGGGAATACTCGCAATCCAATGACATCCATGTCCAAGTCCGGTTGACCCACACAACTTTTACAAACACTCATTATGTGAGCATGTGGGTCTTCCGATGCCAAACCAACAAACAAGCCCATCGTTGTAAGCATCTGCACCAAACTGCTAGTCACCACAAATGTATGCCCCGGAGGTAGAGGGGTTAGGACAAGAGGTCCTTCAGATTCAGCAGCATTAAAGTTGACCCTATAGTTATCACGCAGTCTTGGTGGATCTTGTACCCTCACTGCATCTCTCAGTAAATTGTCAACTTGAACCTGATTATTCTCATCACCAACCCTTGGAGGCTGCAAGGCAACACCATCATCTAACTCTCCTCTAATAGGATTAATTGGAATTCCTTGATTATTCATTCTCCGCAAAGTTCTGTTCAGTTCTGGATCGTAAGGAGTAAGTGGTTCACCTTAGCTCCGTGTATTTGGCACACACTAGAATAGGAACCTGAGAGAAACAAAAACGAAAGAAAAAGTAAAATTAGGAAATATTTGACTAAATTTCAACAATGTAGTTAAATTTAATCTAAAAGCCAAATTCCCCGGCAGCAGCGTTAAAATTTGATACGCTCAAATTACACCTCCCTAAAGAAGCATAAGCGATCGTTATCAAGTAAAGAACCCAACTTGTAGGTTGGAGTCGATCCCACGAGGAATATGGTATAGACTTAACTTTAACCAACGATTATATTCATTTAGTCAATGTATTTTCAAAAACAAGTAATAAAAGGGGGGTGGATTTGTGAAACAAATTCAGGAAATTATGTAAGTAATCAATGAGCAAGAGTCAAACTTTAGTTGTTATCAAGATGAGAAAGTAACTAGGGTATATGTGTTCCCTATAAGCTCATACCGCGGTAATCCTAGTAATAGCAATCCTTTCCTAGTGTATTACATGCAAAGTGATAAGTTAGGTATCTCTAAATCCTTGGTCCGGCATCTAAAGAATTTCACCCCGCACCTTGGTCCAGCTACGTGTATATAATTTACTAACCCTTACATTTACCTCATATTAGACATCACATCGATGTATGGCTTAGTTTTCACCCTCGCACCAATCGACATTAGACTATTAGATAGTATCACACTAAATCTAAGTTGATAATTATTTTCTTATTAAGTACCTCCTTGGTTCGACAAGTAGCAACAAGGCGAGTTCTAACGTTGCGCACCGTTAAAAAGACTTCTAAACGAAAGAATTATCAATGCATGCAATAACACTATTCAAGAATTACTTAGTTACTATTCATATGTTGTTAATCGCTCATGGTTCCCACAACCCTAGTATTGGATTTAGTTACCCATAGTAGCAAGAACACAATTCATATTTTTAGATGAAGAAACCATGATCTTACGTAATGAGAAGAATAAACCCAGAATCTCAACTTGAATTTCAAAGCTAAAATCTTCAAAACGAACTTCAGGAAATCAAGAATTGCTAAAGTTGCAAGTTAATCTCCCAAGCCAAAAACAAGAACTAAAATAATAAAGACTAACCCCAAAAAACGAGGTTTACATGCCATATATATAGAAAAAAAAGTCCTAACTAAAAAGGAAACGAAATAAGGAAATAATGTTTCAGGACGCGTCTTCAATCTACGACACTGACCTACAGACCATGGATTGATCTACGGTCTGTAGGTCCCTTCCGTGGCTCAAGACTTAGGCAATTTTCCAATCTTCAAAATCTCCACTTCTTTGAATCAATCAATGGATCCACAGTACGAACCGTGGATTGATCTACGGTCTGTAGATCCTCCTCCGTAGCTCCATACTTAGAATCTTCAAAATCAGGTACTGGAACCACTCTCTGAATGATTTGACGGAACAGCAATACGGCCTGTAGGTCGATCTACGGTCTGTGGTTCCACACTTGGTCAAGAATTCCCTGATTTTCCTTCAAGCCTTGCCTGCCCATCTACGGTCACCATCTACGGAGCGTGAATGGACCTACGGTCCGTAGATGCCTTTTTCTGCACATCCTTCAGCTGTGTCTCTCACTTTCCACGTCTGAACATATTTCCTGCAAACATGATAAAAATGCATTAAAACCAATACAAAATGGCCGTAGACACACACACTCTTTAAGTGAAATGTACTAAAAATACCGTAAACTCACGGTATATCAACGATTTCTTGTTAGAAGAAATATGTTGTGCCTTCTCACCCTCTTCTACTTTGAACAATTTAAGACGCTCTTTGGCATTGGAAAGCAACTCCATCTTTTTATCTTCATGCTCTTTGTCAACAAAATTATAGTGTTCTTGATCATAAGAAGTAGCATGATCAAAAAGAGAATCTACCAAGCTCTTCAATGGTAAAATATCTAATAAATTCACATCACTTATCTCCTTGAAAATCTCACAAATATCATCTTTGTAAGATAAAATATTGTCTAGAGAAGTTCTAGAAAGTTTTCCACAAATTTCTTCCCAAAGACCCAAGATGTACTTCCTTTTGTGGTTGAACACAACACCTTTTCCTTCGAAGACAGACATAGTTGCATTACTCTTTGGAAGAACTCGAGAAAGCTCATTTGAATTAGGAGTCAACCCTTTTAAAGTTTGTCCACGAGAAGTAGATGATGTCTTTTGTTCTTGCTCGGTATTTGAAATTGATTTTGCCTTAGGTCTTGATATTGCAGTAGACTCATCGCTAACTTGTGGCCTTTCACGTGGTGATACTAGTGGATGTCCGGCAGCATTGACCTACAAGTGAAAAGAACGGGTTAGCAAAGTCATTTTATTCGAGAAAAAAAATGAAGGAAAGAAAACCTTGTTACTCTGAATTGTCAATGATCTTGAAGGACTATCGACACTTTGGAATTCTACGACTCTTAAATCAACAACTTCAGCCCCAGATGGTTCAACCATTTGCCTCTTCCAACATTGATCCTTGCTAGTTTTGCTTGTTTCTTGAAAGGCCCGTTTACTAGAGAAGAGAAATTGGGGACATTTCTCTTTATCAGTAGAAGTATGAACTACTTCTTTCTTAGATGCCTTAGAGGATTTAAGCTTCTTACTTTGATTGGGGAGAAAGTGGTGTCTTGACTTTTGAAAGTCTCTTCTCGATATCTTGACTTTGTCCTCTAAAAGGGTAACAAATTTTGACCCAGCTTTCTCCACCATAACATCAAAATTATCCTCAAGAAATATTCCATAGGATCTCTCCCACCAAGATGAATATTGGGTAGTATAAAGCTTCTTTGCGGAAGTTACCGCAGGAGGAAATGTCGCTTTAGACATAGTTGCATGTGATATGCAAATGAGCCAATATCTAAGGCCTTCATCGAGCGACTCAGCATGAATATCATTTTCTAAATAGTAAAGAATATCTTGATTGAAACCAAATTGACAACTAACTCGGTGCGGACTATATGGATCAATGACAAAGGAACCTCCCCTCCTCAATAGAAGATAATTAAAACGAAGGCTCATAAAATGAGATAACTCTAACTCTGGTGCTTTGCCATCATCAACATAATAAGTTGGGTGAGGCCTACTAAGCATAGTTACATTCCATACAATGCTCCCCCCCCCCCCNCCCCCCCCCCCCCCGCTGAACACACTTTATTGCCTCATCTTTGTCAAAATACTTTGCAGCACCTTCACCAGAATATACCACCATTCGTGGTAGAGAAGGTCCACTAGTAAGCGGATAGTGTGTCTTGAGATAATAAGCAAGCCAACCATAAACATAGTGAATGGGAAAACAAACTCTTAAATGGTCTAACTGTGAAGAATTTTAAATTTTATTTAAGCCATGATATATGCTCGCTAAGACTGGAATCGCAAGGCTAACCCTTCGACCGCTCACCATTAAGCTTGACATCTTGAAAGTTTTAGGCCGAATGAAATTCCCTTCTTCAGACCGAAAACACAAAGGCACACAACCAACATGACAAAAAGGCCGTCTGATAAGTCTCATATTTTTTATGTTTCGCTCCAAGCTTAGAAAATTCCATCTTTTGAGCACTTAACCATGTGTTTATCTCAGTAGGTATCTCACCTGTTGGATTATGTGTAGATAATAGACGTCGAGATTTCTTCTCTTTTCTTGGGGGAGCTAGCTCCTATTTGAGATCTTTCTTTCACCAAAATTGTATCCATTCACTAAAAGGGACCCCTATATTACCATTATTTTCCTCTTTAAGACGATGAAAGGCAACAAACATATACTCACAAGTTCGGGGGAGAAATCTTTCCCTCTTGTCATCAAAACTTGTAAGTTTTGTGGCATTAGGTATCACTTCTTCGTAAGAGACTCCGCTAATGGCAAGCCACCAAGAATATGCAAATCCCAAAGAGATATGGATGTTTCTCCGGTAGATGTAAGTAATGTATTAGTTTGGGGGAACCAAGCCTCACAAAAGGCTTGTATAATATTGGAGTTCCAATCATAAGTAAAAAGAGAAGCAAATACAGCATCACGAATATAAGCATTATTTAGACTTTGCCCATTTTTGCTTAAGACATCTTTTGTCCATTCCCAGTATCCCAGAATGCAATGATATTCACCTTTAAGCATAATGTTCCCCCCAACGCAATTCCTCTTGAATCATGTGGCGACCTAAATTTGAAAGAGTGTTTGCGACATTTGTACCTTGAGGATTTGTTTTCTCAAGATACCACACTTTGGAGGCTTTATTAGATTCGTGATCGAATTCAGAAGTTCAACTTCTCATATGAAGTCTGTTCTTCAATTGTGGCCATGGATCAACATAATGACCAACTAAAGAATTTTGGACCAAAAACTTAGTCTCCACCGTGCTACCTCAATTCCAATGATGAGATATTTGAGTTTAGAAGATGGGCAAGTATAATCCTTGAAGAAAACTATTGTTCAAACTGCAAAAAAAAAAGTGTTAATATTTATTTATGATGATGCACGAAAGAAGATAAAACTTCAAAAAAAAGGTAGTCACTAAGGGGAACATAATTTAAGCATTGTGGATCTTGAAAGCCTCAAGATTAGTGTTCTTCAAGGCGGGGACGTCAGACACATCCCTTAACACCTTACGCTTAAGTATTTGGGACCTTGTAAAACCTTTAGATTAGTGTTTACTAAGGCGAAGACATTAAACCCATCCATTCACACCTTATGTTTAAGTATTTGGGACCTTGTAAAGCCTCAAGATTAGTGTTTTTCAAGACGGAGACGTTAAACACATCCCTTCACATGCTCAAGTATTCGAAATTTAGTAAAGTCTCAAGTTAGTGATCTTCAAGGCGTGGCCGTTAAACACATCCCTTCGCACCTTATTCTTAAGTATTTGGGACCTTGTAAAGCCTCAAGATTAGTGTTTTCAAGGTGGGGACGTTAAACACATTCCTTTACACCTTATGCTCAAGTATTCGGAATTTAGTAAAACCTCAAGGTAGTGGGATTCAAGGTGGGGACTTTAAACACATCCCTTCGCACCTTATGCTCAAGTATTCAGAATTTAGTAAAGCCTCAAGTAAGTGATCTTCAAGGCGGGGACATTAAACACATCCCATCACACCTTATGCTTAAGTATTCGGAATTTTGTAATGCCTCAAGTTAGTGATCTTCAAGGCGGGGACGTTAAACACATCCCTTCGCACCTTATACTTAAGTATTCAAAATTTTGTAAAGCCTCAAGTTAGTGGTCTTCAAGGCGGGGACGTTAAACACTCCTTTCACACCTTATGCTAAGTATTTGGAATTATGTAAAGCCTCAAGTTAGTGGTCTTCAAGGCGGGGACGTTAAACACATCCATTCACTCCTTATGCTCAAGTATTCGAAATTTATTAAAGCCCCAAGTTAGTGGTATTCAAGGTGAGGACGTTAAACACATCTATTCACACCTCAAGATCAAACTCTTGTATTGTGATAAAGCTCTCCATTGTTTAGCCTCCGCAAAATACAAATATTATTTATGTTTGTCTCTGAAAAGAAAGACACAAAAAAAGAGGAAGAATACACAAAAAAAAAAAGGGAATAAAGCAAAAAACACGTACCTTGATAAATTGGAAGCTCCAACGATCTGCAAGAAAACTTGTAATTGCTGACGTCGAGAATAAAAAAAAAATAAGAGCAGGCCTCCTTTTATAGATGATAAGAGGCGGTGAGAAGATTCTTTCCTATCTTAACTATAATTCTTCTTTAGTTAGGATCCTAGGAAGGAAATTTTAATATTTTTTTTCTTTTTCTATCTGAATTCACCTTCAATTATGATTTTAGGTTGAATTTGGTAAGAATTGAGAAGGACAAAAATAAAGGAAGTGCAAATGTAGTTAAAAAGTGGCACTGGCCACGTGAGTTAAAGACTTAATTAAATATATTTATGGTTAACTTTAAAATACATTATATATAATTATTGTGTAATTAATACTTCAAGCCTAGTATTCAAAAGATAAACTATTTTGACAAGACTTGAAGCAGGGGGAATTTGTAATCATTTAAAATTTATTAAATATAAATTTATAAAATGATTCGGATTATATTAAATTCATGAATATATTAGTCCAAATAAATTATGGATTAATATAATTGGGCTAATTATTCAAATCCAATAAACATGGATTTAATTAAAGTTAAAATTAATTGATTTGGACTACAATAGATGAGCTCAATTTGCTAAGTCCAATGTCATCTTGTCCTAGAGGCCCATTCTTTTGGTGCCACGTGACAAATGACATGGCATGTCAAGTCAAACAAGAAGCCAATAGGATCATGAAATGTGTCAAAGATGACAAGTCCACTCCATAAAGCCCATAGGCCACTTAAATCTGATTGGTCAAAGGAATCATGTTCCAATCGCAACTCCTCTATTCTAAAACTATAAATAGGGGTCCTCATAATTCAGAAAAGGGACCGAAAATTCTAAACAAGAAGCTAGAGAAAGTCTTTGGTACAAACGCCATACAATTCTCTATAAGCTACAAGTTTAAGAATTCAAGCATTAAAGTTCAAGAACGATCAAGATCAAGACCATCAGATTCAAGAACAAGCTCGAAGCCCTTTAATTCAAGTAAAAGTCAAGATCAAGATAAAGTTCAAGTTTATCAAAGATTCAAGAACAAGCTTTAAAGCGCCCTTGAACCCTAGATCAAGTTCAAGACAAATTAAAGATTAAGCTCAAGAGCCCTTGAATTTATATTTGAAAAGGCGAATTCAGCGGAATCATAGAGATTGTAACACTCGCACTTTGAAATAATAAATACAATTGTTGCATAATTTTTCGTTCTTGATTATTGTTTTCTCGACGCGAATTTTATTATCTACAATTACTAATTATTGCAAATGTTATTCACACTCTTTAACATTCTTTAGTTATAATATTATGAATTCTCATAGTTATTACATTAATTATTTCTATCTTTCATCTTTTCTTGTATTAACTTTTGACCAATATTTTTTCATATTATTACACTGTCCCTATATATGTGTGATAACTCGATTTTGTTATTTTTCCTGGGATGAATCATGCTTGATTGAATAAATTGAAAATCATTTACAAGTATATGGACTACATATTTGTTGGGTGTAAGATAAATATGTGGTTATATATATGATTTCACAGATATAATATATTCCTTAATTTAAATTTTTAGTTTTTCGGGTAAAAAAAGGAAACCTTTTTTGAGCTAACTATGGACAGTCAAATAACTATCTTTGATTTATGTATACAGTCAATCAAGAAGTCAAAGATGAGAGCTAACAACAAGAACATCATTTATTATGTTATAAGTTATAAAATAAAAATTAATATACAAAGATTATTTCTAAAAAATAAAATGTAGTTGTTTTCTTCACATGTTCATATGACATCTAAACAGTTTAACGTGGAATACTCGTGCAAAGCACATCTGGTTAGATGACAAGAAAAATACACAACAAATATCGTTTATAAGGTAATATTGCTGAGATACAACTAATTACATGATTGAAGCTTATCAAATTGAAATAAATATATGCATTATTGCATTTAACTAATAAAAATTTTCATTGATCATCTTCATAGATTCACGTGAATAAGAGATATATATGATGATCCACATTGAACATTCACAAAAGAATCTGCAATATTATTTTGTGCAAAGTTTATTGTTCAAATCTTCACTTAAATAAACAATACTATTTACTATAGCATATATTTTCTGAGTTGGTAATCACGTGCAATGCACGTGTAGAAAAAACTAGTCTATATTACCTAAAAAACATGAACTCTTAACTTGAATGTTAAATTACGATAATATCCCTAACTTAGGTTGTGACTTTTTCAATGAGTTGTGACTTTTTCGATAAATTGTGACTTTTTCCAAAGGATTGTGATTTTTCGATGAGTTTGACTTTTCTAAAGAGTTGTGACTTTTTCAATAAGTTGTGACTTTTCCAAAGGGTTGTGACTTCTCGCAAAGGTCGTGACTTTTCAGATAAGACACAAAAAATACTTGTTCATACTACCCTTTGTTGACTATTGTTGACTATAAATAGAGGGACTTCCTCTCATTTTTCAACCACAATTTTTTAAAAAAAATCTTCTACTCTGCTTCTTCTTGCATTTTAAAATTTTTTGTGTGATGTATTGTCGTTGAGTGAGTTCGAAGTTTAGCGAAATATGGGGCACTATTCTGATGAAGTAAATCGTTCTATCCTAAGAGGGTATATTCCATAACTTTGAGTACTTGAAGAAAATAATTTTAATTATAAAATAATTATTATTTTGCTTAATATATACATTAGTATGTAATGTTCCAATATATGAAGTTAACATGATGTAGTCTATTTTCATTTGTTTTTGTTAACAATTTCTCTTGTGATGTAGATATATGCTTTTGAATATCTTTTTATAGCGTTTAGAGAATTGTCATGATTTGTTTTTTTAATACTCAAGACAAAAGAATGACTTTATTTATCAATACTACTTATGTGATTTAGATTGTCAGGAAGTTTGCTTTAAAATAGTTATTACTATATAAACATTGCCATTTTGTTTTACTTATTTACTATTTCTTGATATTTAAGTATTTTAGACGAAGAGAAGTTCATATGACTTGTAATAACGCAAGTTGAAATTTGTATTAGTTTAATATCTATTATTTATTTAATAGCTAATTTTTATGAGATAAATATTTTTATTAATGCAAATATATATTTATATTTGGGTAGGTATTTGTACTTAAATTAAAGTATTATATATGTCACAAGTGTATTATCAAGTTAACAAGATCTTCTAAGTTCAAAATATATTATTTTAAAATGTTCCAAGTTATTTTTAAAAAAAAAAAACACTCACAACAAATGTGAAAATAAGTGAATATATATGAATCATTTAAAATTTATCATTTACAAAATAAATTTTATATTTAGTAATATGGAATAAACATTTACATTTTGTCCCTACACTAAATAAAAATCTAATAACTAAAAAAAATAGTAACATTAATTAAAAGTCCTATTTATTTATGTACGTATAAAATTTAATAGAAATTCAGCTATTGCACATTAATTCCTTAGTTGTAACATTATAAATTCTCTTAGTTATTACTAATTATTGCAAACATTATTCACACTCTTTTACATTCTTAGGTATAATATTATGAATTCCATAGTTATTACACTAATTTCTATCTTTCATCTTTCCTTATATTAACTTTTGACCAATAAATTTTTATATTATTACACTGCCCATATATATGTGATAACATGGTGTTGTAATTTTTCCTTTGACGAATCATACTTGGTTGAATAAATTGAAATAATTTATGAGTATATGAATTATATCTTTTTTGGGTGTAAGATGAACATGTAATTATATATATGAATTCACACATAAAATATATTCTTTAATTTTAATTTTTAATTTTTCTGGCAAAAAAAAAAAACCTTTCTCAGTTAACTATGGACAGTCAGATAACGTTCTTTGATTTATGTACACAGTCAATCGAGAAGTCAAGTATGAGAGTCAACAACAAGAACATCATCTATTATGTTATAACTTGTAAAATAAAAATTAATATACAAAAAATAGTTCTAAAAGATTAAATGTAGTTGTTCTCTTCACATGTTCATATGACATCTAAACAATTTAACGTGGAATACACGTGCAAAACACATCTGGTTAGATGACAAGAAAAATACACAAAAAATATCGTCTATAAGGTAATATTAGTGAGATATGACCAATTACACGATTGAACTTCATCAAATTGAAATAAATATATAAATCATTGCATTTAACTAATAAAATTTCTCATTGACGATCTTCATAGGTTCGCGTGAATAAGGGATATATATGATGATCCACATTGAACATTCACAAAAGAATCTGCAATATTATTTTGTGCTAAGCTTAGTATTCAAATCATAGCCTAAATAAGCAATATTGTTTACTATAACATATATTTTTTGAATTAGAAATCACGTGCAATGCACGTGTCAAAAAACTAATATTACTAAAAGTGGGAAGCACCTATCTTCAAAGTTAGATTACAATTTTACCCTTATACTTAATCAAAATGTAATAAATACAACATCTAATCTAATTAAATAATAAAAAAAAATTATTATCTCTTCAAAATTAATATACATAAATGTAAAATCACTAAATTATCCAGACAAAAAAAGAGGGCACTCTTTGGCATTCATATTCCAACTGAAAGATAATGATATTTATTATGTTTCCAGTCAAATTAATGAAATGTTACGAAAGTTCATGGGGTGAGAAATTCATAATAAAAAATAGTACATTTATTATGGCTTGAAATATGTATCTTTGTATATATTGTTTTGTGTTGTTTCTGTTCAAAGTAGAATATTAGTCTGAGGTGAATGTATCCACATGAATAAAAATGGAGAGAAATAAAATGAGTGTTTAAAGTTAGATTACTATTTTTCTCTTATATTTAATTAAAATAAAATATCTAATCTAATTGAAATAGTAGTAATTGTATTTAAATTTACATGAGATTTGTGAATCTGCATATATTCAAAAGTCCAATTAAAATGTAGCCCTTAATGATTTATCCATTAATCAAATTTAAGTGCGCACTATTCATTGCTAAATAGTTTGGACAATAGAAAAAGTTGCATTGAATAATTAAATGTAGACTAATTAATTAGGAGAAATAAATAGTTTGGAGAATAGGAAGAGTTGCATTGAATAATTAAATGTAGACTATTGAAAGAAAAGGTTAAAATGCAAATTAAAAAAATAGCTATAAAAAGGCAAGAAAGGATTATTGAATTCTTACTCACTATTTTTATAGGCTCTTGAATAATTTTAATTTTTTAATTAATTTCATATTCTTTTTTGTTCTTGAAGAGAAAGCAACAATTTGAGAGGATGGGAAGTACCTAGAGCTATTGACGTCTAGAGTTCGATTAGCCAGTAACCTCAACTTCACTAAACAAAGTTCAACACAAATTTATTGTAATGCACAATGTTTATGTATTATTGTATATGAATGTTTAGACACATTTATTATTATTCCGACATGTAATATTTTAATTTTAGCATTCAAATATTCTTGTTATACTTTTAGCAGTTGTTTCTCCTTTATATGTAAAGAGAGAATTGATATGTGTTTTAATTTCTTTATTTTAGCAAGAATAAGCTTGCATTTTTTTTAAATCAATATATTTAACTATTATATACTCTCTCCATCTCAATGAAAAAGTTTGAACAAATTAACATGGAATACACGTGCAAAGCATGTGTCCAGATACTAGTATCTCAATAGTTTAATGAGCTCATCGTTGTGGTAGAGTTTTCTCGATGATTTAGGTTTTGTTTGTGGTTGCTGCAAAGAGGCAGATTGATCAACTTCATATTTCAAACATTATTGTCGATGTAATCATCCTCCTTCACAATTTCACGTTCTAGTATCATTTTTATAGACTTCTGAGCCACAAAGTGGTATTTTGGATATCGTGGCTCCGGGCAGCCCTTTGTCTTATTAAGTTGGGTTATTATTATTGTGTACTGATATTGTTAAGGTACTGGAGGGTTGGTGTGATTCTTGTTAGAGTCACGTACAATAGCTATTGGTGTGATTCAAATATTCTTGTTATATTGTCTCGGGAGCTCGTTGCTCCTTCAAGATGTTGTTGAAATATCTTCATTGGATTTACTTCTTGTTTATTGTTTTTATTGGAACCATGTTATGGTTTGGACGAAGTGTGACGTTTACGCCTTCTCGACTAGTTATGATTCGATCTTGCAGCCTTGTTGATCCTCACATTTATTGCACTACCTTTAGTTGTCAAGCTTCATATAGAAACCTTAGGGGCTTCGATTGAAACACATGTTAGAGGCTTTAATTTCTATTTTGGCATGTGTTTGCAACAAATTTTAAAGTGATAGAAAATAAGTTACAATCACAAATAAAATATGAAGAAACATAATTTTATTGATAAACATTGCGGGTACAAATCTGTTTATCTCTTTACTCTTCTCTCATAAGATTTATCCATGACTCGAGGTCCATTATATTTGTGGCATATTTCTTGAACTAGGATGATTTGAATTTGATCTTCTTATGAATATTCCATGAATTTGTGAATTATTTGAGATGCCTTTTCAAGAGAATATAGTACCTTTTTATATTAGGCATGAGCTAGGGTTTAAGGTTGAATAGCCTCCAAAAATTCTAATTGAAATTGAACACACCTTGTAGAGTCTCAACTCGAATTGAACACGTCTTGTAGAGTCCCACAAAATTTCAATGTCTACAATGTGATCATGATGTCCTAAGCTTATTATGGCATGTATATTATTGTCATGTGACTTGTTGCCTTATCCCATTGAGTTGGCTACTACAACATGATATTACTCTATTCATGACTTAGCGACCTAGAAAGTATGTTATGATTATGTTTACATCGGCCGTGATTACTTGACATTGTTGTGATGTTTTCATCATCTAGTTGTTACTTACGAGTTTGTTCGGGCCTCAAGAGACACTCACATGACATGGTTTCGGAGCCTATGGGCTAATTCATATATCGAGTCTATGTATCGGGTAGACCGTGCCTATAGACCAAGAAGATCGTACCTACATGATAGACAAATTGTACCTATGGGGAAACACTATATTGTACCACAAAGCCTAAGAGTCGTATTGATTCACAACACTTACAAATTTAGACTGTTATGTTTAGATGATCACTGGGTCTAGGTAAAGGGACCAGTAGGATATTTAGCAATAATTAATGCTTGTTAAGATTTATGGTGATTGTTTGTTGTTTGTACTTGTTAGGCTTATGTGGGTCTGGTCAGGTATTTGTTTGTTTTGGGTTTCTCTATTGTCTTATTGAAAAAAGATGAAGTGTTGTACTTCTGATTTACTCTTGCCCTTTTCATATAGTCCTTATACTGCAGTTTCAATTTTCAGTTTGTCTTACATGCCCAATATATCATTTTGTATTGACAGCCCTTGCATGAGGGTATTGCATTCATACCTACGGATCCTGAGCGACGACCAGGAAGTCCCTTCAGGTAGCACAATCGAGCTTTTAGTGAATTGGTTGACTTCTTCCTTATAGGGTCGCCAGTGTCTTAGACATTTGCTTGTTTTGATGCTTATAACTTTTAGGTAGGTCAGGACATGTCCCTGGCAAGTATTATATTCATAGAAGCATGCATACTGATATGTTAGATTTTATAGGCCAAGTTGGGCTTCTTTGTTGGTTGGCTGAAGTTTGGTAGCTATTTGACTTCTGTGTATAGATCATGGAAGCTTTGACGATCCGTATAGACTATAGTGGTTATGCTTTCCTAGATATCATAGTGACCTCAATGGCCCGAACAAAACTTCTGTGCTAGCTATTTATTGCTTGATACAAATTGTTAGGAATAATTGTTTTCTTTGTAGAGTTGTTGACAGGGTCTTGTCGGCCGAGGCCTTTTTTAAAGACAAAATATGCTTGTTTATTTTCTTGATTGTGTGTGACTACTATGCACCATTAGAAAATGGTTCAACATGGTCGTCTCAAGCCTAAAATTTGACATTAGGTGTTTGTTGCAGGCCCCTTGAGTTTGGGGTGTGACATCATATCTAGAAATTTGATTATCTGTGATTGCATGAAAATTAAGAACGTTGCATTCTATTGCGGAGACACAACCTTAGTTCATTAATGTTATAGTTTAAACTCAAAATTATTACTACAATTTTAGTCCTAAAAATAAAACTATTTTTTGCTACTTTCACGGAAATAAAGTTAGATTCTCAATCAAGTATTTGTCCAATTCATATCATTTATCCCTATTTCTTGTGGAATTCAATCACAACCTTGTTTGGGATACTATATTAGCATATGATCACGTTACGTCATCTTAAGGTGAAATTTTAATCGTATCAACAGGATTCTAAGTCTGTGTTAAAGGGTGAAGATCTGAATCTTGGTGCCATAGTATTTTTCAGATTATACTTTAATGCTCTTGGGACAATAATTTTTGCTACCAACCAAACACCAGAAAATAAGTAAGAAAATCACTTATTTTTTCGGGAAAACATTTTCATTCAAATAAAACACACCCTATAAGTTAATTTACTAGTTGGAAAAACAAAATAATTAAAGTGCTAAATAATTGATTTTAAAAAATATCACTCTCAAATATCTTGTTTTCAAAAAAAATATACTCCATTAACCACAAAATATTTAAATTCGTCAATCAACTGCATTTATGAATTTTCTAAGATGTCTAACACCTTTTTCGGGACATCACAAGAACTCTTACCCTTTCTCCGATTTCCAAATAAAGACTGTAAATACCTTTTCTAAAGGGTTTCCTAATTTCCAAAATTAATTAGATGTCAAGTTTGGGTCTTTCACAAATAACCAAGTAATGAGACAATTTTAATCAAGTTTAAAAGTGAATTGTAATAAGAACAACTTGGCAAATGCTACTGGAATTCAAAAGATTAACTAGTGAAAATCAAGGAAGAATTTACGGGGTTCAAAATTTGCTTGAGTTTCAAACTAGTGAATGATCCATGAGGTTAAACCTATAAGTTCAAAATCATAGAAGAATTTATGGAGCTCAAAAAATTGGTGGAGCTTCAAAGTTCAAAAGTTATTCATATGGTTCAGAAGATCGTTGGAGTTTAAGTATTAAGAAACTATTTATCGTCCAAATCTTATTAAGTTCAAAACCAAGAAAGAATTTATGGGGTTCAAATCTTTATAAGTTAAAAATTAAGGAACAACTCACAAGGTTCATTAACTTTGTTGGAGTTTCGAACCTTCATAAGTTTAAAACTAAGGAAAGATTCATGGTGTTCAAAAGTTTCCTAGATTTCAAATCCAAAAAAGGATTTATGAGATTCAAATCTTTGTAAGTTCAAAATCAAGGAATGATTCGTGCAGTTCAAAATTGTCAAAGTTTCAAAACCAAGGGATAGTTTATGGGGTTCAAACCATAATAAGTTCAAATCAAGAGAACTATTAGTAGGATTAAAATTTTGTTGGAGTTTCTAAACCAAAGAATAATTCATGAAGTTTAAACCTTTGCAAGTCCTTTCGTGTTTCAAGTAGGATAGTTTCGTTCAAATTTTATTTTCCCATCAAAGTATAGTTATTATCCTATTACTTTTCTATGGTGGCTAAAAACTCATTACAACCCTTAAAACTGGTCATATCACATGATCTTTAGGCTTTGTTATTTCATTATCTACACCCTCACAAATATTTAAGCTATTTACAAACTTTAATAAAATTTAAAGCTTCCTTTACATGAAGGGAAGGAATCATGCAAACGATCTGAGCCCAATATAAAGGTTAATCACATTCCTAATATTGTTAGCAACTTCTTAAGCCAAGCTTTATTTGAGAGCGCACCTCTCAAGTCTTGAATTTTAAAGGAGGAACTTTCAACAATGATTATAGTTTGGGTTGTATTAGAGATCTATAACTATAGTTTACTTTAGGCAAAATGGTCTGGTGGATACCTATACTTGTACCTATTTGTATTGTGAACCCTTCTACTTACCCCTTTGTCATTCGAACCCTTACACTTAATAAAACACAATATATCAAACCCCTCTGACCATTGACCATGCCTATGTGGCATTAATATGATTGAGTTGGCAAGAGAGTGAGACCACACGCCTATTAAGGCAAGTGAACAACATATTTAAATTTTAAAAATATTTAAATTAAAAGAGTAAACTAATAAACATAAAAAAGAAAATTGAAACCCTTCTTCTTCACCCAACGACCCACTTTTTTCAGCAATTAATTAAGAAGTCATTTCTTCTTCCCTCACTAACCCCTCCTTTTTGGCCATTCTCACGCTTGAACAAACTTTTTATTTTCTTCTCCACAATTTACCAACACCTATTTAGCAAGGTTTAGCAATCCGCTGAATGTTCTTTGTGGCAGTCTCTTTTTAATTTCTGAGATTGGATTTAATTGGGAGAAATGCTCACACCTTTTTCAGCTTGAAATTTTGTTCTTTTTTTTTCTTTGGGCAAAAATATACTATTTGTTAACTTACGGTAGCCATTTTTATTTTGTCCGTCGAGGTTTCGGGCTGTATTTCTATGTGACGACTGTCTTTGCTTTGTACTATTAAGTAACTCCAGTATTTGGAAATAGGTTTTGTTGCAAAAAAAAACCACCTATTTAGCAGTTCTTGGCGACTGATTCACCACGAGAAGGAGAAAGCGGACCAGCTCTCGCCGGAGACCACTGAATCGCAGTGGCGTGAGAGAGAGGCGACACTGGCTAGTGGAGAGGAGAACGAGGTGGGTGAGGGTGCGGTCATGGCGGTGAAGAGGTTTTTCGGCCAGATCTGGTGGTGCGGTGGCTTTAGGTTGTTGTTTTTGTGGAGATTGGAGGAGGAAAGAAAAATAGTGATGGTGTGCGGTGGAGATGAAGAGAGTGAGGGAGAAAGTATATGTGATTTCGCCGGCAAAAATGGCGACGACGGCGGCCATGACTTTCTCTGGTTGATGGGGGTCCCTGGTGGTTCGCAGGAGTCGTCGATGGTACGGAAAAAGGAAGACAGTGGAGAGGGGAACGAGGTTGGTGAGGGGCAAGGAGCTGGTGTGGTGGCTTATGGTTTTTGGATTTGTGGACGTTGGAGAAGGATGAGGTAAGAAAAATGGTGAAAGTGTGCGATGAAGACGGAGACAGATGAGGGAGAGAGTATTTGTGGTCTGAGTGGTGGCAGCGGCAAATTTCTCTGGTGATTGGGCCTTTTCACGGTGAAAATGGCAGATGATGTAGGGAGACCCAAAATTTTAATTTAGAAGAATAATTAATTATTTTTTTTAAGTTTGAATCAAAACTTTATGATTTTTTGTCAAAAAGAAATTATTATAAAAAGTAAAAAATGATGTGGCAAAATTTATCTTACATGGAATGTGACATCAGCGCGATTGCAAGTCACCATGAGTTGAAAGGGTTCAACATGTTGAGTTTAAATGAGTTCGGGGGTTCAGATGACAAAGGGGTAAGTAGAAGGGTTCACAATACAAATGGGTACAAGTACAAGGGTCCGCCAGACCATTTAGCCTTTACTTAATTACGATTGGTATACATGGTATAAGGAGGAGAGAGGCGGGGGAGATATGGTAGAGAGAGGATCGTTGCATTAGGTTATATCACAAATAAAATTGATTTATATCAACAAATACAATTGTATCAAGTGTATTAACGAATACAATTTGCATCAACAAATATAATTGTATCTAGTGTATATGTTGGCTTGTGTATTCACTTTGTATCAAGTGTATCAACGAATACAAATGTATCAATGAATATAATTGTATCAAGTATATTTGTTCCTTGTGTATTCACTTTGTATGAAGTGTATTAACCAATACAATTGTATCAAGTGTATTTATTCCTTGTGTATTTACTGTGTATCAATGTGTTGTGTTTGTGTGTATCTACAACGAACTATAAATTTATATCACTCTATTCAACTGTATTTTGTCCTTGCTATACATTTGTATCACATATTGTATACTCTTTCAGAATACCATTGATCCAATATTGTATCTCTCTCGCTCAGGCATATTGAGAGTCTAAGTATGAAACTGAAGAGGAGAAATGGAAGAAGAGAGGTCTCTACCATCTCTCCCCTGACACAAATCTCTCGATTGATTTGTATCAAGGGGAAAGAATCTGATATACCCCTCAACTTTGTCATTTAGAGTTGGTATACTTCTCGTTATGAAAGTAGCCCATATATACCCCTATTGTTATACAAATGGCTCACATATATCCTTTTCCTCTAACGTAAGTGAAAACATTAATTTTAGTTTAATTTTTAATTTTTAAAAAATATATATATAATCCCATATGGGCATGTTTAATCCTCCTTAAACATATATTTATTTTGATTTTTTTTTTTGTTTCAATGACTAAATTAGAATTATTATTTTGATGGTTTATGTTTCATTAATATTCTTGTAAAATTTATTATAGATGACCCATTTTTTTCTTCAAATACAAAAACTAAATTACAATATAGCCGGAAAAAATAGTTTTAAATTATAATATAACCACAAAAAAATAGTTTTAATTTTTTTTTCTTTACACTAAGGAATGAAAGAAAAAAATAAGAATAAAAAACTCAAATAATGATAATCAAAGAAGTCAAAAAATAATTTATGTATGAAAAAGATGAAAATATACCTTGAACTTTGCTGGAAGAATCATATATACCCCTAAATGATCTTTTTTAAAACTAAAAGTCAAAAATATAAATTTAAAACTAAAATTTTCAATTCCGTTAACTGAAGGGTATGTAAGCTCATTTTGTAACAGTAAGGGTATATGTGAGCCGTTTGTATAACGGTAATGATATATATGAGTCACTTTTATAACAAGGGGTATATCAGCTCCAAATGACAAAGTTGAGGAATATATCAGTCCCTTTTCCTTTGTATCAATGATCTCCCCCATTTGTATCTGACAAAAGATAGGGAGAGAGGGAAGCCAATGAGGAGATAAGCAATTAAGTGAGGAAGGGAGAGGAAAGAGGCGAGCAAAAATTTGAAAAAAAGATGAGATTTGCTATAAAATCCTAAGTATAATTATGTAATGTAATTTTTTTAAACTATAATTGTGTATAGTAAATGCACAACACATTTTTGCCTTATTACATAATTTTTCCATTAAACAAGGATGGTAGGTAAACCATGATTAGGTGAAGTAGGGATCTAGTTAGAATTATTAAAACTTTGGGAATTATATTAAATAGTCAAAAAGGTTTGGTGGACCCTTATACTTGTATGAGTTTGTATTGTAGACTCTTCTACTTAACATTTTGTCAACTAAACCCTTATACTCGATAAAACACAACATATTAAACCCCTCTGACCATTGATCATGCTTATGTGGCATTAATATAAATGAGTTGGCAAGACGGTGTAACTACACACCTGTTAAGGCAAGTGAACATGATATTTTTAAAATTTTAAATTTTAAATTATTAAAATTATAAAAAAATAAAATAATAAATTTTAAAAAGAAAAAAATCCATCTTCTTCCCCACATCACCTTTTTTTTCAGCCACCCCACCCCTACCCCATCGCTGCCCCAACCCCATTTTTCTTTCTTCTCCACACCCTATCGTTATCTTCTTTAGCCGATCTTGGCATTAACACTTTCATGACGTCAAATTTCATGGCGATTATCAATGGAGGGAGAGAGCGGCGTTGGTTTCATGGTGGTGCTCGCCGGTTCACAGTGGTGTGAGAGGGAGAGGGGCGGTGCTGACCCCTTTTCACTGGAATGGGAGGCAATGCTAGTCCTTTTTCCGCCAGAATAAGAGGCGGCGAGGGAGTTTGCTGGCACTCCGAGAGGATGGAGAGGAGACGCCATTTCTGGTGGTTCGCAGGAGTCGTCGGTGGTGTGGAGAAAGGAAAATAGTGAAAGGGAGAACGAGGCGGGAGATGACACGAGGAACTGGTCACGGCGGCGAAAAGGTTTGCCTACCGGAGTTGGTGGAGTGGCCGCTTACAATTGTTGGTTCTGTGAAGGTCGGAGAAGATAAAAGGAAAATGGCATTGCGGCAGAGGAGCATGATTTACTTTAAGAAATAAATTAAATTCTTATTATTTTATCTTTTATTTAATAAATGTAGTTAATAATTTTTTAAAAATAACAATTAGTAAAGAAAATGATGATTATTATTAATTTTAATGACACAGATTTGACATGTCATCTATTCAAAGGAGAGTGAGCTACACACATAGTAGGAGGGGTTTAAAAAGATTTTTTTGATCGAGTTTAAGGGTTTAGTTGATAAAGGGTTAAATAGAAGGATTCACAATACAAACACATACAAGTACAAGGGTCTACCAAGACCCTTTTGCCTATTAAATATCCAACAAGAAGTGGAGAAACTAACTTCATATAGATTCCCCAAAAATTACCTTTCATGGGTGGGGTTGGGATTTGGGTGATAGTGGTTTGGAATTGAAGGGAATTTAACAGAAAAGCTAAGAAAAAAGAAAACAGCCACTACTACCTCCATACTTATCATGAATTTCCCATCAACTTGGATAACCCACAAGATTATATATTTCGTACGACGATATATATTGGACACAACAACTTCACTAACAAAGTAGTAAAAGACCATCTCTTTTTTTCTTTCTTTCTATGTTTTCCTTTTCTCAAGACTATCATCTTGCAGCTAACTATTATTGTCACTTGAATACTTGATGAACAAACAAACCCACTATATATGCTATTAAGGGGATATAATCAAGAAAAGAAAAGAAAAATTATCCCTTCGATTCGATTCTTTTGACACTAATGTTTAAGACATATCTAGCCTATTGATATCCAGTTCCCAGAAAAAATCTGTTCCGCTAGCTGCCCCTTCTTACACCTCTTGCAGTTTCTCCTCCATCTGATGGCCGTTCATTTCCTTCTGCTGAGTGTTTGGACTTGTTTCCTCATTCACAGGCTTGCTATCGTTAACTTCCTCAGCTGGCTTCCCCTGTGTCATTCAATTATTTTAATTCTGGCGACTATAACCACTCTTGGTTGGCAGTTCAAAGAATGTTCTACTAAAACAGGAACATAGAGAGAATTGTCGGACATCAGGGGAAGGGGAAATCTATCTCTCCTATAGAAACCACACCTTGAAAGATTCAACAACTACTTGAAACATCAACCAAATATATATTTATCCAACTGCATTTTCTAGAAAGTGCTTATCTCCCCAAAACTAAGGCACTTACTCTGCATGATTATAGATATTGAATATATATAGGCATGTACATGGAAAATGCTTATGAGAAGTTTTCATAACTCTCTTATAATAGTGTAGTTGTTAAATAAAGCAAAAATCCGGAGTACATTACGCTTGATTCAAAAGTTAATGTGGGTATAGGTTAGAAAAATGCTTGTGGATTATGAATATTTACCAGTGGAAAACAGCTACAGCTAAATCGTATGTTCTTACAAATGCAGTAAACTTGGTCTGTCTTCTTCCTTTGTAATCTTAAAGGCTGGTCTCACTATCTCACAAATGAAATTGTATATTTTTTTATTTTATTTTTTATGAAATTGTATTTCTTATAGATCACAAGCCAATAGCAAGCCAGACTACATAGTTAACAAGATGGTTTTGACAAAAATCTAACTTAGTCGATAACATCTCAAATTGGATGAAAACTTATGGACTCACCTTGTTCTTGTCACGCCATCCAAGTCCAAATGGTCTCGACAGTAAGCTGATCTTTCTAGCCGGTATCTCTGGTGATGAATCTTGGCTGCACCGTACTGTAGATGAATCTTTCTGGGTGGATCTATAAGAGCATATTCGTCCATTTTAGAGAAAACAAAAGATATACATGAAGAAATTGTTATTCATTGTTTGTGTTACTAGTGACAAAAACATGTCCATGTCCTTTCCTAAATGGTGGCCTAGAAGCAGTAAATAACATAGGACATAATACGAGAAAAACACTATGATAACCATTGGGAGGTATAAATGGTGCATTACTCAATACCTTGTGAGGAAATCATATGAAAGGGAGCCATTACCTCGGAGAAGGTATTACTTTATTTTGACCAGACTGGTACTGCAAGGTAGCCTCCAGCATTGATTCAGCCATAACCAGTCTCTTTTCCATCTCAGCAAGGTTTCCCATGGCTTCTTCATACTTTTCCTGTATAGTAATTATAAACCATGAGATATCCAATATACTAGGCATTCATGTCCAATTTTCCAAATTACACCATCAAAGAAAATAAGTCATTGGAGAAACTTTCTTGTTCAGAATTGACTAAATAAAGAGGCTAGTTATTGTAGATAGATTGTAAGATCATACTAACAATAAAAAACAACAGAAGGAAGAAAGAGTTCTGATTTGATGGATGGAGGGTGCTACTAAAAAGAATTAGTGGCAATACATGTATTAAATCATTGGATGGGAAAGAACGTTTACATAGACTAGTGGAGCAGAACAGATAGACTAGTGGAGCAGAACAGATATGTTCTACTGTAAGCAAGGCAAAGGGAGAAAAACTGCTTTTGGGTGGGAGACTTTAAGGCTAAAATGAGATATGGAAGTGGTTAAATATTAAGTACAAAAGATGGTTACATCAGATTTATCTACAGACTTCATAGCATTTTTTTTATGACCATGGTGTCGAGGCTAGCTTTCGCACACCTCGACTAATGCCATAGGATACTTGTCACCTCCCACCATCTAACTCTGTCCACGAAGTGTAGGACAAATGGGAGCATTCACCTAGTGTTTTTTGACTCCGCTGAGTTTTGAACCTGAGACCTCAGGGATGTTAACCACTTCATAGCCTTTTTAGAGCAAAACACTATGGCTTGTCTAAATTTTGGAAGATAAGGATGCTCTGGTTCAAGAAGTAAATAATAAACAACGCCCTTAGAATTGATTTCTAAAATAAAACCTCCGAAAGATGGTGCTTAAGGTAACTCTCCTATGCTTGTGGTGCTCAAATTCCATTTAATAGATTCACCAATAAAGATCCTCATCGAATCTAATGGACTATATTTATTAGGATCGAACAGATCAATAAAACAATTATGAATGTCTATTCTAGATGAATATGGGACATGACTAAGGGTGTGTTTGGTATGAAGGAATTTCTCATGTTTGGTTGGGTTAAATGTTTTGGAAAATGTTTTCCAAATCAAGTCATTTTCCTCAAATTTAAGGAAAATGACTTCCCTTCAAAACTTAAGGAAAACATTTTCCAAAACTCTCTTCCAACTTCCAATTAAAAAAAAATTGTTGAAAAAATCAATTTATTTGGTCCCTACCCTCAAACCA
>NC_064283.1:26149383-26178716 GCF_019186545.1 Solanum stenotomum
CACCCCCTACCAGCCCCCACCCCAAAAAAAAATTAAGTTTGTTTTTAAAAAATATTTTCAATTTCAACAATTATTTTCTACTCTAGTAAAAATAAAAGAAATTTTTCAAAAACATTTTTCATTCATAAATCAAACACTAAAAATCTTTTTCGGAAAATATTTTCTACTCACCAACCAAACATGAGAAAATAAGTCAAAAATCAACTTGTTTTCCAAGAAAACATTTTCTAGGAAAACATTAGCCTTCATACCAAACACACCCTAAGGGGTCATTTTTAAAAAAAAAAAATTAAGATATCTAAATCTGATTATTACAATGTTGAATTTGGATCAGAATACTAAATAAATAACTATTTGTTTTCTCAAGATTTGAACGTTTATAATTTATTTTAATTTAAAAATTTATTAAATATAAAATTCAAATAAAATGATTTAATAGTTTATTCACAAATTATTTGGTTGTAAGATGATGCTTGGCAGTGGTATTTGGGGGTGGTTCTTGTGATGGTATTGGTTATGATGGTGGAGGTGGGTGGTGGTATCAGTTGGTGGTGGTGGTCCTGGTGGATGATGATAGTGGTTCGTGGTGGATGATGGAGTGGTTGACGATGTTGGTGGTTGGCAATAGTGGTGGTGGAGGTGGTTGGTAGTAGTAGTTGGTGGCGGTGGCGGGGTGGTTAGTGGTAGTAATTGGTAGTGGTGGTGATGATATTGCCAATCTTGGTGGTGGTTGATTGTGGTCATAGTTATGATCATGGAAGTGGTTAATGTGGTAGTGACAACCGATGTGGTTTGTAGAGGTGGTTGATAGTGGTAGTTGGTAGTGGTAGTTGTGATGGTGGTGGTTGTGGACAAAGTGGTGCTGAAAGGTTATCTTCATAAATTTTTAGTACCCTCTTAATAATTTGAAGGCATTGCTCAAGATCTGAATGATCATATTTATTTAGTGTTTTAAATCTTAAAAGGAACAAAAAAATTTAGTGATGTGAAGTTTGAATCATTCAATTGTAGACATCCATTAAGTGCAAACAACTTCGGCCGAAGCATATAATGGACACCAACATGTTAACTTGAACAAGGAGAAGTAAACAAGACAAGATAACAACAGAATTTATCAGGAATGAACAGATGAATAAAACAATTGTGCATGTATGTCTAGATGATTCTGGGACATGACTTGGCATAATATTGAGAACAAAAGGTTGTTACTATAGAGCCAAAATATGATATATTATCCACTGTGCACTGATATGAATGTTGAAACACAATTTTTTTTTTAGGAGAAAGTCACTTGTTAAAAAAAGGGAAAAGGGTCAAAAAGGCCCTTAAACTATGTGAAATTGAATAGAAATGCCACTTTGTTTCTAGTTTGGTCCAAAAAAATCCCCTATTATTATTTTTGGGTCAAAAATGACATTTTCTTAATTAACATATTATTTCTTTTACTTTTCAACACATTCTTTTCCTAATAAAAATATTGTAACCCATCATTAATTTCCATATATATATTATAAGATCTTAGTAACTCATCATTAACTTTCATTTAAATAACAATAAACTATTTCTTCAAATAAAATAGAAAATACTTTTATTTCTTAATTTCCAAATTGAAGAAGGATAAACATTTGTTAATATAATCTTTGGTTTTTAAGTTAAGATACAACAATAATAATGCCATAAAACACAAAATATTACATTGCTTCAAATCACAAAATATCATCTATGGAGTTATTGTTGACTTTTCTTTTTTCATTTTAACGGTAAAACCAAGGAATATATTGACAAATGTTTATCCTACTTCAATTCGGAAAAGATTAAGAAATAAAATATTTTTATTTTATCAAGAAAGAGAATTTTATCATTATCTAAACGAAAATTAATGATGAGGTTACTATGATCTTATGTTATGGTCTATATAATTAGTTAAAAAATTACATGAGGTTATTCTAATTTAATTAATAAAACAAGATCCATTTGAGGGGAAAAAAAATTAATAAAACAAGATTAATAAGAAAAAAAATCTCTTCCCACTTTTTTATTAGCTAAAGAGATTTTAAAAGAAAAGAAATAAGAAAAGGGTTCTTTAAAATAATATTTTATTAGGAAAAAATGGGTTTAAAAAGAAAAGAAACAATATGTTTATTAGGAAAGACATTTTTTTATCCAAAAGTAAAAATAGGGACATCTGTGGGCCAAATTATCAATGAGGGGCATTTTCTTGGATCAAACTATTAACGGCAGAGGCATATTTGGACCAAACTATTAACATAAAGCATTTTTTGTTCAATTTCACACGTTCAAGGACATTTTTAACCCTTTTTCGGAAAAAAGGAGAAATGCCATTGCATTAACAATGAATACAAATAAGCACAAAAAGTTTGACCTAGTTTACTAATTTCTTGGAATAAAAAGTGAAGGGATTTTTTTTACACCTTCCCATTTTTCTCCCTTGGTGACTCGAACCCACAACTTCAAGGTTGGAAGTGGAGGGCGCTTACCACTTGAGCAACCCTCTCTTGTCGAAGAAAAGGAATTAGAAGTTGAAATGTTTCATTAAGAATTTCAAAGAGTAGAAAGACCTGTAGCATCTGAGAGGCATATCTTTGAGCTGCTGCCTCTTGTTCAGCGAACCTACGAGCATCTTCTGTTACCCTTTGTTCTTGCTCCACCCTCATGAGAACCTATATAGAAAAATTCATTCACATAAATCGCCATAGCGAGCAAGGACGAACATATTAGATAATATTCAGGTATGTTATCATCAAATATTTAATGAGAATTATCACCTGAAGCATGACATTCTCTTGCTCTTGCTTATCAGCAAGGACCTGTCTAATCTCAGCAACCTCTTGTTCTAATTGTTCAACCTGAACAGTAAGAATATGCCAGTGTGCAATTGTCATTATGAGATTTAATCTTCAAATAAGCAAAAGAAAAAGAAGAAACAACTCAAAAGCAATTATCTCTGCGGTATTACAAAAAAAAGCTAAACATGAAGGAAAGAAATCAACTAAGCTCCAATACTAAATTAGTTGAGGTCAGTATGAATCCTTTTTGATTCATTAAGCTTTATTCAGGCTTAAATTTCTTTCATTCTAGCACTAAATAATTTGTTATTTTAAAGTTACCAATTTCAAAAAAAAAAAAAAATAATTTGTTATTTTAAAGCAAGTAGGGTTCAAGATCTTCCATTTATCAATTATCCCTACTCAGATAGTCAGATTACTAGTGACCACAACTAATTGGTATTACCAATGTTAGATTCTTTGCTTCCTTTGTGTTATGCACTTAACTAAGTCCACTATAATTCTAAGAGATTTAAGATTCTTTCCACTTCCCCCTTTGGTGATTCAGACTCCGAATTTCATGATTGGAAGTGTGCAGGCTCTTACAATCAAGCAACTTCAGTATTACAAGATTCATTTTAATCTCTATGTATGCAACTTGCACCTTCTGGTGGATGTAATTCTAATCCTATATACAATATAGTATATCCATCTTCACATCCGCACTTCATGGAACTTTCTCCATAGTTCAAAACTTTAGTTGACTCAGTCACTGGACGAACATAGTTTTAATACTAGTCATTAACCTACCGCAATCCTCCTCGTTTATCCGAACTTGAGAACCATTATGCTTAATATATGTGGAACTTATCAATGAAGTTTTGGGAAAGAAAGTTGTGCCAACCATATAAAAAGTTTTGGAAGCCCTTTTCATCCATAAAGAAAAAGATGTGAAGAGGTGGCACACATTGAGGAAACTTGTGAATCATATGGAAAATATATTTGAACCAGATAATTATTATCAAGCAAACCCCAGAGAGGAAGAGATAAAAGGAAATTTTAAATGCTGTCCTGGGTTTTTGAGGTACTTTCTTATGGTTGAGACAGTCTAATAGTGTTCCATTGCCTCAAATGCCCAGGCATCTTTACCCTCTACTTATCCACGGTACTATCCAAGAAAGCAAACTTAGGTATGAATGGAAAGGATGCATTAAAGATTTTCATAATGCTTAGGAGCAATATATCTGTAATGGTCTAATGGAGAGTACAGAGAGTACAGAGATGAAATATACACAAGCAACCAGATAAGTAGAGGGCTTCACTTTGACCAAACCCATTCACAGGCTTATAGAAAGAACACAACCATGCTGGGAAAAATGCACAGGAAACTGGGGGGTTTCACTGTCTTTTGTCACCCAGGGATGTGAGTGATGAAATTGGGGATATGATTTCCTACTCAAACAAAAGTTATTTAATTCAATCATATGAAAGACCCTTAAGTACCCTTGCGCTCAACTGCCGTCTGTTATCCTGCTTTACCATCTCCATCAATGCTGTTTCTAACTCCTCCGCTCTGCAGACAGGAAAAAATGTACATGAAAAGGACATAACTATTCTCATTTTCAAAATTATTTACTTCTTCGTTTCAGACACCCACGAATAGGTATAGAGTTCGTCAGAAAAGTTTATACAGAAATATAGTGAAAATGGAGAAATACCCATACTTCATTGAATTACAAGTTTGATAGATCACTCTCTAAAGGGAGAGATTAACTTCCAAACTCTAAGCATCAAAGTTCTTTTTTTAATTTTAAAACAAGTTATACCGACTACTTCAATTTGAATAGGAATTTTCCAATTCCTTTAGTGACCTTAGGCTGCCAAAGATGCTTGTTCTGTCAGATACTACCGTCATTCTCTGAGATAACAGAACAGAACAGAGAGTTGAGGCATCAAAACTTCTCCTTTTGTTCCTACTTGGTTACTCTAAAGGTAGCAGATTACAAAAGTGGCATCGGCTGGGAAACATCGAACATGGTCTCAAATTTGTGATTTTTCTCGGCCTCCTAAAATTAACCCACAAAAAGATGATTCACATGCACTAGAAGTAGAAAATCTGATTTCTCACACCTTCTAGTAGCATAAAAGTTTCAGATTCTACATGACATCAATAACATGTTACAAATCATTATATTCATAAGGACAAGAATGTATGAAGAAGCTACAATTTACAGTGAGCAACTATGACAAAAGTAAATATGCACAGAATAACATGAAGACTAAAATGTACGCACCTAAGTTCAGCAGATCGTTTCTCCTCCAACAACTTGCACAATTCAACCTTCAGCCAACCCACCTGCATTAAAGTCATACTTTAAAATATGCAAAGTGAAGATACACCAGAATAAGGTACACCACTGTAGTTAAAATTGTGCGCATGAATCAGAATACACTGAGGATCTGCTTTTATTTTTGATATTGCATACCCTAGAGAGATGATGTTGACTCATTATAAGAGAGATATGTTACCCATATATATATATATATATATATATATATAGAGAGAGAGAGAGAGAGAGAGTGAAATAAGAGTCTGGCAGTTCAGAACTTTGATGGCTTTAGTACACTGTAGACAGCATCTTTTCTTTAAAAACCAAACCATCTATCTCATCCAGCTCTCCCTAATTTCACATTTCTGAAAAATTTCCTTGTTATTGTTTAACAATTATCTATGACAAGATGAGTTGAGCCTAAATGAGGAAACATGGTCTGACGATTCATATAGCTGACCTCAACTTGTTTGGGATTGAGGCATAGTCCTTTTTTTAAATCTTTGACAAGATCCTATTTATGGCCTTTCTCCACAATCTATGCTCACAAATACAAACTATGAAATCATTTCCCTTATTCAACAAACAGCCCATAGCCTACCCCTCCAATAACAAACCCAAGGACTCTTTTTTTCCTTCACTTGCTCTTTTTCTTCCCTAATTGTCCAGAAGGTTCAACTACTAAACCAGCAATTGCGCACCTTCAGTTCAGCCACGAGCAGTGTTATTGAAAGCGAGGCACTGCTCTTGCGCTTTTCTTCCCTGAAGCGAGGCTTGGGTGAAAAGGCGAGAGTAGTAAAAGTGAGAAAAACTTGCCTAAGCAAGGTTGACAGCTTAACTGGGGTTTTATTTTAAAATTTTGTAAAAACACTTACGCGACTTCTAACCAAGCATCTTCCTCTTCTTCTTCTTCTTCTTCTTCTTCTTCTTCTTCTTCTCTCCTTCTCTTCTTCTTTTCTCTAATTCTCTATTGTGAGCCTGTGACTGCATTACTAGGTTTTTAATTCAACTTGCACTCTGCGACTTTTCTGGTTTTTTGTCTGTTTTGCAATTGTTTACTTTGCTTTGTATTTTCTTTCTCTATTCTGCCTGTTTTTTGTCTATGTTATGCATTTTTTCCTCTGTTTTGTAAAGTTTTTCGCTGTTCTGTCTCTGTTTTCACTGTTCTGTTTTTTGTGATTGTACTAAATTCTATTTTTTTTCAATGCATCAAAGCCAAAAAAGAGATCCAGCTTGGGCGTATGGAACTCCAATGGGCAGTACTGAAAAGTCCAATGTGTCTTTTGTCATGTGAAATAGAACAGTGGAATATTTTGTCACAAGAAACATCTAATTGGTGGTTATAAAAATGTCAAAGTACGTCCAAAAGTTCCGGATTTTGTTAAAGAAGAAATGAGAGAGTATCTTGCTAGAAAAAATGAGTTAAAAACTCAAATGAGTCATGGAGCTTCTATGGTTAATCTTGTTGATGAAGATGATCAAATGGATGATAATGGCGTTGAAGAAGGCAATGATATGTCCATGGGGCTTTCCTCAAAATCTTCAACTAGTGGAAGTGGATCATCCATCGCTAGCAATATTAAAGGTCCTTTTAATCTTTATTTCTAGAAAAAGCCAAATGAAAAGAGAAAAGGTGGAGTTATTCATTAAGATTCTGCCAAAAAGATTTTAAGGGAGTGTGTTGTAGCTGCTTTTGCAAGGTGGATGTATGATGCAGGCTTCCCTTTCAATTGTATCAACTACATAGAGAGTTTTGGTGAATTCATTGAGGTTGTAGGCCAATATGGCCCAGGAATGAAACCTCTCACCTATCACGAAGTAAGAGTTCCTCATTTAAAAAAGAGGTGGAGAAGATAAACAAGACTGTTGAGGAGCATAAAGTGCAATGGAAAACTTTCCGGATGTTCCATTATGATGGATAAGTTGATGGCAAAAATGGGAAAATGTTTTGGTGAAATTTTCCACAAGGTGGTGTGTTTGTTGAATCCCATGATGCTAGTGACTTATCTACCGATTCCACTAAAATGTTCAACTTATTTGAGAAGATTATATTGAAATTGGGAAGGAAAATATTGTACAAGTTGTTATCAATAATGCAAGTGAGAATGTTAAAGTGGGTGACATGTTGAAGGAAGTGTTCCCACACGTTTTTTGGTCTCCATGTTCTACACATTATATCAACTTGATACTTGGCGACATTTTCAAGATAGCCCCATATCTACAGGTGAACAAGTGGTTCTAGTTTTTTCTTAACCTTCACGTTTTATACTAACTATTAAAGAAGAATTCTACAGATTTTGCCAAGGCTATTAAGATACATTTTTACATTACTCAGAGGTCACTGTTGTTGAACATGATGGGGAGATACACAAAACAAAGAAATTTGGAGAAACTGGCCAAGACGAGATTTGCAACAGCTTTCTTGACTATGCAAAGTTTCTACTTACAAAAGAAAAACTTGAGAACCTGAATGGAATGAGGGGTGGCAAAATCAAGCCCAACCCAACTCAACCCATTTAGGTTTGGGTTGGTTATTGACCGCCCATTTGTTAGCTCATTTCAACCCATTAAAAATTGGGTTGATATGTAACCCCAAATTGATTTTTGAGAAATCTTGTCAAAATATTTTTAAAAATCTTTTTTATTTTTATTTTATATGTTATATATAGTTATAATAAAGAAAAATAATAATTTAGTAGGTACTAAAAGCTTATAAAATAACAAATAAAGCTATTAAAACTTGGTAAAAATTGGGTGGGTTGGGTTATGACCCGTTATCTAACCCGTTTTGACCCAACCCATTTTGGCCCAAACAAATTTGGGTTGGGTTGGGTTTTGACCCATTTTGACCCGCCCAAATTTAACCCAACCCGCCCAATTGCCACCCCTAAGAGTAACTATGCAAAGGAAGCTATGGGAAAGAAGTTGTGAGATCTATTATTTCTCCATATTTTGGAATCACACTGTTCAGGCCTTAAAGTTGATGGTCCTTTTGATTACTGTACTTCGTTTGGTTGATGTGGAGAAAAACCCACCAATGGGGTACATTTTTGAATCCATCGATAGGCCCAAAAAAATATAAAAAAGTTTTTTGATAAAGATGTGAGGAAATATGAGAAACTTTTTGAAATCATTGATAAAAGGTGGAAGGATCAACTTCATTAACCTATACATGCATCAAGGCATAACTTGAACCCTGGACTCTTTTATATAAATCATGATAAGAGGACTCTAGATAAAGAAGTGTGGGCTGCCCAAGATATCATGCATGTGTTGAGAGGTTGGTCCCACATGTAGGTTTGCAAGACAAAATAGGGGAGGAGCTTGGTGTGTACATGAAAGCGGATGGACTATTTGGAATGGATTCGGACATTCGGACTATCAGTAATTAACTTTAAAAATAATTTTTTTAATGTTGATTGATGGATGCTATTTGGTCATGAAGTTCCAAATTGCAACAATTTGCTATTAGAGTTTAAAGTTTATCTTGTAGCTCATCCGGATGCGAAAGAAAGTGTGTATGAACATATGAGAAGCTACATTACATTATTACTTACTTAAATTGTATCTCAATTGTCCTAAGTAATCCTATTTATTACTTTCTACAACTCATGTGCAGATTCATACTAAAAAGAGGAATAGGCTTGAGCTAAAGCGTGTCAATGATCTAGTGTTTGTTAAATATAACAGAACATTGATGCCGTCGTTACAAAACTCACAATACCATTGATCCAATTTGTTTGGACATTACTGATGAAGTAAATGAATAGTTAATTGTTGCTCCTCAAGATCATGAAGATCAAGAAGTTTATGAAGGAGAAGATCTCACTTATGGTCATGTTGCTATGACAAGTTGTGCTGAGAAGAATATTTATGGTTTTAGGGAGAGTACTTCAAGGAGCGAGAAAGAGCAACTACAAGTTCAAGTAGAACTCTAGTTGAAGAAGCCTTTGATGACCAAAATAATAACGTGATGACACCGTAAGAGTTTGAAGATAGGATGTTGCTCCATTTGTGATTTGGTCTTGCATTTGTTTAACATGTTATGACTTCTGAGGATTATTGACTATCTATTTCTAGTACCTGGCATATTACTTTAAAATTTAAGAATTGAAAGATTTGCTTAATATGTTATTTCTATCGAGTTCTTGGTTATTTATCTCTCTCTATATTATATCATCGTCATCATCATACACAGTGGAATCCCACAAATGGGGTCTGAGGAGGGTAGAGTGTACGCAAACTTTACTACTACCTCGTGGAGGTAGAGAGGTTGTTTTCGAAAGACCCTCGCTCAAGCATATAGCATCCAAGTACAAAAAATAAGAAAACACAGCAACTAACAAGGGAAGAGTGCAAATCCTACAATAAAGGAACAAGAACAACAAAATAGTGCAATAATCGAAACACAATAAATAACAAACAATGTTGAATATCAAAAGCAAGATCTACAACAATACAACTAGTACAATGACAAACACCAATAAGCCTAATCCTCGGAAAACAAGACAACACTCCATCATTTACTAACCTTCTACCTTAATACGCATCCTCCACACCCTCCTATCTAAGGTCATATCCTCAATAATCTGAAGTAGTGTCATGTCCTATCTAATCAATTCTCTCCAATACTTTTTTGGCCTACCTCTACCTCTCCTCGTACCTACTATAACTAACCTCTCACACCTCCTCACTTGGGTGTTTGCACATCTCTTCATATGTCCAAACCATCTCAATCTCGCCTCCTTCATCTTGTCCACCACAGAGGTCACTCTCATCTTATCCCGAACATCCTCAATCCTATTCTTATCGCTTCTTGTATGCCACAATCCACCTCAACAACTTCATTTTCGTGATATGCATCTTCTGAACATAGGAGTTCTTGACTAGCCAGCACTCTGCTTCTTACAACAATGTCGGTCTAACAACCAGTCTAAAAACTTATCTTTAAGTTTTGGTGGTACTTTTCTATCACACAAGACTCCGAATGCACGCCTCATTCATCCAAGCCGCACCAATACAATGTGTGATATCATCGTTGATATCTCCACTCCCTGGATTATAGACCCAAGATACTTGAAACTATCTCTCTTGGGGATAGCCTAAGTATCAAGCCTCACTTCCACGCTTGCTTCTTGCATTGCATCACCGAACCAAATCCTCTGTATTGTTCCTGCTTAACCTAAACCCTTTAAACATGCCTGCTTTCTAAACAGGGGCGATTTGGTCATTTTGTACTTTTTCATTTTAATTTGTTTGTCTTATTTTCTTTTTCAGTTTGTATATATTTGAAAATTAAGTAAAAAATACTATAAATCACAACAACTAACAACTAAAAATATTTAAAAGATATATAAAAAATCCAATTGACTTTCGAAATTCTATCAAGTGCCCCATAAATTAGGACAGAGGAAGTAACATATATCATTTGAAATGACTAAACAGTATTATAAATCACAATAATTAACAACTTAAAAATTTAAATGACATAAAAATTCAGTTGCCTCTTGAAATTTTATTAGTGTCACATAAATTAAGATAGTGGGAGTAACATATCTTATTTGAAAATGACGTAAAAGGTATTACAAATCATAATAGTTGACAACTAAAAATATTTGAAAGACATAAAAGATTTGGTTGACTCTCAAAATTCTATCAGTGCCACATATATTAGGAAAAAAGGATTAACATATATTATCTGAAATATATGTAAAAGTACTATAAATCACAATAATTAATAACTTAAAATATTTACAAATCATAAAAAAAAATTGATTGACTCTCGAAATTTCATTTGTGTCATATAAAATGAGACAAAGTGAGTAACATATATTAGGCCAGTGTTGACACGGACTCCAATGTCTAGTGTGTGTGTGTATATATATATATATAAGAAAAATAGAAGTTCTCTAACAAGTCTGAAACATATCCTCAACTAGTAGCTATCATCTGTGTGGGTCTTTTTCTTCCATTTTGTCCTAACAATAGCTAAGTCTACATATATAGCAAGAATTGTCTATCTTTCGAGAAAACTTCTTTCCATCTGATTTTAGGTCTACCCCATCCATTTTAAACACCTTCACTTACCATAGTTCCGCACCTACAAAACGGTGCATCGGTAGGTCGACCTAGAACATGTCCAAACCATCTCAAGCAACTTTCTCGCACTTTATCCTCATTGTATGTTATTTGTACCTTCTAGTGAACATGGTCATTTTAAATCTTAACTAATCTGGTAGGACCACACATCCATCTTAGCATCTGCATCCAACACTCATCTTGTGGATATGTAGGACTTTAGCTGTCCAACATTCACTAGCATATATCATTGCCAGACATAGTTGCTCTATTTAACTTACCTGTCATTTTAGTAGAATCTGTTTTTTTTAAAATAAACTTTCGTAGACATCCTTCTATCACATAACAACCAGGTAGCACTTCTCCATTTCAACTCCAGTAACTAAAGCCATTTTCCAATTTGTTTCTAGGCCTGGTCCTCAATTCCCAATATGTTAATTATGAATGGTATCATAAAATAAAGTTCCTGCCACAAGGACATAACAAGGACAACCTCACTATCTGGTACACTTCTGACTATTCTGTAAGCATCTTCTAGGTGGTACCCTGAAGCAGACACAGTTACTTTAAGAGTGTAGTATCTTACAACCACAATGCTTAACTTGATGAATGAACATTTCAAGCTTTCACTTCCAAAAAGATTTCCATACCAATTTCAGTAACTTCCATAAATTGCGTGGATCAATTCTGAAGTGCTTGTTTTAAAAGTTTGACAAGATGATAGAGTAGTGTAACACATGTTTATTAGAAGTTGATCAGGAGAGGCATGTAAGTTCAAAGGACAGACTGACATATTTAATAATTTAGGGGATATATGACCAAAAAGCTACCTGCTCTTGAAGATCTGGAACAGAATCTATTTCCACACTCCCATTCAGGCCCATGTAAAGTTCATCCATATTAGCAGATGCACTATCTGTCTGAGATACATCACTATTTGTCTCTGTATCAGCCTTTTGATCTGTTTTAGTGGCTCCTAAAATTGCAGATCCAGAATCATGCTTAAAACTGTATAGTTTAGATACTAGACCCTGAGGGTTCCTCAGAACTCGAAGCCCTATAGACCTCTCTTCCAGTGCAGCTTTCACGGCTGGTCGATGCTTATTTCTTAGTACTTCTAATCTAGCTTCATTAACATTTTGATAGCCCATGCAGGCAGTCAGAACAAGTTGACTGCTATCGAATGTCGAGCCAGTAAGTGACTGCAGCAGAGTGACTGCATCCCCAGCATCTTTTGTGGTAACTAATGCGGGTCCTGGACAAGACCAAACAAATCACTTTTGTGCAACCAAAATATGAATATAGATTAAAGCTGCAAGGAATAAAAGAACTAACAATTTATCAATTGTTGTAAACTCGAAAGATTACCATATAATTCCATCAAAGCAAGCGCTGAACAAAATAACATCACACGATTTCCTTCAAACAGAAGAACATCCCATACTCTAAGAACTAAAACCAAGGAAAATTAATAAGAAAGGGAGTCAACAAACAGTAAGATGAACAAGGCGTGAAATGTGAATAAGAAGATTCCGAGCACAGTGACCTAAATTAAGCATAATGACAACTTAACACTTGGTTAGATCTGCATTCTCAGCCACCATACAGCTTAAATTTTTCATGAGAGAGAGAAACCAACCACTTTCCCACGGAAGCATGTTCATAAATATGGAGAGGAACCATGGTCCTGTAACCCATGCTACCTGCACTCCCAGGTAATCCAGATGATTAACTGCAATGAAGCATTTGTGAAGACACCAAAAGTTAACAATAATAATAATAATAACTACCAATGGCACGGACAGATAATCTGAAGAAAGGTGCTTTACAAAAGGAAGTCAAAGAAAAAGACATACCCAACTTTGGAAATTTTTCTCGCACCAACTCCTCAAGAACAAGTTGGTCAACCTGACAAGAGATGATCAAGCAAATAAAACCTTGTTTGATATGTTCATACTTCTGATATGCAATTGAAACATACCAAAGTAATGAAAGGAGCATGAAGAGGTAGCACCAAGTTATAGCAAGCAAAAACCAAAACTTTCTTTTACCTGAGACTCTAGCATCTCTTCTGAGTAGTATCCATCAAAGTAATCATCTAAAATCCCCATCAAAGTCCTGTAAGTTTTATTATTAAAAAAAGTCCTATAAGTTTCGGCAACATCTTGATTCCAATGAGCCCAAAGTGACAAAAGCAGAAACTCATGTTACATCTACATAACAAATAACTCTGCAAGTATGATCTGCTAAAGAACGCCAATGCTCTCTGAATTGTGAACTGTGAGTAGAAGCAATTTCATCTACATATATAAACTAAGACATATCCATCTGGAATATAAGATGTAAACAAAGTTAAGAAACATACCAAAACGCATTTTCCTCCGGCATTAGAAGCAATAATAGACCAGCAAAAAAATTCATGGCCTGCATTTTTAGACCAAAGATGCAGTTTGATCAATGCCAAAGGACTATTAATCCACTTAAGGAAAATAATTGTTTGGATAATTCTTAGATAGGTAAAGAATCAATGTTTCACGAAATAAAACTATAACACATTGTCTACAATATTTTTCAGAAGAAAATAGAGTTTAATAATAAAATCTAGAATGAGATGCTGGGCATTTACACAGAGAGGAGCAATAACACCATGTCAACAGCACCCCTTAGAACAATCTGAGAACAATGTTGGACATACTTAAATAGATGATAATATTCTACATCTTTCACTTATTTCAAGAATGCAAATATTCAAACAATAAATTTGAATCCAAATCATAGTAATTCATCAACAATTATTATAATATATTTCTTATCCTTGTCAATATTTATGCAAGTAAAATTACCCTTTATCAACCTGTGAGACAAAGGGAACTTTAGAAAGCTGTCAATGGGGATTGACGCTTAGAAAGATCAAATTTAGAGCTCAACAACCCAGATACCCATGAAAGGAGAGGAGAACAAGAAGAAATCTAAACATGCATGTGGTAATTTTTTTTTTTTTTATGACCGAGAAATCCGTCTGGAGGACCAAGCCTTAATTAGGAGTTAGGACCACCCGCAGCATTCAATCCTCAAAGATAATGGATCTGCTTTCTACCCTTTTCCACATAAATACCAAGTTAAGTTCTTCACATTGCACAAGGCTTGAACATGTGACCTAGGTCACAGGTCCCTCAACCTTTGCCACTTGAACTTAAGCCCCAAGGGCTTAAGCATGAAAGTGGTAATGAGAACTCGCATATGATCACTTCCTTTTTCTGATTTTCAAAAAATTTTCCATTTTTCCAATTTTCCAACTTCACAAAGTTTAGCTCTTTATTTTTTTCATCCTTCCCTACTCATCCAGGAATTTTTAAAAAATTATATCCATGTTTTATTTTCTAATATTTGGTCCTCATTATGTTGTTCTGAATCAGGTTACATCTATGTAAGGGGGTTTTTGGATTAGGTTATTTTTAGATACTTTTGGCTTTTAGGCATTTTTTTAGTTTTGGAGGTGTTTGGAAAAGTTAAAAAGTGCTTTTAAGAAAGAGTTTGTACAAGTGAGGAGTATCCTCGTGACTCTAGCTTCTTTTTGGTGCATCTATGAGGTTCCTAATTATATGGATGATTTGGTTACTTTTTGTGAAATAGAATACTATCTTTTGGTATACTACTTGAATACAAGGAGTTCCCCTTTAATAAAATTATTGACTTAATCTAAAAAAATTAATTAAGAAAATAGCAAGTAAAGACACAGGATACACAAGTGCATTATCACAAACTTCACCAGCTATATAATTGTATCATCTGGAAATAAATCGTTTAAGAGTAATTATTACAAAATGCTGCAGGGAGACTCTGGTGTGTTTGATAAGCTTTGTCCATGGAAGATGCTTTGGAAGACCAAAGCACCACCTAAGGTGGCATGTTTTAGTTGACTAGAAGCACATAGTGCATGTTTAACTCGAGAAGACTTCAGAAGAGAGGTTTACACCTATGCAGTAGATGCTTTCTTGTGAGAATTCCTCTGAAACAGTAGATTATTGACTTTTGCATTGCTATCAAACTTGGGAGGTCTGGGGTTTTCTCTTGGATGTATGTGGGGTTCTATTGGAAAATGACATTTATTATGTGGTTGGCAGGCACAACATGTGAAGAAGAGGCAATACAAGATGTATCCCTATCTATAACGCAGAGACAGTGTGGCTGTTTTGAAGGAAGAAAGGATTCTTTTCTATATGTCAAATTCAGTTGTATCCCAAAATTAGAGTTTTGGTTGAAGGAAAAAATTGTAACTAGCACATTAGATACAGTATCTATTTGAATCTCTGGCTACACAGGACCTTATCAATCTGTCCTGCTTTTTTACTGTTTTTGGTACCTCCTTGGTACTTGCGTAATTATTACCTTACCTAATCTTTTTTGAAAATGTAAAATTACCTTACCTTATCAAAAAGATAGTTAAATAAGGACTATTAGTATTAATTTATTTTTCTTCCTCCAAACACAGAGTCTTGCTTATGGTAAAATAAATGCCAAAACTGAATCAACAGCAAACTTGTAATGGTGGTAACCCAATTTTCTTCTGGCCTCATGGTCAAATAGAATTTCAAGGATCTTAACAAGCATGACTATCTTCCCTGCAATTTTCAAAACACCGAGGGAAGAAAAAGACGAGCAAATATAACAGCATTATGCTAACAGAATACCTGACAATAGCCGACTGAGGGATTGTGTCGAGCATAGGCTGTAAGTAAACGCCTTAAAGCATTTCTTCCATCTTCGTCTAGAGCAGGATGTCCAGGAAATGTCCGTGGTAGATCCTGCAATAAAACAGCAAGATAAGATTGAACCCAAAATAGACAAACCAGCAGTAACATAACAAAAGTTACTCAAAAGAATAGTTGACATATAGCACATTCAATGACCTTCTCAATCTGCCCTCTCCATTTCTCAGGTATACATACAGAGTCCATGCTTGGATTAACAGAATTTCCAGAGTCTTCAGATTCCACACTATTACGCTCTGTATTATTACCAGATCCAGTGCCTAACGCAAGCAAATCTTGATAATAGGTCTCCGTTCTGCGTACCCTCACGCCCACAAAGGCTTGCCAAACCTGATATTCCAATATTAAGCTTACGTGAATAAAGATAGTGCATGAACTCATACTACTTTAAAGAACACGATCATAAGGAAATTTCAAAAGATTATATGTACCTCTCCCCTGAGATCCATGGGTACACCACCCTGAACAAGACACTCCAATTCTTCTTTCCAAGGAGGCAAAGACTCTTGACTAGAATAAGCCAAATGGCTAACAGTATCATTTAAAGGGATGTCTTGCATGGAATCTAATTCAGATTTGTCCAAAGATTCTGATCTTTCCATATCATAAAACTCATCTTCTGAGTCCTCTTCTGATACTCCTTTCATGGGTCTAGACTCTTCAATTGCAGGAAGGGGCTTCCGCAGACCAGAACCTTGCTCCTGTTTGACTAAGTTTACTTTCTTTTTTACACGAGTGCTCATCATATCCTCAACAGCACATAGAGACGGTCTAATTTCCGTCCATTTTTTAGCCTGACAAATTTTCCTCTCTACAGAGATCAATGTATCATCCTTCTCTATTGTGCTTACAAGTTGACCTTCTTCTCCATTCTGTGCATCAAAACGTACCTCCTGAGCAATTGGTTCAGCACCAGGATTAGTTGAACTTTTGTCTGCAGATATCCCATTTATGGGCAACTCAGCAGACTCTGCTTGACGCTCCAAGAAATCCTTCCACCTATCAGATCTCTCTTCCTCTTCTTCCTTAAAAATAAATGCATACAGGGTGAGATAATGAGGGAATATTTGCTGCTAGATTGCTGAGAAATGTGATATAAGATAAAATGAAGATATTTGGAGCTTCACTTCAGCTAATTATGGAGAAATTATCGATTTTAGTCTCCCCCCCCCTCACCGCCGCCCGGGAGGGCTCTCCTGTCTAATTCTCAAAAAGAATGAACAGGATATTAACTAGTAAAACAGAAATGATGACAAAAAAAAAGTACCTTATAGATATTAACATATTCACGGTATCTTTGTACATGCTGAGGCCGTACTGCGAATCCATAAGCATCCCTGTTAACACTAAAACCTATTAGTGAAAAAATTCAAGCAACAGTTTATGGAAACAAAAATCTTTACAAGTAGAAGTTCCCAGGGAAAACATGTTTAATGTAGTGATGTGATGATATGCTTTTCTTGATATTAATTATCCTCTTTTACTAGTCTTATTTTAGATATAAAATTTTACTTGGTCTTAATTCTTTTTTGTTAGGGATGGAATTCTAGTAGTTTGAATAACTCTTATTTCTTTAAAATTCTCCATCATATATATAGGACCTTCATATTCTCTGTTTAAATTACTTGAATAATATTTGTTGAATTGATTTACTACATTAATATTTCTGTCTATGTAAAGAACCATATCTTTTTGTAGGTCTCCACTCTTTGGTATACCTCTTTGTATACGGGTTTTTATGCCCAAACTGTTATCAAAATTTATTATTTTTATCAATAGATAAAACAACTATCTCTGTCCCTTCTCCCTCCATTCCCCCCCTCCCCCCACTATTCTCCCCCTCTCCTTTCTCTCTTTCTTCTCTTGCTACTTTTTTTTTTTTGAAACTGGTAACTTTCTTCTCTTGCTATTCTTCTCCCTTCTTCCCATTTCTCATCTCTTCTCCTTACATTTCTCCTTAACAATTCTCAGTAACATCAATATGGTACTGGAGCACAAGTTCCTATGCATCACACAACACATGGCCACTCATTGCCTAAGCTGTTCATCCACTTCAGAGTTCAGATGGTGGTTTGCACAATTACCTGATTCAATGAAAAGGTGAACAACCACATTCTACTAATTCAAATCTTTTGAGAATCACATTAATAATCTCACCCAACATATCGAATTTTCTCCAATCATGAGGATAATGTCATCACTTGATATTACTTTTTCTTTTTTCTGATAAGAATTATATTGACTCAAACAACACCAAGCAGGTGCTAAGTTGCAGAAACTTAAATTTCAAATTCCTCCTAGCTCTTTAAGTCCCATGAAGACCAAAAAAGAGCCAAACTCGTTAACATTTTGCATTTTACACCAAAAAGTAAAAAAACTGTAAGTATCTGTACATTATAAATTGTAAAACCTCCTTCCTCATTTTTTTCCCTCAAAAACGTCTCTGATTCCTTTCACACCAAATGGTCCACAGAACGTAAGAAGGGACACTATCCAATATGTCGCTTTCATTCCCTTTCTCATATTTTTCCTTGCCTACACTCCGAAGCTTGTTTCGTACAATTTGTAATTACCCATTGTACCTCAAACAGATTTAGAAACGAACCAAATATTTGTCAGGTAGCAGAACAATGGAGAAGTTAGTAATTTGTTGTTTCAGCATCTCCATTGCATGAAGTTGCTGCATAAGTTGGGCTCCCTTCTCTGCAAAAACTTGTGTGAGACAAGTTCTATTATTTGAGAACTGGTACATAGTATTCCCCAGCATTAAGAACATGCTATAGACTTCCAAACAATTATGAACAATTGTGGCCTAAGGCATAAGCTAGTTACGGAGTCCTTAGAAGACTTACTAACTGATTAACTTCCTCTACATTTGCTTCTTTTCACCAAAAATAGAAGTTCATAATACAGTTCCACTTAATTTTCTGGGGAGGATTAAACTATCTTCAAAACCCTCCCATTTTTTTCCCTCCACAATATCCTCCATATGCATGAAAGAATTGCTCTCCATCATCTCTTTTAGGTCTTGCTTCCCCCCTCCAGATCCAGGATCTTGGGGGCTTAGGAGGCCTATGAGACTAAAAAGGAGGACCATATCGGTGAAGTCACTTTGCAATGTAGGAACAGATGACTGTTTGTCTGTGCAGCCTCATAGGAAACATCTTGATTCAATTTAAAAACCCCTCATCTGTAAAGCTCCATGAGTAAGGCTCTTCTGATAACCAGCCAGGTGAAGCATTTGATCTTGGTTGGTACCAGACATTTCCACCCATTTTTCCAAGGGCCTGTCATGCTTCTAGGTTGCCTCAACACTTCCATTTTATCCACTCTATTCACTGAAGTTTTCCCATCATTGTTATGCTTCCACTTGATTGCATCAGGGGTTGGGGAGGTGCCCATGAAATGCCAACTTTCTGTAATAGCCTAGCTACCCTATCCACTTCCCAGTCATCTAAATTCCTTCTGAAACATATGTTCCATCCTTGTGGAATCCATGTATCTTCCACACTATGGAAAACAAGTCAGGAAAGGTGGCCATCAGGGGCTCCTGGTCATTCCATGCTTCTTTTCAGAACATGATTTTGGTACCATTTCCCACTTTGTAGCATGTGTGGCTGTATAGGGTTGGCCATAAATTCCTGATAGTCCTCCACACTGATACACTATAATAGTGTCCACTTCATCCGTGCACCAATGACTAGTTTGTCCATATTTGCTCTTAATTACCTCTTTTCACAAAGCTTGGTCTTCATTAGCATATCTCCACAATCATTTCATTGATAGGAGCTGTTATGTAATTTCAAATTTCTGATGCAAAGGCCCCCAGGACACCTATTAAGTTGAACATTTTCCCATAACCAAATGAAAGCCCTTACCCTCTTTGTTCCCAAACCATAGAAAGTCCCTTCTAATTTATCAAGTTACTTCACCACCAAAGCTGGAATAGGGAACATGGACATGACATAAGTAGGAAGAGAATTAAGGACAACATTTATCAAAATCAATCAACCCCCCAAGGGACAGATATTGTGACTTCCACCTTGAGAATTTTTTCTGTCTTCTCTATTATCCCATCCAAAATATCAACTTCTTATGTTTGTTACCCAAAGGCATTCCCCAAATAAGTTGTTGGAAGATGGTCAATTCTGTACCTAAGGATATAGGGGAAATTAACCTATTTCTAGACAGTTTAAAGGAATATAGGAGATAGATTTTGTTTTGGGCTGTCCTTTCATACTTTTGATGTAACTATATAGGAGCACACTATTGGTGTACTCCTTTTGTTTATAATACCAGTTAACTTTCTCAAAAAAAATTCTACACCCTAAGATGACTGTCAATCCCACAATTTGAGTCACTTCTTTAATGGGAAATTAGTAGCTCTTCCTCCCGTTGACACTTCATCCAGTGATGGCCTCAAAAATAAGTAAAACCATCTTTATGAAACTGACTTGCTATGTTGTAGTGTCACAAAAACTCAGTGTCATCTGCCAAATATTCACATTCTCACCTTGTTTGCTGCCTAACATGACGCCCTTGAGCCAGTTGTTCTGCATTACTACTCTGACCATGCTATTGAGGCCTTCCATGGCAATAAAGAAGAGGAAAGGGGAAAGAGGATCTCCTTGTCTGAGCCCTCTTTCAAAAGGAAAAAAACCCACAGGCTCTCCATTCACTAGAACAGAGAACCTAACAGTTTTGATGCAAAAACTCATCCAATTCAATCATCTCACTCCAAAAGCGATCCGCTTCAGAATCTTAAGGAGATAATCCCAATTAACGTAATCATAAGCCTTCTCGATGTCCAGTTTGCACATAAAACCTGGATCTTCACCTCTTAATCTTGAATCCAGTTGCTTATCGAAGCACATTAGAGACAAACTTGTTACACTTGCACTGCATGTAACCCTCTCTTCCCATGGTTGCGTTATATTGGACTTTGGAGCCTAAAAATGGACACTAGATCCATTCCCAAAGGTGGAAGAATGGTGACTTAACATTTGGTGAAATGGTTTAACTATCCTTCTGACGACAGTACATAGGTGCATCCTCACTCCCTTCAACAGTTTCCTCACTTCTATCCTTGAGGTCAAGGATCTTGGGGAGTATTTGTTATGTACCAAATTAAAGAGGAGGTATTTCAGTCTTTCCATACTTTCAGTTAGGTTATTAGAATCTGTTAGAAGTGGTTAAGTTGTCAACTAATAGGTGGTTAGTAAGGAATAACTTATATGGGGGTGATTACACTGTAACATATTCATTGATTCATATACTCAATACAATTCTCTCTCTCTTTCTTGTTCTAAATCTCTTCTCACAGTATTACTCTTCAGAAGTTATTCTTTTATCAGCTTCTTAGGTCTTACAGCTTGTGTTTGTCAATCAGCATGTTATGCAAAGTAACCGAAAACCTATACAGCTAGTTTAAATATATGAAGAAAGAAACACATAAATTAAATTCAAAAACCCATAGAAAATTTGACAAAGAGGAAAATGTGGCTTTAAGATTCTAATACAGGTTAAGTGACTAGTTATCTTATATTAATTTTTTTAAGAGAGATTTCTGAGATTAAATTTTTTAATTCCTCTTCTTAATAAGTACCCAATAAATACATTCATAATGTTTCCTTAACAAGTAATATATCTCTTTGTCAGTTATAGTTATTGTTTACTGCTACTTTCTTTAAGATAGATCCAATTGGCTATGAGGTAAACACTTCAGCACTTTGATACTGCACCCAAATGCAACCTAAGCGAGGGAAAGCCCCCGCCCTGAGTTTCACCTAGCTTCAAGGTTTAAGCGCATCTTAGATGAGCATTTAGCAAAAGTACAAAGAATTTAGAACAAAAGCGCAATACTCAAGGTCAAATGATTTTTCTAAAAGCAACTTGCATATTACTCCCAGTCTCCCACACACCTTTGACTTCTTCTTAGATCTAGGCATTTACAATCAAACGGCATCTATAATTTGTCTCCCATGCACAAAGGTACTTTGTGATTTTGAAATTTGCTTCCTAATCAATGCTCTCATTCTTTTGGTCATCACTTTATCCCTTCTTTTTCATCTTTTTTTGATAAGTCAAAATTTTATAAAAAGAACACCAAGTCATTGAGAAAGATGTACGTCAACACTTAATCTATTAGTTAGAAATGAAATAGAGTTAATATTATCTTTTTAGTAATAAATAGAGTTGCAGTAGTTTCAAAAGTTCTAATTATTTAGGACCCACAATCCTATAAATAGAACCATCATGTAGTTTATTTGAAATTCTCTGAATAAAATTCTATTAATTGATTTCCCATCACAATTTCTCTTTCTATCCCTTCTCCCTTCTGACCGTTCTTTCTTTCCTCTCCTGTTTTGTTTCTCTCCGTTCTTCTTTCTTTTTACTCATTTCTCATTTTTTTTTCCAATATGTCTCTCTTGTCCCTGTTTGGTACTATATCAAAGAGTAGAAAATAGGATACGTTATCTTCATTTTCATCAAGACTGACCATATCATTAACTGAAATATGACAGCCAAAGCCTGTTAAACATTAATTGCCCCACAGAACAAAGAATAGCCGTTGTCAGATGATCGATTTTAAATTCACTTTTGTTTATAGCATAATCAGTAATAGGTCAAAAATCGATACTCTCACATAATTATCAAAACATTGTCTCATGTGACATAATCCAAACTTACTCAATCATAACATATGAACAACCACTGTTTTTTGGGGGGGATGAAAAGGGAAATGCGCAGCCGCCGCCACCCTTTGGGTACGCACAGGTAAAAACCACCGCTCCTATGCAATAGCTCGCAAATCACACAGGAGAGGTAACCCGCACTAGGCAAGCCCGGTGCAACAAGCTCGACCCAGAAGGCAAAATGAACAACAACTGTTCTTCTCTTCTTTTCTTTTCTTTCCCCATTTTAATTGAACTGTTGCAGTCTAGTGATAAGCATGTTACTTTCTTCATTAAGAAAAATTTAATTACTTGTTGACATTTTACCTTTTACATTCTAGAGATTGTTAACACAAATTAGAACATCAACATTTTCATCAAATTTGTTATTTTAAGCTTAGAATTTACATTTCAGTCTCAGTCACCAATACAAACTTTTGAGTTAATAATCAGAGAAAGATCAGAAAGAAAAATTTGATGTTAATCGAAACAGCATCGATCATGGATCGAGCTGAATCAAGAAAATGGAATCAAGTGGAAGGGAAGAGAGATTTATAGAGTTACCTCTTGTTGTCAAAAGAGATGGTGGGTGGATTCAAAACCGCTGTTTCTGCCTCCATTGTCGGTGGAAACAATCAACCAAAGAATTGTTCAAACGATTTTTTCTCAAATATCGCAGAATTTCAGCAACAGAAAGACAAATCAAGAAAAGGGTCTCCAATTTCTGATTAGAATTTGGAGACTTGGTCTTCCATTATTACACTTCTCGACTGTGCAGGACTGGTTGTTGGTTCAGTGAGTAGCAATGTACTCAACCGGGGTAGGGTCCAGAAGAGAAGGCATGTCACATGGGAATTGCGAGATTACCGTCACGTTATGATGACATGTAAAAAGGTGATTGCTTAATGGCGTTCTGTGGCATTTTTTTTTATTTCGACATTCATATCAATTTATTTATAAATGTAAACTTTTTATATATATATTTCAAGTAGTTTGAATTGTTAATTATTGTGATTTATAGTACTTTTTACATAGTTTATAAATTTCATTTTTTAAAAATTAAAAAATTTATATGCAAATTCTCTATCAACTTAATTTATTTGATTCTTAAAAAATAGAAAGTATCGTATAAATTGAGATAAAGGAGTAAACACTTCAAAAGGCCTATTTTTAATGATGAGATCTTATAGTCAATTAAATGTAGTTCTATCCTCACACCCAACATTTTACCTATATTCCCAAAAGGTCAAATCTACTCTCTTTTTTTTTACTTTTTAAATAAATAGTTTACATTTATATTTTTCAAATAAGTTTGTCCTTATTGTTATCCTTTTTTAAATAGGGAAAATTATTCCTGACAGCTTGTAATATTTGTTTACCACTTTTCTCATCAACTTTACAAAATTATTCAAAATGGTTAAATTCGGACAAAATAGTTATATTTGATGTAATTAATCGAGAAAAGGCTTAAACTAGTTCATTATTTTTGAGCTTAGACTCAAAATAGTCCTATTTCTTTTTAATGGAGTATTAATAATCTTGATTCTTTAATATAGTGATACATTTTCAGTCTTCATCCTAACTACCATGAGTTTTTTAACAGAGCAGTAAGTTATGCACGTGACTTTTCTCCCGAGCAATTTAACTCCTCAAATATCATTCTCTTCCAAATTTTCTCTCTCCCTATACATAACATACTATTCTCTTCCCACATTTCTTTACCTAGTAGTTTTCTCTCTCTTTCTAAACAAACCAGATCATTCTCTTCAACCATTCCTTTTCCCAAAATTTCATAACAACCCTAATTTACAGATTGTTATGGCCAAGTGAAAATTTAGGTGTTTCAAATTAGTTTTGTTGAAGAAAAATGAAAATTAGTTATTTTTGTGCGTCAAACTGCAACTATGGAGCATCGATTGTGGTGTAGTAATCTCAATTACATTCTCATTAGATATGGCTTATCTTCTATTGGGCATTTCTAAAAGAAAGAATTATTGATTTTTTTTTTTCATTTTTGTTGTTCATTACAATCTTTAAATTTGTGGAGTATAAAATACTTGCTAGCTTCATGATGAAGTACTCATGCTTCATTGGTAAAGGTGTGATTCCCACCTTATAATTCCCTCCCATATCTTGAACCTTGAGGATCATGACATAATGCATCACCATTGTACAATATCTAGTTCCTATCGTTTGTTGAATAATGCCTACAATTTAGATGTTGCATTTACTAAATGGCATGAACCATTTCATGCCTATTAAATCTCTTCGGGATAAATTTATGACAATGGGGAAGCAAGACTCTTATTTCCACCATTATAGGTACATTTTTAGGCAAAATTTAACTCATTTACATTAGGTGATTGTTTCCAGTTAATTCTTCCATGGTTCGAATGACGTATAACATAGTTAGGGATTGTTTGGTAGAGTGTATAAGAATAATGCAAAATAGGGTGCATTAGTAATGCTTACATTAGTTGTGCTTGCATTAGTAATGCAAGCATTATTTCTTATATATTGTTTGGTTTGAAGTTTTAAAAATAACAAATATTGCATAATTTCTATTAAAAATATATATGTTTACAAAAATACCCTTCACACTTTATTTATTTGTACACTTCTTTTGCAACAAAGTTATTCGCTAAAATATCAAAAAAATATTTCTTTGCTAAAACATTATTAACTCTTCATTCTTCTTTTTTTCAAAAATAATATTAAATAGTTATACTATTGAATCAAAATAATTTTGTAAAAAATTGGTAAAGAATTTTTTTTGTCTACATTGAAAACAAAGCATTTAGATTGTCATCAAATACTAATAAAATATAGGAAAGTAATGCAATCAACTCAAGAAAAAGATAGTTATTTACGTGTTCACATCTAATTATTACTTGGCTATTAAGATAAAACAACTAAGATCAGATTCTTGTACAGCAAAAAAATTCTACCTTCATTTTTTTTATCAAATTTTAAGGATGAATTTATGTACTACTAATTAAGAAAAGTATAACGGATGTGAAAAAAGAAGAAGTTTTATTTTTTTGAGTTAATAAGTTGGGGTGAGGCAGTGGGTTGCTTAAAATTTATCGTCACAATAATAATAATTTTAATTAAATTATATTGAAATTCGATTTTTTTTAAAGATACTTAAGAGGCATAAAGCCTATTAAGACACCAATAAATTAAAAGACACTAAAAAACAAATCAACATAAAAACTTATGACAACAAAGAAAATGAAAAAACTTTAAGGGTAGTTTTATAATTATTTAATCTAATGCAAGCGTTAAAATGTTAAGTATTACTAATACCTAGAATTTCTTGGTATTAGTAATACACAACTTAATACACAATAGATTATACATGACATGAAAAAGTGTACCAAACAAAATATTGCTAATACACACATCTATTTTTTATTGTTCGCTCGAATAGAATATAAAGGAGCTAGAGTAATTATTTGTTGCTGCCTTCAATCTATTTTTTATTGTTCGCTACAGTTCTTTTTCATTTGCAGATATATGAACAAGAGAAAGAAATTGAGATCATGCAAAATATGATAAAGGAAGAGAATTATATTTAGCCTGTATATCAAGAAGATCCACATTAAAATTATCAATTACTGAATTCTCCATCTCAAAACAGATAGAGATATCTTTCATATTCAAATCATGTTTGTCTTTTACAGAGGTAGTTATTTTTTCGAAGGAATACCAAAGTTTATAGAAGCTGCAATGTATATAATCGAAGTACAGAGATAGAGCAAAACACCATAACAGAGATAGAGAAAAAGTCATGTGCATAATCTATTGCTTTGTTAAAAAAATCATGGTGGTTATGATAGAGACTGAAAATGCACCACTTTATTAAAGAATCGGGATTATTAATACTCCACTAAAAAAATAGAACTATTTTGAATCTAAACTCAAAGATAATGAACTATTTTAGGCCTTTTCTCTAATTAATCCACATTTATTATATCATTTTGCTTGAAAAAAGACGAGCTCGATTGTTCAAATTTCTTCACCTCTTTTTAGCTTTCCATTTTAGCTCATCTATTTTACCTTTGGTTAAAGTAAGTTTTCTCGTTCTTTGTTGATTATTATTGTCACGATCCAAAACGAGTTATGATTGACACCCACACTTAACCTCCTAGGTGAGCAAACCAACAAATTCAATCCAACTTATATCAATTGTTCAACTTATGGAAATCAACCATAATGCGAAAGTTCAAAACTTATTAAAGTAACCAATAAAAGAAACCTCTAGAGTCTATTACATATTATTCCCAAAACTTGAAAATCATCACATCAAGGACATTTATTCTCAAAATACCAAGTCTAAAAGTATTTAAGACACCAAAATAAATAAGTAGGATAGTCTATGTCCGAAATTTAAGTACATCAAGTCATGACTGAGAGAATTTAGCACGAGCTAGAAGGAATAGCTCACCCTGAAATCTGATGTGCTGGAAACTGGCTAGAGCGGAGGGTGAGTCGAAGTCGATGGTACACTTGCTGCACTCCACAAAAGAAAACAAAGAAACACAAGCAGGGGTCAATACACGGCAACTTGAACTGAGTAGATATCATCGAACAACTAAAAATAGAAACTAACATGCAATGAGTAATAGTATAAATTCAACTATGGCACTTAGCAGGTGGCAAGCAACAACCAACATGAACAAGTGACAACAACACTAAAGTAAGTACGTAATCAGTCAACAATATCAAAATCACACATGAGGACTCATGCCTCCAAACCAAGCTATTTTGGAAATTGAGTTCTTTGAAATTGAGTACATTACGTTGTTTATATATGTTTTCCTTTAATGTTATCGTGCCAGAACGTGACACCCGATACAATAACATCGTGTCGGCTTGTGGCACCCGATCCAATATATCGTGTCAGAACGTGACACCCAATCCAATAATATTGTGCCGGCTCGTGGCATCCGATCCAAATATATCGTTAATTTATCATTTATTATCACCATTTTTCACTTCATTAACAATATTTCATCAAGCCTTATTTATTCAAGGCATCACTTCGATAGAGAAGGTTCAAGATTATAAATTTCACGGTCTCAAGATTTCAGACCAATCACAAACAACACATAGATTATCCAAACCACACAACCAAGTACATAGAGAAATTCACATATCACTCAATGACTATCAATCACTATTAAGAGTCTATCTATCACATAGAATAAACCATAACCTACCTCAATCGAAGAACCGAAGTCAAGCAAGCTAGTTCCCCAATGTTTTCCTTTTCTCAATGCCTCAGAATGTTTCCAATCTATCAAGTATGCATAATTCATAAGTAAACAAGTCTATAGACACTCATATTACTACAATCACTTTCCTAAATTTTGATGACAACTAATATGTCAACTCTAATATTTCCTAAATTTCAAGCTTGGGATTAAGTCTTAATTATTCAAAATAACATAACTCTAGTGCATTTTATATAATACAACACCCAATATTTAGTTACTTAACTCAATATATTAAAACTTGAATCATAATGTGATAATAAAATAATACTAATTAAAAATGGGAGGCAACTGGTTACATACCAGGCGACAACCATGTTAAACTCTTAAAATCTGCACTATAACCAACAACCTAACCCATCATAGTGTATAAACCACGCTACACGGGAGCATCTTTCAAATTGCAATTTATTTTCATCTATGGAATAATGAAGCATTACATATATTAATTAACACACATATATCAACCCAACACCTACTCTACCCATCGCTACAACTTCATCAGACCACTAATCTCAACCCCATCCTTGAATTAATTTGGAATCATTAGTAGTATAGATTACAAATAGAATTTAGGAAAATTCTATTCTTTAATAACAATTTAGTAATATTAGAATTTCCAAGCACCTGTTTACGAAATCAAACTGTGAACACACTTCAATTTTAATATAATGAACTCAAATTGATTAACAACTTTTACTTTAGTTATTGATCATTAATGCTTGTCTCAACTTTCCAATCATAAACTATTCATTCATTCGCCAGATATTATCTCCACACTTTGTTATCCAAAAAACCCCCCACTAACCTATGAATAATAATTCACACCTATATCCCTACACTTGCACTACATAATTTCTTTACATCACAAATCAGAAAACTAATCACAATTCTGTCACGCCCCGGGATCACCCCCTAGTCGTAACCGGCGTACTCGACCTCGAAGAGGTCTAATACAAGCCTCTTAGCATTCATTCATCGCATAGACACTAAAACCATAAGGAATTAAAAACTTTCTTTACCAAGAAAACATTTCATTAAAAAAACAATAGCAAGCGGAAGACTTTCTAGACTTTATACATGATGTCTCAAAACCATCTAATACTTTAGAGTACAAAATTCGGGACCAATCCCATACACAACTTAAACAATACTAAAAAGACATAAAAGGACATATGGGGTATTGTCCTCGAATATATGAGGACTCACCAAGTCTTCATCTTCAACACTTAGAAACCTATCAAATAGCCATGACATGTCACCATCTCCAAATCCCTACACTTTAGTCAAAAAGGGAAAGAAAGGGGTTAGCACAATTAAGTACTAAGTATGGAAGCCATGCAAAAACATGCTAAAAGGGACGTTTATTGGAGAAACATGCTTTTATGCCATTTGGTAAAACTTCATGAAAAAA
>NC_064283.1:26180754-26315617 GCF_019186545.1 Solanum stenotomum
AAAAGTTGAAAACCATTTGAAATTGGCTCTAGGGTGATAGCTTGCCCTAGATAAAGAACTCTCATACCTTTACTAAGATTCCCCAAGAAATTTGATGAAGAAAACGTCTTGCATCCACAACCCTAGCTCTCACTTCTTCTTCTTCTTCTCTTCTTTCTCTCTTCTTCACTCAAGAACCCTAACTCTTACTCTTTTAAAATGGAACAAAAATGATCCACAATCAGCCTAACACAACAATATAACCTCAAAAGAAATGATTTGTGAAAAGACCAAAATGCCCTTAAATTTCCGGACGGACTCCCTGCCAACTACCCAACTTTCAAAGGGCATAACTCGCTCATACGAACTCGGAATCGAGCAAACTCGGTGGCGTTGGAAAGATCGTTCCAAGGGCTTTCCAAACATAACTGGAACTACTCCTGGATCATTCTGAGTTAGGAGTTATGACTGCTCAAAGTTGGCCAAAAACTCACTGATTTCTACACTGGCCGAATTTCCAGATTCTGAATTTTTTTCCAAAAATGACTACTTCTAATTTCAAGCTTCTTCATATTCATTTTAAATTGTCAGATGTTACAAATTCAATCACCTACATATAATACATGTAACTAAAAAAATTGAAGAGAATTCTCACCTGAAGTCGCCCGTGATTTTGCTTCGTTCAATGCCGCTTTCCGTTATTCCCCTCTTCTCCTCTTTTCTTTTCTTTTACAGATTATATATTACCCTAATTATTATATGACTAATTATAAAAGTGGTAAAAGTGAACACTATTAATTTTAATATTTTTTTCTTTAACCACCAACTATATTAATTATTAAAACTATCCCACGAATTTTATAATTGTAGTTATGAATAGTCCAAAATACTCATTTTGAATCTATCAGAAGAGTCTTTTATGAAATACAAAGCTCTAGTACTCAAAACGACTAAAAGGGTCATTACATTAGATACTAATTTACACATTGTTCGTCCTCGAACGATCAAAAGAATACAAGGGTAAGAAAGGGTACCTGAATCGATAAAAAGGTGTAGATATATTTCATGCATATCAGTCTCACTCTCTCAAGTGGATTCTCCAACCAACCGATTCTTCCACTGAATCTTGATAGATGCAATCTCTTTTGATCTCAACTTGCGGACCTCCCTATCTAGAATAGCTACAGACTCTTCCTCATAAGACAGATTCTCATCAAACAGGACCGAATCCCAACGGATGATGTAGTTTTCATCATTGTGATATTTTTTCAGCATTGACACATGAAATACCGGGTGCACTCATGACAACCCTAGAGGCAAGGCCAATTCATAGGCCACATCCTCCACATGCTTAAGAACTTCATATGGTCCAATATACCTTGGACTAAGCTTACCTCGCTTAGAAAAACTCATCACACCCTTCATGGGTGAAACCTTCAGCAACTCTTGCTCTCCCTCCATAACTTTCAAGTCCCTGACCTTTAAGTATGCATACTCCTTCTGCTTGCTCTAAGTTGAATGAATTTTACCTTCTCTAATGATTCCCTCAAAAGATCAGTAACCCAAGGTCTCGCCTCAAATGCATCAGACCAACCAATTGAAGACCAAACATCTCCTCTCATACAATGTCTTAAATAGGATCATCTCAATACTTGAATGATAACTATTGTTGTATGTAAACTCGACCAACAACAAAAACTATTTTCAATAACCACCAAAGTTAATCGTATGCACATCTACATCATGTTCTCAAGGACCTTAACACAACCATTAGGTGGAATCTTTTCTCACATTACCATGATAAAAATCCTGAATCAATACTGGCTACAATCATAAGTGAACCTGAACCAACCACCACACACTCATAATGCATAAACCAAGGTTGAATAACACTAAATGCTTCCTCTAAATAGCCCATATCAAATATTTTCATTCAGTTGACTCCGTTTCTTTTTTTTAGCTACCCACAATCTACCGGTCTGGTCCCCATTATAATCATACCTATACTCTATTTATCAAACGTCACATACTCTTCACATCATTCCACTGAAGCCCACTCTATCAATACTAACATTCATCATATACGCATCGGCCATTTACCTTACTTTAAACCAACACTTTTAAGTGAAACCGTTCTTTAGGTCCTTTAACAATAAAAAAAAAAGTAACAAACTTTACAACCCAAACCATACATAAGTCATTCCAAATGCTCAATACCCGATGCAATTGATCATTTCTTACCTTACAAATTCATACCTTAACAAAACATACCATTACGAATGTAGACTTACAATGAAAAAAATGAATTGTGAATCCAACTGTGTAACCCAATACCCTTATTTATTAACATTAGCTCATACCCTAAAGATTTTTATGAATTCATGTATCTTAGTTTATCGTTGATCGCCTCTCCATCGACTTTATCATATCCTTCACTAAAAGCCCAACTATACTCATTACCAAACTCCAAATCACAAAAGAACTTATCATCACACTCGAGCTAAATGTCTATACACCTCTTTCTGAAGTTTTATCTAATGGTTTTTAAACAGATCTGATGAACCAGTGACACTATTACCATAACTAGATCAAAATGGATGAAATCACACATCTCTGAACCCAACTCTCAACCCCTCTAAAGATACCTTTTTATCTCTTGCAATCAGAGAAAATAATCCTGCTCCCACCTCTTTACGAAGGCTATACTACATTTCATTAAAAAAAAGTATGACTCTAGCTCCTTTAAATTCTATTCGAGCGGTGTACCACTCCTAAAACTTTCCATACAATCATATTACTCACCAAATAGTAGAAAATCACGACCTTAGATACTCACAAATCGTTATTACCATACAAAATTCGTTTAACCTACAATCTTTATTATATAGTTGTATCCCAATCACAATCCATCACGAACTTTTATTACCATCATGCTCAGTTAGCCCTTGTCATCACCATGAAGTCAAAATTTTCATCAATGTGACACCTCAAACCCACTTATACCAATCAAATTCAAAGGACTAACCCAATTTTATACACACTTTCTTACTAAAATCTTCAATTGCATTCACCCAAGTATACTTACTGGGACTTTCTTTACCCATAAGTTTGTCATTCCAGTATCAATCCACTCTCTTGGAGCTTAATATAAAATCAACTAGTCCTCATTTAGAATCCTCAAGATACACTTCACAACCTAAGTGCATTAATACCATACCAAAGGTCCATCACCAAAAAATTTCTTAAAAACAATGCTCAATCCAAGCATTCGTAGTAAAACAAGTTGGTTCTCAAATGTGACTGAAACACTGAATCTGAACATGTCAGACAACTGATAATTCTTAAGTGGTCAGTATTCAGACTTGACAATCGACATATCCGTTTTAGATAACACTAGTATCACATTGTGAAAGTCTGTTAGATCAATCCCTAGAACACATCATACCTATCGAGAAGATCGTACCCAATTATCCCACACATTTCTATCCATTGAATAACTGCAAAACATTATCAAATCTGTTGTGTATCTAGCTCAAGTAATTTGCATTCTTTCTTAGATTAGGTCGATAACAAAAGTAACACACTTCATAACTCTAAACAAGTAAGCATCGATATTGTTGTACCAGTCATATCATGACCCTCTTTGATAAACACTCAATCTATGAAATCGTATTAGAGATTCTAACCTCAATTGGTGCAACATAATTTCATCATTCGCTAAGGAAACCATACATGTTATGAAAACCTTACTAACTGTATTTTCCAAAGTAATGGTGTTCATTATCTAGTTGTCCCTTACGAAATTTCTTGAATGCTATCACCTTGACAAAGTCATATGTCTTCACCCTCTCTAACTCCATCACAAAATAAACTACTTCCTGAAAAGATTTTGTTAAAGCAAGCACCTATAAAGCTTGAATCTACATATCTGACCTCAATCCCTTCACAAACTAGTGAACCCTCTCTTTTAGACTGGAGCAAAGTTGAGTCGCATATCTAGATAAATCACGAAATGTGACCTCATAGGATGCAACAAACATCTTCCCTAGTTCTATATTCAGGACTTTTCTTTCATCCTGTCCCTCAAAGTTCGGGGTATATACTTCTCTGTGAAGAAGCTAGAAAATGTTGCCCAAGTCATAGGTAGTGCCTTTACTAATCAATACTCAACATGAGACCGCCACCACATTTTGGCATCTTCATGAAACTAATATATCACAATCTCAACATCAAACCTCTCTAATATATTCATCTTATGAAGCAGCTCATGACAATTAACAAGGAATACACATCTTCATAATAAGTACTCATGAAGAACGGGGGTTTTAACTTTAAGAACTTAATAAATGGATCATATTAGTCACTAGTCATTACATGCCCACAGTGAATCAGGGAAACATACCAATTTCCAAGGACACGTTTTCTATTGCTAGTGTTATTGTTTCCACTTTTACTACTCAAGTACTAACAAGATGCGAAATAGATTGAAGAAGGTCAGATACCAATTTGTAACACCTAGATACCAATTGGATTCAAGTAATGGAACGAAAGAAAGAAAGGAGTTTTCCTAAAGTCTTGTAGCATATCGAAGAAAAGTAAAGGAGTCCCCGTATCGTTCTGCAAGACTCTACTAGACTTGTCCTTGTGTGATGAGATCACCGAACCTAAAGCTATGATACCAAGTTTGTCACAACCCAAAATGAGTTATGAGTGACACCCACACTTAACCTCCTAGGTGAGCGAACCAACGAATTCAACCCAGCTTATATCAATTGTTCAACCTATGGAAATCAACAATAATGCGGAAGCTCAAAACTTATTAAAGTAATCAATAGAAGAAACCTCTAGAGTCTATTACATATTATTCCTAAAATTTGAAAGTCATCACATCAAGGACATGTATTCTCAAAATACCAAGTCTGAAAGTATTAAAGGCACCAAAATAAATAAGTAGGATAGTCTATATCCGAAATTTAAGGACATAATGCCATTACTGAGAGAATCCAGCACGAGCTAGAAGAAATAGCTCACCCTGAAATTTGATGTGCTGGAGACTGTCTAGAGCGGAGGGCGAGTCGAAGTTGATGGTATACTTGCTGCACTCCGCAAAAGAAAACGAAGAAACACAAGTAGGGGTCAATACATGGCAACTTGTATTGAGTAGATATCATCGGTCAACTCAAAATAGAAACTAATATGCAAGGAGTAATAGTATAAATTCAACTATGGCACTTAGCAGGTGGCAAACAATAACCAACATCAACAAGTGACAACAACACTAAAGTAAGTACGTAATCAGTCAACAATATCAAGATCACACATGAGGACTCATGCCTCCAAACCAAGCTATTTTGGAAATTGAGTTCTTTGAGATTGAGTACATTACATTGTTTATATATGTTTTCCTTTAATGTTATCGTGCCGGAACGTGACACCCGATACAATAACATCGTGCCGGCTTGTGGCACGCGATCCAATATATCGTGTAAGAATGTGACACCCGATCTAATAATATTATGCCGACTCGTGGCACCCGATCTAAATATATCGTTAATTTATCATTTATTATCACCATTTTTCACTTCATTAACAATATTTCATCAAGCCTTGTTTATTCAAGGCATCACTTCGATAGAGAAGGTTCAAGATTATAAATTTCATGGTCTCAGAATTTCAGACCAATCACAAACAACACATAGATTATTCAAACCACACAACCAAGTACATAGAGAAATTCACTTATCACTTAGTGACTATCAATCACTATTAAGAGTCTATCTATCACATAGAATAAACCATAACCTACCTCAACCGAAGAACCGAAGTCAAGCAAGCTAGTTCCCCAATGCTTTTCCTTTTCTCAATGCCTCAGAATGTTTTCAATCTATCAAGTATGCATAATTCATAAGTAAACAAGTCTATAGACACCCATATTACTATAATCACTTTCCTAAAATTTGATGCCAACTAATATGTCAACTCTAATATTTCCTAAATTTCAAGTCTAGGATTAAGTCTTAATTCCTCAAAATAACATAACTCTAGTGCATTTTATATAATACAACACCCAATATTTAGTTACTTAACTCAATATATTAAAACTTGAATCATAATGTGATAATAAAATAATCTATCTATATATAAAAGGAGAAGAAAAAATGACAAATGTCAACACCACAAATTTTCAGTATTTTAAATAAATTTTAAATAATTAATAATAAATAATTAAATAAATAAATATAGACACATGTCAATAATTAGAATTAGAATGACACATGTCAACACCACAAAATAAAATATAAATAAATAAATAAATTTTAAACAAACTATTTAAAATACAAAAAAATAAAAATAAAATACCAACGGACAAAAAAGTAAAAAATGTTAAAATAGGTTATAGTAATATAAAATGTAACAGAAGAAAAATAAAATAAAAAACGTGCATCAATAATTTTAAATAAATAAATAGCAAAACTACCCGCACATTAAAAAAAAAGTGTTAAATGAAGATATGCTTTAGTTTTTAAAAAATAAAAAAATTATTTTAAATGTGTTTTTTTCAAAATAAGTAACCAACTCACGTAACTATTTTTAAAAAAATGACAAAGTAGTTACTTTTTGAATTTGAATTTAAAGTGATTACCTAAAACTACTCTACCCATTATCTCTATTCCCTATATATACATAAATAAAGTTCATTAAAAAATTAATTGATCTTATTCTTCTTCAAATGTGTAGTATTATTTGTTGAATTATTTCCATTCTTCTTATCTTCATCTTTTTATGGAGCGAATAGGTAGATTATTTGTCGGCTAGCTGAAAAAAAAAGTTTGAATATACTTGCAAATAACAAGTGAAAGTCCAAGAAGAAGAAGAACAATATTTATCAAAATGGAAATCTTCTGCAAATGATGATATTGTAAGATCTATAATGTCTTTTTGTGAATTTTTTTTGGTTCATTTCATTCAATTTGATTTGTTTCTGTCATATATTGTACTTAAATTCTTTAGGTTGAATGAGTTTTCTATGTTCTTTTTTTATTTACATTTGTAATCTTTGATGATTTTTACTGTGATTAATATTTTTTTTTTACAATTGTGTTATTTTTTATATCATTTAAGTGAAGGTATTCTAATACTTTTTATGTTATCATTTTCGGTTAATTTTTTCTATTCAATCATTTATATTTACATGTTTTTATATTATTGAATTATTTGAATTGAATAATTTTTTAATTTTATTATTTTTGTTAATTTTTTATTCTGTCATTTATACTAACAAGTATTTATTATTGAATTATTATGGATGTATTCTTCTTCAAATGTGTAATGTTGTCTGTTAAATTATTTCTATTCCTTTTATCTTCATCTTTTTATTTGGTGAATAGGTAAATCAGTTGATGGCTAGCCGAATAAAGTTTGAATATATTTGCGAATAAAATAGTAGAAGTTCAAGAAAAGAAGAACAATATTTATCAATGAAAATCATCTGCAAATGATGATATTGTTAGATCTATAATGTCTTATTGTTATTTTTTTTCAATTTATTTCATTCAATTTGATTTTTTTTGTCATATTTTGTACATAAATTCTTTAAATCAAATGATTGAACCATGAATCTATTCTTCTTCAAATGTGTAATGTTGTTTGTTAAATTAGTTTCATTCTTCTTATCTCCATTTTTTATGGGGTGAATAGATAGATTATTTGATGGCTAGTCGAAGAAAATTTGAATATATTTGCAAATAAAAAAGTAAAAGTCCAAGAAAAAGAAGAACAATATTTTTCAAACTGAAAATCCTCTGCAAATAATGATATTGATAAGTATAATGTCTTATTGTGACTTTTTAGTTTATTTCATTCAATTTGATTTGTTTTTTGTGACATTATGTACTTAAATTCTTTAAATCAAATGAATTTTATATTTTTATTTATTTATATTTGTAATCTTTGATATTTTTACGGTATTTTTTTTAGATTGTACGCTATTTTTTAAATTTAATTTTAGTGAAGTTATTCTAATACTTTTTTTTTCATTTTCTGTTAATTTTTACTAAATCATTTACACTAACATGTTTTTGATTGTTGGATTATTGGTAATATATTCACATTTTTAAAATGCTAAATATGTGCAATTGAATGTCTTAATTGCTATGGAATTATTAATATAATGTATCGATAAATGTAGAATATCATGATTTATGCATATTATTCCACTTTCTTATAGCTTTTTAGTAATATACTTGTGAGTGATAAAATATTAAAGTATGAACAAAATTTTGTTCCTTTGTTCAGTTAAATTTTATTTAAAATATAATTTTTTTAAATTGTTACTATACTTAAAATAAATGGTTTGTCTTTGAAATTTAGAACCTTCAAACCTATAGAATATACAACTATTTTAAAAATTAAATGTACAAAAAAGACTTCTTATATTACAAGATATCAGAGAATTTGAAATTATTTTGTCAATACTGAAATAAATAATAGGTCATTTAGTTAATTAGAAATTACCATTTAATTAATAAGAGAATATGCACCATTGTATATGAGATCGAGACAAATAGTAACGTGTTTCAAAATATTAGATCAAAGCGATTTCAAAATTAAGATTATTATTTTTATAACGTGGAATTCAAATATTTTTTAAAAATATAGAATTTATATAAATTTTTAAATAGTTAATTAGGAATTATAAAATTATTTTTAAAATGATAAGTTAGTTATTTTAAAATTATAAAAATATTTGTAATTTTTTAAATAATTGAGACTGACTAATTAAAAGTTTAAATTTTTAATTTAATATTTATAGTTTTTTAAGATAGTTACATTTTTCTGACTTTATCATAATTGTAAGATATACTCTCTAATATTGCATGCAATTATTTTGTTTGTTCAAAAAATATTTTTATGTGTACGTAACCTCAATTTTTATCTCAATTATGTAGAAACTTTAATAGTAATCATAAATAATTTCAATCATTATTATTAATAGAACATTAGAAGAATTATTACTAAAGGTATTTATGTTAATAAAAAATTAAATTGTTGTGTGTATTATTGATATATGACTAAAGAAAATAACACGGGGAAGAAAATAGTAAGTAAACATTATATGTTGTATTGAAATATATTTAAGTTAATAAAAATAGAAATTGGTGTAAGTATTATTTTTTATGATGAACCAAAAATAACAATTTGAAGAAAATAATAAATAAAGATTACATGTTGTATTAAAATAATAAGTACTCAAAATTATGATAAATTTTATAATAGTCATAAAAGGAATTTACTCAATAATCTATCTATATATAATAGGAGAAGAAAAAGTGACACATGTCAGCACCACAAAAATTCTCCATTTTTTAGTCTTAAAAATTAAAATTTTAAAATAATTTTAATCTGCATTAGTTATTAAATTTAAATTGTAAAATTTGAAAAAATCAATGGATATTTTAAACGATTTTTAAAAAAAATTAGAAAGTTACCACAATTAATATAACTCTTTTCTATTCGTTTTATTTTTTATTTTTTATTTTAAAAAACGGATTAAATTTAAATTAAATTTTAAAATTTGAAAAAATCAATAGATATTTTAAACGATTTTTAAAAAAAATGAAAGCAACCACAATTAATATAACTCTTTTCTATACTTTTTATTTTTTTATTTAAAAATAAAAAATATCTCCTATTTTTAATTTAAAATTTGAATTTCAAAACACAAGTAACTAACTTTATCCCTATAAAAATAACCACGACATCTTCCAAAAAAAAAAAAAACTATTGCCCACAATTCTATCAACCCACTTTTTCATAAAAATCTATTATTTACAAAACTATTCTCTTTTATGATGAGGTTGCTGACTTGAGTTTAAGTGATTTCTTGGTGATGTAACTGAGCAGTGTCATTCATATCAGTTTGATACAAAGGTAAACTTTGTTAGTGATGTAGTTTGATTTCTTCATTTTTTTTATATAATTGCATGTAATTGTAGTTATTTTTTGAATTATGAATATGAAGGTGAACAATGATGAAAAAATTGTAAGGAGTGTTTTAGGATAAATTTCATGAAGCAGTTTAACAAATTTCTTTTTAAGTAAACTGATTATCTTTTACTCACTTTGAATTTATTTGGAAAATTTCACTTTGTTTTTGTTGATTTTCGACATGATTGTCTAGGATGAGGAAAATGTTAGAAAAACATGAAGTTAATTTAGTTATTTATGTTGTTTGCTAGTCCAACGTTTTATCTTAATGGTGATTGTTGAGAAGAAATTTTATTTGAAAGTCCTACTTTTTTTTAAAAAAACAAATTGATATTGATAATTACATGTAATAGGATTAAACAATTAAATATTATTTTATTTTATTTTTTTTATAAATTTTTTATAGTTTTAAAAGTTACTTAAATTAACTTTTATTAAAAGAATTCTATTACTTTATAACTTTAAAAAAATAGAAATGAAAAAAGAAAATCAAAAACAAGTTGTGTATAAGGCATTTTAAATAATTAAATAAGTAAATAGGAGAACTGCCTACTAATTAAAAAACTATTAAATTAAGATATAATTTATTAACTTTTTCTTTAAGGTTTTCTTCGAAATTCAAATTCATACAATTATTAATCAAAATGATTATATTTAATTTACTCCTCCTCTATAGCAAAGAAAATTGCAGATTGTTGACACTAATTTTTAAAACTTAGAAATAAATTGTAACCAACATATTTTTTGAGGACTCTATTTTTGTGAAAAACTATCAATTTTTTTAATTAAATATTTAAACTAACTTTCCACATTATTTTTTATAGCAAAAAAAAAATCCAAATTATTTAAGCATTTAGGAATTTGTTTTGCGGAAAGTTTGAACAGTATAGGACTCTATTTGCGGGGAATGAATACATTTAAATAACAAAATTTAAAATAACTTTCCATAGCTACTTATTCTTTATAGCAAAAATAAAACATAGTTGTTTAGGACTCTTTTTTGGTGAGAAGTTATCAATTTTTTCAAAGTAAATATTTAAACTAAATGATATGTTAATTAATAACATAATTGGAATTTCAAATTATGTGACCACAATTAAATATGAAAATTGGGCAATATATATATTCATGTTGAAAGAGATCTGTAAAAATAAGTAAATATTTTTACTTATATTCATCTTATGAAGCAGCTCATGACAATCAACAAGGAATAAGCATCTTCATAATTAGTACCCATGAAGAATGGGGGTTTTAAATTTAAGAACTTAATAAAAAGATCATTTTAGTCACTAGTCATTACATGCCCACAATGAATCAGGGAAACATACCAATTTCCAAGGACACATTTTCTATTGCTAGTGTTGTTGTTTCCACTTTTGCTACTCAAGTACTAACCAGATGCGAAATAGAGTGAAGAAGGTCAGCTACCAATTTGTATCACCTAGATACTAATTAGATTCAAGTAATGACAAGAAAGAAATAAAGAAGTTTTCCTAAAGCCCTATAGCCTCTCGAAGAAAAGTAAAGGCGTCCTTGTACTGTTCCGCATGACTCTACTAGACTCTTCCTTGTGGGATGAGTTCACCGAACCTAAAGCTCTGATACCAAGTTTGTCACAACCCAAAACGAGTTATAAGTGACACCCACACTAACCTCCTAGGTGAGTGTGTCATGATCCGAGAGCACTCTTTAGTCGTAACCGGTGTATTCGACCTCGAAGAGGTCAAATACAAGCCTCATGGATCATTCATTCATCGCATAGACACTAAAACCCCCAAGGAATAAAAAACTTTCTTCACACACGAAGAAACTTTCATCAAATAACAAGCGGAAAACTTTCTAGACTTTATCCAAGATGTCTCAAAACCATCTAATACTTGAATACAACAATGAGACTAAGCCCACTCAAAACTATAACAAAACTACAAGACATAAAGGAACATGTTGGTTATTGTCCTCGAATATATGAGGACTCACCAAGTCTTCATCTTCAAACACCTTCGAAACCTATCCATCAACCATGAAGTATCAACATCTCCAAATCCCTACACTTTAGTCAGAAGGGAAAGAAAGGGGTTAGTACAATTAAGTACTAAGCATGGAAACCATGCAAAAACATGCTAAAAAGGACATTTGGTTGAAAGTCATGCCCTATGCCATTTTAGTAAAACTTCATGAATATTGACATATTAGACATATTATAGAACATAACCAACATATAAGAGATTAACCACATTATAGACATACTCAACATTTTCACCACGTAACTCATTTTATCATCCAAGAACCCTTATCTAAAGTTACCCTAAGACACACTTGAGTGAGACATGAAGTGGCCGCCTATACAACTCTTCATACACACCTAAGTGTTCCTCAAGGCTACTATAGACAAGAACCATCATGCTTCAAGGTAGCATACTAAGTAACTCACTTCATTAACATAATCTATTCAGTCAACAAATCATTTAGACAATAAGTCAGCACTCTTCTTTAAAGTCATTTAGGACACGTTCATGCATTTAGGGGACTTCACACTATAGTCATATAGACTTAGGGAACTCATTTTGGCACCTTCAAAGCCTACTCGTGCCATGTGTAGATAGCATCCCATACTACTATCTACACGTTGTAGAACCTATCAAGTAACTAGAGTTCACACTAAGGATATCAAGTTTTACATTTAAAGATCCAAGTGTCAAGAATGCTCACAGCACAAATTTTCAAGAGATTCAATAACAAGACTCGCCCAAGCAAGTATCAAGAAGGCCCGACGCTCGGTATCAAGAAGGGTCAAGCCCCATAATCAAGAGAACCAAGAACCATATTAAAAATGAATTTCTAATTCGTACTTAAAATGGACAACTTCCATTCATAAGACGGGCTAAAAATCTAGAGTCAAGATGGCAAGTGATTCGAATCAAGAGGCATACCAAGAGTGACAAAGTCACAACCACAAGAAGGACAAGGTCCCAACAAAAGTGTCAGGTGATCAAACAGTCCGTACAAGTGGGCGAGTTACATGAGCGTCTTTAACGTCTTAAAAGGATACCAACATGACAATGCAAAGTGACAAGAGGTAGCCAAGGTACTAAGATCAACTTTCAAATATTTCCACAGTTAAAATAGTGCAAGTACAAGTTTATACACAAACTCAGTGCTTTAGAAAAGAACCAATCCAACACAACTTTACGAGTTCAGACCATAGACCAACCAACGTTTCAAGGTCCTCAACTTGTTCACGAGTATATACAACCTTAAAAATATAATTAAATAACTTCTTTAACTTCTATTAGCTCAGTAATGTTGACGTAATATAGGATCATCATCACAAGTAAGCCTAGCATGTATAGATACAACTATGCTCCCAAAACAGTGAATTTATCTAGCCTGGTACCTCAAGTCGCAAGTTAGATTTGAAAAGGAAAACGGCAAAATTAGACATAATAACCTTCATGAAAGATGTAGGTACATCTCTAAAGGTTGAAAATAAACAAGAATCACCGCAAAATATATTTTGTACAAAAAGATATATTCAAAACACTACAGCTGATCATACAGGATTTCAATTTTCGAAATCTGGGCAGAACTTGCCCTATGTTGCATCCCATATTTCGTATCCATAACAGTTAAATTAGAGTTTTACATAAACATAAGAGTTGTAGGTATACGAGCTAGCTTTTCAAATCATATTTATTCATTGTAAACGAAGTTCTAGAGAACAAGATATGCATAAATTACTAAACACTACCCAACTCAGAAACAGATTTCATCACTTACATGTGAAAGGAATGCCATAGCCTATTTATTTATATTCAACATAGCTTTTCATTTATCAAGAAGATCACCTAAGTCTACCAAGTCAAGAGATGACATTCAACAATATAAGGCACTTCACATTCCATCATCTTCATTTATAAGTGTTAAGAGAGACATACTTGTAATCACAATATAATAATACTTTATTCAAGCTCACCTTGGGATCCCATGAACACATTTATATTCACAACATGATTACCTTTACTTCATTAGATTCTCATTCAAATCCTTTACATCACATTCACATATATGATATCATGTCAACACTTCAATTCCTCATATAATGCCTTCAAGGCCATAATCATAATACATTCAATAAGTAAACACCTCCACCATAAGTGGATCACACATCAATCTATCACAATTCTATATCAATTTTACATTAACAATGAAGTTAGGACAACTTACCCTTTTCCAAAGCCACAATCACCATTCCTCAATTCTTCAACAATTCTCAATAGATAAACATAGATAATAACAGAAATCAACTACTCAACTCAACCTAAGTTTTTTTCCATCATCATTCAATCATAAACATTCAACCCACTTCATAAGCCAAATTTAGGAAACTTGAAAAGGCATGGGTTCATGGACTTTTCTTTCTTAAAATCATCAATAAACATCAATAATAACATAAATCATCATTAAAAATCATTTAATGCTAGAACCCATGCTAGAACCGAAATTAGGACTTTATTGAGTTTTTGAAGAACTTTCAAAAACACTTTGATTTGGCTCCTTGAATGGAAAAGGAATCAAGGATAAATGATCCCCATACATTAACCTTCATGAATCCCACGAAAATTGAAGAAGAAACACCATGAAATCCTCAACTCTAGCTCCCACTTCATCTTCTTCTTTGAGTTAGAGAGAAATATAGAGAGAGGGGAGACTTTGGGATTTTAATTTTGGGAAAAGAGAGTAAATGACTTGTTAAAAGACTTAAAACCTTATATAAGTCATTTAATTAACTCCTAACCGACCCCCTAAGCCCTTAATCTAATAACTAATTAATTCCCAAAGCCCCAACTAAAAATTAAAATGTCAAAAGCTGGCAGCATCTACGGACCCCAAATCTCTTTGAACTAAACTCAAAAAGCCAATTTACATTATTAAATCAAGTTACCAACTTCAGTACACATGTGAGGCTCTAGTACTTCCTATTTCATGTTTAGGGTCGTTACAGAGTGAATCAATGAATTCAACCCAACTTATATCAATTGTTCAACTTATGGAAATCAACCATAATGCGGAAGCTCAAAACTTATTGAAGTAACCAATAAAAGAAACTTCTAGAGTCTATTATATATTATTCCTAAAACCTGAAAGTCATCACATCAAGGACATATATTCTTAAAATACCAAGTCTAAAATATTAAAGACACCAAAATAAATAAGTAGGATAGTATATGCCCATATTTTAAAGATATCATGCCATGACTAAGAAAATCCAGCACGAGCTAGAAGGAATAACTCACACTGAAATATGATGTGCTGGAGACTGGCTAGAGTGTAGGGAGAGTCGAAGTAGATGGTACAAGCAACACAAGTAGGGGTCAGTACATGGCAGCTTGTACGGAGTAGATATCATCGGCCAACTCAAAATAGAAACTAATATGTAATGAGTAATAGTATGAATTCAACTATGACACTTAGCAGGTGGCAAGCAACAACAACATGAACAAGTGACAACAACACTAAAGTAAGTACGTAATCAGTCAACAATATCAAGATCACACATGAGAACGCATGCCTCCAAACCAATCTATTTTAATAATTGAGTTCTTTGAGATTGAGTAGATTACGCTGTTTATATATGTTTTCCTTTAATATTACCGTGCCAGAACGTGACACTTGATTCAATCACTTCGTGCCAGCTCATGGCACCCGATCCAATTTATCATATCGAAACGTGACATTCGATTCAATAATATCGTGCCGGCTTGTGGCACCCGATCCAAATATATCTTTAATTTATCATTTATTATCACCACTTTTCACTTCATTAATAATATTTCATCAAGACTTCTTTATTCAAGGCATCACTTCGATAGAGAAGGTTCAAGATTATAAATTTCACGATCTCAAGATTTCAAACCAATCACAAATAACACATAGATTATCCAAACCACACAACCAAGTACATAGAGAAATTCACAATATCACTCAATGACTATCAATCACTATTAAGAGTCTATCTATCACATAGAATAAACCAAAACCTACCTCAACCAAAGAACCGAAGTCAAGCAAGCTAATTCCCCAATGCTTTTCCTTTTCTCAATGCGTCAGAATGTTTCCAATCTATCAAGTATTCATAATTCATAAGTAAACAAGTATATAGACACCCATATTACTATAATCACTTTCCTAAATTTTGATGCCAACTAATATGTCAACTCTCGTATTTCCTAAATTTAAAGTCTAGGATTTAGTCTTAATTCCTCAAAATAATATAACTCTAGTGCATTTTATATAATACAACACCCAATAATTAGTTACGTAACTCAATATATTAAAACTTGAATCATAATGTGATAATAAAATATTACTAATTTAAAATGGAAGCCAACTGGTTACAAACCAATGGCGACAACTATGCTATACTCTTAAAATCTGCACTATAACCAACAACCTAACCCATCATATTGTTTAAACCACGCTACACGGGGAGCATATTTCAAGTTGCAATTTATTTTCATCTATGGAATAATGAAGCATTACATATATTAATTAACACATATATCAACCCAACACCTACTCTACCCATCGTTACAACTTCATCAGACCACTAATCTCAACCCCATCCTTGAACTAATTTGCAATCATTAGTAGTATAGATTACAAATAGAATTTAGGAAAATTCCATTCTCTAATAACAATTTAGTAAGATAAGAATTTCCAAGCACCTGGTTACAAAACCAAACCATGAACACACTTCAATTTTAATATAATGAACTCAAATTGATTAACAACTTTTACTTTAGTTATTGATCATTAATGCTTGTCTCAACTTTCCAATCATAAACTATCTATTCATTGGCCAAATATTATCTCATACTTTGTTATCCAAAAATAACCTCACTAACCTATGAATAATAATTCACACCTATATCCCTACACTTGCACTACATAATTTCCTTACATCACTAATCAGAAAGCTAATCACAATTCAATCAACCTACATATAATACATGTAACTAGAAAAATTGAAGAGAATTCTCACCTGAAGTCGCCCGTGATTTTCCTTCGTTCAACGCCGCTTTCCGGTATTCCCCTCTTCTCCTCTTTTCTTTTCTTCTACAAATTATTTATTACCCTAATTATTATATGACTAATTATAAAAGTGGTAAAAGTGAACACTATTAATTTTAATGTTATTTTTTTTAACCACCAACTATATTAATTATTAAAACTATCCCACGAATTTTATAATTGTAGTTACGAATAGTCCAAAATACCCATTTTGAATCTATCGAAAGAGTCTTTTATGAAATAGAAAGCTCTAGTACTCAAAACAACGAAAAGGGTCGTTATAATTATCGTGTTTTTACTCCTTTGAATCTTCTTAATGATTTTTAGTGTGTTGCTTTTTGTTTTCGCTATTTGTTGTTGGTGGATTATAGATGTGTTCTTCGTGTGCCTTTTTTTTTATTATAGCGTTTTACGTTGTGCATTTTTAGTATAATGTTTTGATTCTTCTTTGATGGATTTTAGCTATTTCTTATTGTGTCATTATTTTGTTCTTCTGAATGTGTTATAGATCAATCGTTTTTTTTCTTCAAGTGATTTTTAGGGATTTTCATTGTGTATTTTGATTCCTCAATTGTGTTCATTATTCAATGACTTTTAGGTTTTGTTTGTGCATTTTTTTAAAAAATATTCTTTAGCATTAGATGTGTGTACACTATTTATGTACTAATTTTTTACTCTTAAATTCTTAAATCTTATGCATCTCAAAATGATTCATCACATTAGTGGCAAAATTTTAGGTAAAGAAAATAAGGTCGATATATGGCGTCTGACGTTGTGTCTGACGCTATCTTAATTTTTAGTGCAAGTCCGATTTTCATGGATAATAAAGAGCAAAAAGACATTGATGGGATCTCGATTACAATTGCAAGTCTAGTCGGTGAAGTTCATGAAAAAGTTGATGTTATATCGAAGTGCAACCTTTGTTTCTCCAAAGAAAAAAAAATTCCAAAATCTATGTTTCAAGAAAGAAAAAAGGTTCTAAACCTGGTGAGCAAATTCTGAAAATAAGTTCAAGTGCAAAGGTTGCAGTAATATGGTCACATTCTAACAACCCTTTGCGAAGTCATGATCAAACTGAAGTTAAAGTTGTAGCAGGTCCGAGTAAAAGGTAGCTAAGTGTTGTGAAAAACAAAGAAGCAGATGATCATCTAAAAAGAAGAATAAGGATAAAAGAAAAATCGGAGGATGTGACCAAAAGGTATTTCATAAAATCTGATTTACTACATTTTGTAATTTTTGCATTGTTAATGGTGGTTTTAGATATTTAGGTCTAATAGACATTCAATTTTGTTTCTAGTAAACACATTTTCATTACTTTGATAACCTTTGATAATATATGCATGACTTCTTATTTTTTTTTCCTCCTTCTTTGTTATTCTTTCTACTACTTTAGTCTTAACTTTATTTCATCAATTTCCTTTTAATGTTCATAAATTTTGAATAAGTCAAATATTTGGTTCTTTTTTATATATGCAGAATATTGGTGGTTTTTATATTTAGCCGGGCAAACATGTACATCTTAAAATTAGCGTACATAATAAGACTGATTTCGTAAGTGTGTTGAAGAACACATTGAATAAGAGACATTTCAAAAATTTTAAACAGACTTGTTTTGGCGGTTATCTTTAATAGTCTGAATTTATTGTTCAGAATCAACTAATTTATGCATTGTTGTCGAGGAAGGTTGTTTCGACTAATGTTAATGGTTCATGTGTTAAGATTAGTAGTACCATCTTGAGGTTCGATTTTAAAGAATTTTCAATCATGACCAACATTAAGTGTTTTTATGACAATCAAAGAGTACATGACATTGAAGAATTCAATTCGTTGTTGTATTGCATTTTGGGAATAGTAAAAAGGTAACAAGGTCTGAGTTGTTGCATTACTTTGTGAAAAAACCTTAGAAATCAGACAAGAATGCATTGAAAATGACTGCGATATATTTCATTCACCTTATCTTATTCTCAAATGAAAATCATCATGTCATCCACAAAAGTGACTTTGATTTAGTCGAGAGTGGTATGTACAAGACATATCATTGGGGCAAAGTGTTGGGTATTAATTACCCTGAATTTCTTACCATAAATAGCTTTTCCTTTTTCTAAGAGGAAAAACATAAATTCTCCATATTTGGCTAGTCTTCTTCTTGTAGGAAAATGTTTAGGATTGACTAGTCATTTTCTTGTAGGAAAAGGTCTAGGACTCTATAAATAGAGGCTTGTTCCTTCTAACCTAATCAGCATTTACAATGTAGTCCTAAGAGATTTGAGAGTTTTGGTTAGGGGTAGAATTTGTGGGACACAAGTGATATGTTATCACTTGTGTGAACCTCTCATGTATTCCGAGTTAATTGGTTAAGGTTATTTTTCTCTATATTTTGTACTCTCATATAGGGGTGTACATAGGTCGGTTTGGTTTGTTTTTTCATTTAAAAAACTTAAACCAATTATGTTGGTTTATTAAATCTAAAAACCAAATCAAACCACATAAAGTCAAGTTTTTCAGTTTCGGCGTTAGTCAGTTCTTTTGGTTTTTTGGTTTATTCAGTTTTTTAATAACTATACGGTGTTTGAATAAGAGATCAAATATATTTTCACTTACATGTTTGATAAGCTAAACTTTAAAAATATTAAATGAATAGAAATCTTTGAAAAGACAGTAAAATTCACTTGAGTACAAAATACTTTTATTGAAATATCAATGTTCATTATGTTTAATTAATAAGATTAAAGGCTATAGCCAAACTGAATATAAAAGAAAATATTTACAAAGTAAATTGTTAACTTCAAATTTGAAAAACTATAACAATATAATTGTAACTTCCGATCTTAATACAAAATAAAATATTTACAAAATTTTACATGCCCAAATTTGAAATAATATATCTAAACATTTAAAACTATAAACTAACTAAAAGTATATTAATAAAGTAGATTATAAATAATATTTTTTATCTATAAATAGTATATATATATATTATGTCAATTTGGTTTGGGTTCAGTTTGATTTTTTTCTTTTAATACCAAACCAAACCAAACCAAGAGTGGTCGGGTTTTTTTTCAATGTCAAACCAAACAAACCAAACCACAAATCAATTTTTTCGGTTTGATTTGGTTCGTCGGTTCGGTTTAAATTTACGGTTTGACTTGTACACCCCTACAATCATATTTATATAGTGAATTTCTCATCTCCTTTGTGGACGTATGTCAGTTTGATTGAACCACGTTAAATATTTGTATCTTTTGGTATATTTCTCACTTGTCTTCTTACTAATGGTCTTTCGAAGTTAGCTTTGTTAGCTTCCGCGTGACACCTGATAATTTCAATCCTAACAAGTGGTATTAGAGCCAGGTTCAATGATGTAGCCAGGTTAATGGTTCAATGATGGAGTCAGGTTCAATGGTTCAATGATGGAGCCATGTTCAGTGGTTCGATAATCAATGATTGAAACAGGTTAAAAATTGGGTGTTCATCTTGGCAGGTGTAGTTCTAGCCGTAAGCTATTTGACAGTAATAAAGATTTTGTTGGAGAAATAGTTTTAGAGAGGTTCTTTGTTTCGAGACATAGATTTGATAGAGGAGATTATAGAAAGGAGATGCAAGTTGTTGAAGATTATGTGAAGAAGGTGGAGAAAATTTATTTTGTCAGAAATTCAGGCCAAGGGGAGATTTGTTGGGTATTAATTACCCTGAGTTTCTTACCATAAATAGGTTTTCCTTTTAGGTAAAGGTTTAGGAGTGACTAGTTCTTTTCTTAGAAAAGGTTTAAGACTCTTTAAATAGAGACTTGTTCCTTCTAACTTAATTAACATTCACAATGTAGTCCTAGGGGCTTTGAGAATTTTGGTTAGTGGGGGGGGGGGGGTTGAGAGTTTTGGTTGGGGGGGGGGGGGAGGGATTTGTGGGACACTAGTGATACGCTATCACTTGTGTGACCCTCCCAAGTGAATTTGTTGAGGTTGTTTCTCTCTATATTTTATACTCTTATGTTTATATAGTGGATTTATCATCTCCTTTTATGGACGTAGGCCGATTGACTGAACCACATTAAATCTTTGTGTCATTTAGAATATATTTCTCGTTTGTCTTCTTACTCGTGGTCTTTTGAGGTTTGCTTTGCTAGCTTCCCCATGACACCTAATTATTTCAGTCCTAACAAGTGGTATTAGAGTCACGTTCAATGATAGAGCCAAGTTTAGTGGTTCAGGTTCGATGGTTCAATGATGGAGCCAGGTTCAGTGTTCGATAATTGATTGTTGAACCAGATTAAAAATTAGGTGTTCATCTTGACGGATGTAGTTCTAGCTGCAACTTATTTGACAGTAATGAAGATTTTGTTGGAGAAATTATTTCAGAGAGGTTCTCTATGTCGAGACATAGATTTTGCAAAGATTATGTGAAGGTGGACAAATTTATTTTGTCAGAAATTTAGGCCAAGGGGGGAGATTTGTTGGGTATTAATTGCCCTGAATTTCTTACCACAAATAGGATTTCCATTTCCTAAGAAGAAAAACATAAAGTCTCCACATTTGGCTACTCTTTTTCTTGTAGGAAAAAAGTTTAGGATTAGCAAGTCATTTTCTTTTAAGAAAAGGTCTAGGACTCTATAAATAGATGCTTGTTTCTTCTAACTTAATCAACATTCACAATGTAGTCCTAGAGGCTTTGAGAGTTATGTTAGGGGGGAAATTTGTGGGACATAAGTGATATGTCATCACTTGTGTGAACCTCCCATGTATTCCGCGTGAATTGGTTAAGGTTATTTCTCGCTATATTTTGTACTCTCATATTTATATAATGGATTGCTCATCTCCTTTGTGAACGTAGGTCGGTTGACCGAACCACATTAAATCTTTATGTTTTTTGGTATATTTATAACTTGTCTTCTTACTCATGGTTTTTCGATGTTTGTTTTGTTAGCTTCCATGTGATACCTGATAATTTTTTGTCCTAACACAAAGTAATTTTTGTGGCTACCTTGAAGTCTATGCATGACAAAATAAGAAAAATAAAAAATATGTATAGAATTGGGGGTCTACCACTTGCATTTCTCACTTGGTTTTATGAGTGTTCGTGTAATTTGGATTGGAGTATTGCTACTTGAGTTGGCAAGAAGTTTCCACGAATACTGAACTGGAAAATAACCAAGAGGCCTTCTCTTAATGATCTTATAGCTAAGAATACCGATGAGGTAATATATTTACTTTTGACATAATACTTTTATTTTTCCATGTAACTTTATTATATTTATGTTTTTACTTTTTTTTAGTGGAAGGTGCAAAATATATGTGCTACTAATGAAGAAAAATCAAAGTCTTATCTTCAAGGCTTTTATGGTGATATATATGCGCGAATCTCATGGAGTATATGATGATTTTGATGATTTTTGCACCCCACCTTCGAAACCTCTTAGACTAAAAACACCAAAGAAGACCCTCATATGATGTGGAACATTTACATTTCTACATATTAATATTGGTTTTAATGATATACATCTTTAACTTTTGTTACTTTTATAATTGTAGCTTAATGGTAATTTCACAACGCTAAATGATTTTGTGGTATATATATTTTCATTTAAAGAACTGTTATTTTTAGAAATTTTCATAAAGTTACTATTTTACCTCTTCGATAGTTGCCCCAAGTCATTTCTGATCAATTTGTGTAACACCTCGGAATCTAGTAGACTAAGTTAAGGGGTCAAGTGGGAGGACACTAGCCCTCTACAGAGAGAAGGCACCCTTCATTGAGCCCCTCACGGGCCATGAAGGGGACCACGATTCGTAGTGGTGCTAGTGGAGCCTTCCAATAGGTGGCCAAGATGGGCTCTCTTCCAACGAGCCCTTAGACGCCTCGTGAAGGGCACCATGACTCGTGGTGGTGCCCGTGAAGGACTAGGCAGTGTACGCTTTAAGACATCCTCCTCCCACGAGCCACTAGATGGGTCGTGAAAGCATAGATAGGTCGTGACGGCCTAGACGGGTCGTGAAGGTGGGCGTGTGAGGTGAGTGGGGTTTAGGGTGGTTTGACAAGCCACTGGTCAAGGACCACGGCTGCCACAACGGGCCGTGTGGCCCTTGACGGCTCGTGGAGCCTGGCGTGAAGAGGTTCAGTTAGCTGAAAGTTCAAGGGCTTTTGGGTCTTTTCCAAATTTCTTTAAAACAAAGCTATGTCGCTTTACTCATGTATAGGGCCCTTGTATAAGTGATTTTAATCCCAAAATTTACCCATTCAAGTGATTATCTTAAATTCACCAAAAGAAATTGGGTTCTTCCTCTCCAAAAAATTTCTCTCTCTAGAAACTTGAAGAAGAAGAAGGGTTAAAGCTTGGGCTCAAGGTCAAGTCTCTATTCTCCATTTGGTTGTGGGCTTTGATAGCAAGGTATGACAACTTTTCATCCATGGGGCCCCTAAGTTCTCCCTATAGAAAAGTAGAAATTCCCCCAATTTGAGTTAGGGTTTTTTTCTAAGTAATGGGTCTTTATGAATGTTGATTCAATTAATTGAATTATGATTGTTGATGCATAAATTGAGAGGATTCCATGCTTTTATGATGAATTTTCATGTACCCATGCTTAATTCATGTTTCTAAGATGAAATTGAATAAAATTTGTTTTACTCTATGAAAAGAGAATTTATGGATTTATGTGTATTCTTATAGGATAGTAAGTACAATATGAGTTTCTTTGAGAGTGAAGTGTATGTGATTAATTGTTGATGGTTGATGTGATTGTTGTGGAAGGGATCTTCCCACATGATTTCTTATATATGAATGTGAAGGGCTTTCTCACATTGAATGATTCTTGGTTGAAAGGACTTCTCACCTAAAATGAATCTAAGCTAAAGACTATGAAATTGATGAGGCTAGAGGCGATTACCTATGACCTCTAAATGAGAAGGATATGAGGCGATAACCCATATTTCTTATAATAGAATAATAGGTGATTACCCTTATTCCTTGAAGTTGAACAAGAGGCGACTACCCACGTTCCTATCATGTAAGTTGGACTAGAGGAGAATACCCATGATTCATTATAGAAAAACAAGGGGCGAGTACCTGTGTCACAAGATGTTTGACTAAAGGTGAATATCCTTGATCCTAATCAAAAGGACTAGAGGCGACTACCCATGATCCCATAGTAAGTTGGACAACACGCAACTACCCACGATCCTGAAGTAAGAAGGACAAGAGGCGATTACCCATTATCCTTTATAGTAAGGCAAGAGGCGATTCCCCACGTCTTTAAAAGATAAGCTAGGTTATGTTATGATAGGTGATGAGCTTGGATTGTTGCTTGAGGTTGCCTTCCATGATGAGTAAGACTAGTGGTGGTTACCCATGTCTTGCCTAAGTATGAACTCCTTGCATGTTATGATGATCTATTATGTGCATTGATTATGCTTTATGTATATTATATTGTCTAACGTTTATGTTTATGTTATGTTTATGCAAGCTATCATATCTATTACACTATTGTACTAATGCATACTCTTGCCTATATTTCTTATCCAAATGTAGGGTCCGATGTTCCTCGATTCTCATCCTTGTGGCTAGGATCTATAGTAGAAGAAGAGTTGAAGATTGGTGAGTCCTCATTCATACGAGGATATAGCCACTACTTTTCTTATGTTTTGTTTATTTTGAGTTTTGAACATTGATGTACGGGCTACGTCTCGAGATTCTATTGTATTAGATGGTTTTTGAGACAAATGTATCAGACTTCCACTCTGCTTATAAAAACTTTGATTGTGTTGAAAATGTTTTAAAATCTCGACTATTTATATTATCTTGACTATGAAAGCTAAGTGGATCGTATAAGGCCTCTCGGGGTATTGTACGCCATGTTACATCTAAGAGGTTCCCCTGGGTCATGACAAACTTGGTTATCAGAGCACAAGGTTTAGAAAGGTTCTAGGATGTCTCAAAAGCACGTCAAGTAGAGTCTTGTTCATGAGTGTGAAGTGCGCCACATTTATGAATGAGAGGCTACAAGATATTTAGAAAACTTCACTTCTTTCTTCACTCTAAATCCTGCGATATAGTTTAACTCTATAAAGTCTCTCTCCTATTCCTTACCCATGGTCTACATGATATGACTATTCAAAGAGTTTTTGCTAGAAGGAATGAGGGATAAATATTGGTCAAGAAGCTCTTCCTCAAGCTTCTCAAGCTCTGGTTGACCCCTTTGCCGAGCAAGTGACTAATGCGGAGTTTAGGACTGCTTTTCAAGTATTGGCTCAAGCCGTGATGGCCCAAGTCAATAGGGAGGTTGTGGTCCCCGTGAACCAAATATGGGTACGGCAACATCTAGAGTGAGGGACTTCACTAGGATGAATCCTCCGAAATTCTATGGTTCTAAGGTTGAGGAAGATCCTCAAGAGTTCATTGATGAGGTTTATAAGGTGTTGGCTAGTATGACAATGACACCGGTGGAAAAGGCTAAATTGGCCACTTATCAACTTAAGGGTGTTGCTCAAATTTGGTTCAACCAATGAAAGGAAGCACAATCGAAAGATGTGGGTCCCCTAGAATGGAAAAGGTTCAAGTCTGCTTTCCTTGATAGGTTCTTTCCTCTTGAGATGAGGGAGGAAAAAGTGCTTAAGTTTATCAACCTCCAACAAGGTAACATGAGTGTGAAAGAATATGCTTTGAGATTCACACAGTTGTCAAGATATGCTCCCTCTATAGTTGTCGACTCTAGGGCAAGGATGAGCATGTTTGTTTCGGGTGTGTCCGAATTGGTGGTGAAAGAATGTCGTACCACTATGCTTGTCCATGACATGGACATCTCTCGCCTCATAGTCCATGCCTAACATATTGAAGAGGAGAAACTTAAGGAGAGGTCTAGGGAGACCAAGAGGGCTAAAATCGGTGATGGTAATTTCTCTCATGCAAGGTCCGATTGACGTGTTCGTCCTAGGTTTCAACAAAGATTCTTCGGTCAAGGTTTCTCCAATGCTCCTAAGTTCAACAAAGATAGGGTGTCTAACCCTAAACCTCAAGGGGGTGGTAATGGGTCTTCGTTGCCGAATTATGCTAAGTGTGGAAGAAAGCATGCAGGTAAATGTCTAGCTAGCTCCAATGCTTGTTTTGGTTGTGGTAAGATGCACCACAAGATAAGAGATTGTCCTTCAGTTGCTAAGAATGAAGGATATAGTCGTCGTAAGGCTCAACCCTATCCTTCATCCATTCCAAGTGGTTCGGGTTCAAATTGCTCCAAAGCAAAATATGTTTTATGCCATTCAGACTCGTGGTGAACAAGAGAGTTCTCCCGATGTGGTTACCGGTATGTTGAAAGTCTTTCAACTTGATATTTATGCTTTACTTGATCTCGATGCTACCTTGTCTTTTGTGACGCCATATGTGGCTATGAGACTTGATGTGCTTCCTGATGTGTTGTTAGATCTTTTTGTTATCTCTACTCTTGTTGGTGATTCTATTGTGGCTAAGAAGGTCTATAGAAAGTGTCCCGTCTCCTTGTCCCATAGAGTTACTCTTGTTGATTTGGTAGAACTTGATATGTTAGATTTTGATGTCATTCTTGGGATGGATTGGTTGCATTCATGTTATGATTCTATTAATTGTGAAACCCATGCAGTCAAGTTTCAGTTTTCGAATGAGCCTTCCCTAGAGTGGAAGTGGGGAAATTCTATGCCGAAAGGTCGGTTTATTTCTTGTCTTAAATCTAGAAAGATGATTTCTAAGGGTTGCATTTACCATCTAGTTAGGGTGAGGGTTTTGGATTCTGAAACCCCTTCTCTTGAGTTAGTCCCCGTTGTTAGTGAGTTTCCGGAAGTGTTCCCAGATGATCTACCCAGTATTACTCATGAAAGGGAAATAGACTTTAATATTGACCTTCTCCCAGATACGCAGCCTATCTCTATTCCTCTTTATCGAATAGCTCCAGTAGAACTTAAGGAATTAAAGGAACAATTAAAGGATTTGTTGGATAAGGGTTTCATCCGACCGAGTATCTCTCCATGGAGTGCTCCAGTTTTGTTTGTTAAGAAGAAAGATGGTTCACTTCGTATGTGTATTGACTACCGCTTGAACAATGTGACCATTAAGAATAAGTATCCTCTCCCAAGGATAGATGACTTGTTTGACCAACTTTATGGAACGAGTTACTTTTCTAAGATTGATCTTAGGTCGGGTTATCACCAATTGAGGGTGAAGGGAAATGATATTTTGAAGATGACTTTTCAAACTTGGTATGGTCAATATAAGTTTTTGGTGATGTTGTTTGGTTTGACTAATGCTCCGGCCGCATTTATGGATTTGATGAATAGGGTGTTTAGACAATACCTTGACATGTTTGATATTGTGTTTATTGATGATATATTGATTTATTCGAGAAGTGAGGATGATCACATTAATCATTTCAGGATTGTGTTGCAAATCCTTAAGGAACAACAACTCTTTGCAAAGTTTAGCAAATGTGAGTTTTTGCTAAGGTCTGTAGCTTTTCTTGGTCATATTATTTTAAGTGAGGGTATTAAGGTAGACCTTAAGAACATGGATGCGGTCAAGAGTAGGCCTAGACCTCTATCCCCTTCGGATATTAGAAGTTTCTTGGGTTTGGCTGGTTACTATAGAAGGTTTGTTGAGGGGTTTTCTTTGATTGCCTCTCCATTGACAGCTTTGACTCAAAAGAAGGATAAATTCATATGGTCTGAAGCATGTGAGAAGAGTTTCCAACAATTAGAAGATAGACTTACGTCCACTTCGATGTTGACTTTACCGAAAGGGACAGATGGCTTTGTTGTTTATTGTGATGCCTTGAGAATTAGGTTAGGATGTGTGCTTATGCAGAATGAGAAAGTTATTGCCTATGCTTCAAGACAACCTAAGTTCATGAGAAGAATTACCCTACATATGATCTTGAATTAGCGGCGGTTGTATTTTGCCTTAAAGATTTGGAGGCATTATTTGTATAGTGTTCATGCTGATGTTTTACCAACCATAAGAGTTTGCAATATATGTTTAACCAAAAGGATCTAAATCTTCGCCAAATAAGGTGGTTTGAGTTATTGAAAGATTATGATATGAGTGTTCTCTATCACCCTAGTAAGGCGAATGTGGTAGAGGATGCTCTTAGTCGGTTATCTATGGGTAGTGTTGCTCATACTGAGGATGATAGAAAAGAGTTGGTTCGAAATGTTCATAGATTGGCCCGGTTGGTAGATCAGTTAGTATACTCTACCAAAGGTGGTGTTATGGTTAAAAATGATTCAGAATCGTCTTTTGTGGCGGATGTGAAAGCCAAGCAATGTCTTGATCCAACCTTAGTAGAATTGAAAAAAACGGTACTTAGAAAGTCCGTTGAGGCTTTCTCCCAAGAGAGAGATGGTGTACTTAGATATCAAGGTCGGTTGTGTGTTCCTAATGTTGATGACTTGAGGGAACAAATCTTGTCAGAATCCCATAGTTCTCGGTATTCCATTCACCCTCGAGCCACCAAGATGTACCATGATTTGCGGGAGGTCTATTGGTGGAATGGGATGAAGAAGGATATTGCAGCATTTGTGGATAAATGTCCTAATTTTCAATAAGTGAAAGTCGAGCATCATAAATCGGTAGGCTTATTGTTGCGCCCAAATCGCATACGCAAGTGTACGTGGTCGTTCAAGTATTAAAGTGGTTCTTTTTAAGAGCTGGGTATTATACCCACAGAGACTTACGATTAGAATAACTTGATTTTTCCAATACTTTTAGCTAAACACAAGTGTTATCAAGATTTCAATTGATTTATTTTATAAGCTTAAAGTTAAACAAAACTAAACAAACATGATTCAATTTCGAGGGTTTCGAACAATGATTGGGTAAAGTCCAGGGCTGCAACTCTTATCAGGATTCATGCAAGTTATCTTGTTAAACGGATATTTATCAACTATTGAATCAATGATCACAGGGTTAAATATATGATTATGGTCTCCCGACCTCTAATTTCCTACGATAAATGGCTACCTAACTACATCGTTGAGCGGGGATAGGTTGGACCAATCACCGAGCATTATGATATCTTCATGTATAATGACCAAACAAGGTTTATATCCCTATCCTAGATACAAATTAACTCTAAATCTTATGAGAAAATCATGCTCCTTATACTCCACATTCTATCCTCTTATTCCTCTCCCGAGTTCAATTGGGACAATATGTTTATTTCAATGGTGATCAAGCACGAAATACAAAAAACAAGAACATAAGAGAGATTCATATGATAGTTAAATGAAATCCATAAAAACTCAATAACTTACAATCATCATGTAACCCTAGAACTAGGGAAATTAGCTACTCATAATCGTATTTTCAAACAAACAACGTTTAAATAACATAAAGAGATTAAAAATATAAGAGATTAGGAAAGAATCCTAAAAATTGATGAAATAGATCTCCAAATCGTCGCTCTTCAAAACCCAGAAAAAGAATAATAAAATAAAATAAAATATTAGTCTATTTATACTAAATTCAAAATGGCCAAAACTAGCAAGTGTAGGCGCGACGCGGAGCTACTACTCAGATTCTTTTTATGGCAACTACTCATCTCCGCTACGTAGCGACTTCACGGACCACTCTGCCTCAAATCCTCTTTCTTCGAACGAAAATAAAAATCCCTCTCTGCGACGCAAAGAGGGTACAGATATGACTTGGACTTCATTTCTTCATTCTTCTTCCTTGCTTCATTTCAACTTGAATCTTTTGTGTTTCCCAATGCCCATTTCAATACTCGTTTCTTCATTAAAGCTTACCTACACAACTAATCATGTTGGTTAGCATATATACAATCAAATGACTCGACATGACTATAAATCAACATAAACTGAGTCTGAACTTGGCCTAAATGCGGGTATTATTTAGTCCCTAGGCATATAAATATGCCTAAGATCACTACCCCACACTTAGAACCTTGTTCTTCCTCGAACAACTTACTAACTAATCCTAGACCTAGACTCCCTACTATGGTATTCGTGCATCCACCAGTTCCCTTTAAGGATCTGTAATCAGTTAAAAACAAACATGTTCTCATTCACCATAGGTCTTACCCACATTCATACATCATACACTCAAGTATTGACCTGACAACTTGTTGCAACCAACGCATTCAACTTCTTGTGCACCATTAGATATCACCTATATTTCATACAACAAGTGCCCTTCACTCAAACGAATAGTCCGCACACTCAACTCAGCAAATTGAATATAATTTAAGGCATTCTCTCTCAACAAAGACATCATACATGCATGCAATGAGAACCATAGGCTAGTCCATTATGTACATCTCCACTAATTAAGTGTGTTTTGCCCAAAATCAAACAGGACTTTTACAGGTTGTAATGTAGGCTTGAGGTAAGGGAGGATATATTTAGATAAAATTAGTGACTTATCCTCCCTAATGCATCAGATTCGATTTCCTTTCTACATTCACAACTATTTCTTTTCTTTAGCCCCCCCCCCCCCCCCCTTCTGCATATTTTTCCACTAGTACTTCCAACCTCGCCTTTATTTTCTACACACCCCTTTATTTCTATATATATATATTTTTTTTTTGACACTTAATAATAGTCACCCTTGACTTAGAGATTTCTCTCGAGTTAAGGTGCACATTGTCCTTATAGGGACCAGGGCCATTATTAAGGTATTCTCCGAGTCAGCCACCCTCAACTTAGGGTTTTACCTTGAGTCGAAGTACACAATGTCCAAAGGACCAGGGCCAATCACAGATTTAAGAACTTATGGGGCATTATTTTTCCTACCTCTTTTCTTTCTTCCCCACAAAACCAAGCATTTCCACTCTACTTAGTCTCACCGTTGTTTTTCCCATTTTCATCTTAACATAGTGCATTAGGGATTATTTTAGGATCAAAACTGACGGTATCAATAAAAGGGATTCGGCTCAATTACGTAGGTTAGAACAAAATCAAGGCAAACAGGCTCAACGGGCTTATACTAGGGATATTATTTCTGAAAAGGCTAACATTCACAAGGCAAATCAAAGAAAGCCTATTATCATCTCCTGACCAAAACACCACTTGTTATTTCGCTTCAATAACATGTCGGGCAAGTTCTAGAATCATATGCATCACATGGATACTACAATACCTCACCGCTCATGGCACAAGTTCTACTCAAGATGGATCAATCACAACAACACAATTAGTTCATGCACAAGGTTCGATTTAAGCTTAAGTTGCAATCATTAAAGTCAAACACAAAAGTTCAAATGTATTCATACATCAACTTCCAATCATGCTTTCATACATTCTACTTTTGGAATTTCAAGCTTCAGCACATACCATGCTAAGACTCAATGATGAAAGTTGCCCTTCAGACGGTTGTCATCCATTTATCATTGGGCAATGTGACTCAACTACGACGACTGACTCAATCCTAAAAAGATAAAATATTTTTGTATTTTGTATGGTTCAAAGGGACTTTCCTTGGCCAAAGAACCGAAAACAACCTCCAAGGAACCAAAAATAAAACAAAAAAAATAAAATGCAGATACTACCAATGTTCAATAATATTTATAGACCAGAGATAATTTTCACCCTCACCCTACACTTAATCATTAACATTGTCCCCAGTGCTTCACAAAATTCAAAAAAATACAGTACAGAGGTAAGGTGAAAATACTCCCTGATCAATCCTCCATAGCATCACCCTCGTCGGCCTCATCACCGGCCTGAGCATGGTCCACCTCATTATCAGAATCGGACTCCACATCCTAGCTAGTACGCAGTCTTTCCTCATCAATAGGGATGTCATCATCCACCGGCTCTCATGAAATGCAGGACCGATGCCAAGTAAGGCCTTTACATGGGCATTCAACGGGTACATTCGCTCAACATCCACCAATTGCTCGTCAGTGGAAGCCCGTCAACCATTCTAGTGGCACAACATCTCCAAACCATACATTCTGGCCATGATTAGCTCATCCCGTCTATGGCGTTCCACAGTAGTGAGTGTTGGACCGAACTCAGTATCAGGCCCTTTAGTCCTCGTGATGTCCACTGGTGCTGAGAATAGTGGGGCCATGTAGTCTAAATGCTCTTCTAGGACACCTGCATCACTACATAGTCTAGTAATAAGACCACTAAATGCATACCTGCTCCCTTTATGCACACGAGCCTTATTCATTACCGATTTTAATATAGCCCCAATATTCAATTATGTGGGCGTCATCAGGGCATAGACTAGAGACACTATGTCTGGGGTGATGTCTGTGTAGTGCAACCCCGGTATCAAATAATTCATCACAATCTTGAGCCAGACTCGAGCCTCCCTAAGTATGTGAGCGTAGGGAAGAGATTAGTGATATCTCTTCCCGTTGTGTTTGGTCCACTTCACCATGGATTGAGGACCACACAGTGTATGTCGAATGGCCCGATACGGTTGGCAAATGTTTAGCCTTGTAAGCACCAGTGGATTGGTGGATTGGTGTCCTGTGACGTACCAACTATGTCATTAATCACCCCTGGAGTGAGCGTCACATCTACTCCTCGCACTTTTACAAAGTGAGATCTAGAATTCGTAGCCCAGTTGGCGTAGAATTCTTGAACCATGTGCAAGTTACACTCACTAGGCTTTGCAAAAATAAACTCCATATTTAGCTCTTGGATCCGTCTCAATATCCGCGGAAACTCCCGAGCCAAGTTGTCCTTGTCAATGCAAACATCAAAAAAATATCTGGCCTCGGTGTGTTTTTTCCACTATGTTTTCCCTTCCTTAGTGACTGCGTACACCCTGAACCGCCTGGTTTGACCCATGGGTACTGCCGGTGTGGGAGGTACATTCCCCCCACTTCAAACCCATTTTCATTGACTCGAGGTCACCATTTCCTTTTCGGGTCTTTGAGTTCTAGACATGATTTCCTGAAATCAGATTATAACTCAGCCCAAGCGGACTACTCAACATTGATAAGCATGGATGGTGTGCAAACACCACCCCACACTTATTTCAAAGCATTTTTCAGCCTTGGTACTCAGACATCCGACAGGCAGACAAATAGACACCAACAACAAAACAAACTACTACTCATTCAAATGTCACATGCAACTATCGGCGCTACTCAAGACTTCACAACAAATAGCTCATGCAACCATTTCAGACCCAACAATCATACAATCACGATCAAAGGAACTTTCTACTCAAAATTCGAAAGCCCACAACATCATGAACAAACAATCTCATGCAACCATCACCACCGAATATTTTCACGCTAACTCATTCACACCTTCATATATTCAACATGACTCCAACACTAGAAAGCATACAAAATTTCTATTCCAAAAGTTGAACTACACAATACAATTCAGGCAACAAACACGCACAAACACCCACAAATATGCAAGCAAGGGCAATTTCTACTCAAAAAAGGTAAAAATACCCCTTAACAATACACTTTCAAGCAACCACAACCCACGTAGGCCAACCGAATTTGTTTACAAACCCATTCAAATCGAAGACCCACAAAATACCACCCAAGGGGGCATTTTACGCAAGAACTTGAATGCCTCCACTCAACCTCGCACCAAAAGTAGTAACAAAATGACCAAATACACTCACAAACCCTCACAAGATAAACACACACCAACCCATAGCAACACACACTCAAACACGCCAAACTGTTGCTCAAAATGGTAGCAAAAAACGTACCTTGGTTGATGATGAGGAGCAAAAATGAGAGAAGAGTAGGCGGATTTGGCTTCGCATTATGGATTCAGTCACAGAATTCGGCCAAGGGAGAAAATGGAGGGGGAAAATCATGAAATTGGGAGAAGAATGAGGTTTTGGGGATGGGAATTTGGGGTTAAAAGGGACCTGGGTGAGGTATTAAGATAGAAAATGGGTAAAACCCATTATTTTAAAGAAAATAAAAAAAAACCTAACTGGGGCGCAATGCGGCTTGGTCATGGAATGATCTGCCTCACAAAAATAATTAATTTTCACGAGGTCAAAATTTGAACACCCCTCTGCGATGCTGCTCCTTTACGAAGTTTCCTTATTGTTGATGAGAATTTTATTTCTCGTCGAAACCAAATTTGAGGACTTCCTCCGCGACGTGGGACGGTCACAAACCGTTCTACCTCGCTAGTATGTAATCCAAGCGAGACAAAATTCAACCCAATCCCCGCTACGCGCTATGCTCCTTCAAACATGTTCCCTGCACATTTTCAGCACAACACCCATTAGTAAAAACACGATGGGTTTCCTCCCATCCAGTGGCTTAGTTTCGGTCGTGTCATGACTCATATTTTTGTATTTTTTTTATACTATTTCCTCAGAATGAAATATGCAAAACAAAAGAATGGAAATCCTAACTATTACAAAGGTTCACGGGTTGCCTCCTGTGCAACGCCTGATTTAACGTCGCAGCACGACCCATCTCATGACTCACTCGTCATTCAATGCGAGCGTTTCATGCTCACGATCCACATCATGCCCGAAGTAGTGCTTCACACGTTGCCCATTTACAAGGAAAGTAGAGCTATTATCCTTGTTCCTTAGCTCCAAAGCTCCATGTTGAGTTATTCTCACCACTTCAAACGGTCCACTCCACTTGGATCGAAGTTTTCCGGGGAACAACTTCAATCTTGAATTAAACAACAACACCAACTGACCTGGCACAAAGGTGCGTGACACAATATGCTTGGCATGCCACCTCTTGGTCTTCTCTTTGTAAAATTTGGCATTTTCATAAGCGTGAAACCTGAATTCCTCTAACTCATGCAGCTGTGTTATCCTTTTCTTTCCTGCCAACTCAGAATCCAAATTCAACTTTTTGATTGCCCAGTATGCTTTATACTCCAATTCAAGTGTGAGGTGACACGCTTTTCCAAACACCATTCGATAAGGAGAAGTCCTTATCGGTGTCTTGTATGCGCACAAAGCATCATCTAACTTGTCAGCCCAATCTTTCCTTTGGGAATTCACAGTCATTTAGAGGATCTGCTTCATTTCTCGATTAGATACTTCCACCTGCCTACTAGTCTGGGGATGATAAGTTGTAGATACCTTATGTCTCACCCCATATTTTGCTAGTAGATTTCGCACTGAACTGTTAATAAAGTGCGTACCTCCATCACTTATCATGGCCCTTGGAGTTCCGAACTTGGTGAAGATGTGCTTCCTGATTAACTTCACTACCACCTTTGCATCATTAGATGGTACCCCAACTGCCTCCATCCACTTGGACACGTAGTCCACTACCACTATGATGTACTGATTGCCACAGGACGATAGAAATGGCCCCATGAAGTCTATCCCCCAAACATCAAAGATCTCAACTTCAAGTATGTTGCTCAATGGAATCTCATGCCTTCTAGAAATCGTGCCCATCCTTTGACACTGATCACAGCCTTCACAAACATTGCAACATCATAAAATAAAGTAGGCCAAAAGAAACCAGATTACAATACCTTATGTGTCGTGCGCTCTCCTTCGTGATGTCTACCATATGGTAAAGAGTGATAACTCTCTGAAACCTGTCATGCTTCCTATTCAAATACACACTTTTGCATCATCTGATCAGGTCCTTGCTTGAATAAGAAGGGCTCATCCCATATATAAAAACGTGCATCATACTTCAGCCTCTGCTTTTGATGTGTAAAGGCCCTAGGTGGAAATAAATCACTCACCATAAAGTTCACAATATCTGCATACCAGGGTACCTAAGCAAGATCCAAGGCAAGTAATTGCTCATCGGGGAACTCTTCGCGAATCTGTCCTTCATTTCTCACATGAGATGAATCATCAAATCTAGACAGATGATCAACTATCTGGTTTTTGGTCCCCTTCCAATCTTAAATCTCTAGATCAAACTCTTGCAAGAGCAATATCCACCTAATTAGCCTCGGCTTTGCATCCTTCTTATTGAACAAATATTTGATTGCCGCATTATTAGTATAAAAAACAACAACCTTGGTGCCTACCAAGTATGAACTGAACTTATCAAAAACAAACACTAATGCTAGCATCTCTTTCTCTGTGACAGTATAATTGGACTGCACTGCATCAAGTGTCTTGCTAGCATAGTAGATGGAATGAAACATCTTATCTTTTCGTTGCCTAAGCACTGCACCAACTGCTGTATCACTAGCATCACACATGAGCTCGAATGGAAGCTCCCGATTAGGAGCAATCATAATAGGAGCTTCTATTAACTTCTTTTTTAACAACTCAAATGCCTACAAACACTTCTCATCAAATACAAACTTCACCTCTTTTTCCAATAGGCTGCACATAGGTCTTGCAATCTTAGAAAAATCCTTGATGAATCTCCTGTAAAACCCAGCATGTCCCAGAAAACTTCTAACTCCCTTCATCGTGATGGGTGGTGACAACTTTTCAGTGACCTCCACTTTGGCTTTATCAACTTCCAGCCCATTCTTGGAGATTTTGTGCCCCAAGAAGTGGCACTTTTCCCAGTTCAACACCAGATTAGTTTCTTCACACCTTGCAAGGACCCAGTCAAGATTAGTCGAACAAAGGTCAAAAGACTCACCAAACACCGAGAAGTCATCCATGAACACCTAAACAAAATCCTCCACTATATCATGGAAGATTGCCATCATGCATCTCTGGAATGTTGCCGGTGCATTGCATAATCTGAATGGCATACATTTGAACACATAGGTGCCATACGAACAAGTGAAGGTAGTCTTCTCCTGATCCTCTAGTGCAATAACTATCTGATTATACCCTGAGTAGCCATCCAGAAAGTAGTAATATTCTTGCCCTCCAGTCTATCCAACATCTAATCAATAAAAAACATCGAGTAATGGTCTTTTCTAGTGGCATCATTCAACTTCATATAGTCCATGTAGATACGCCACCTAATTACTGTCCTTGTAGGGATCAGTTCATTCTTCTCATTGGTTATCACCGTCATTCTGCCCTTCTTGGGTACACACTGTACCAAACTCACCCATTTACTATCTGATATGGGATACACAATCCCTATATCTAACCACTTGATCACCGTTTTTCTTACCATATCCTTCATCATTGGATTCAGTCTCCGTTAGTGTTGTCTACTCGGCTTATGCCCTTCCTCCATGTAGATCTTATGCATACACAACGCGAGACTAATCTCATGAATGTCAGACATTTGCCAGCCTAGAGCTGCTTTCCTTTTCTTCAGAATACTCAATGTTGCTTCCACCCGTGATTCAGATAATGTTGCAGACAAAATATAACTGGTAAGGTCTTATCTTAACCCAAAAATGCATACCTGAGGTGGGATGGCAATGCTTTTAATTCCAGCTTGGGTGCTTATTCAATGGAAGGCTTGGGTGTAGGACCCAACACCCTGTTCAAAGGCTCCCAGTGATCTTTTGATGTGCCCACACTTGCCACATTCAGAAATTATACCATTTCTTGGGCCTCCACATCTCCATAGATATCATCTCCCGCTAACACACGCTCTAATGGGTCTTTAGATGCAATATATCAGGCCTCTGCTTCAAGTCTATCACCGTTATCGCAGACAACTCTTCATACACAATAGGGAGTTTCAACGCCTTGTAAACATCAAACACCTCCACTTCGTCATGTGCCCACATAGTGAGTTGCTCGTCTGCTACATCTATCATAGCATGCCCTGTAGCCAAGAAAGGTCTCCCCAAAATGAATGGAACCTCAAGATCTGGCTCAAAATTCAGCACCACAAAGTCTAATGGGAATATCAAAGACCCCACTTGCACTAAGACATCCTCTACAACACCCTCTAGCCTGGCAACAGATCTATATCTAACTGCAAGATGATGGTCGTGGGTTTAGGACTACCCAACCCCAGCCTTTTATACAACGACATTGGAATCAAGTTTATACTATCTCCTAGATCACACAATCCTCACGCATAGATGCTCTGCCCTATATGGATTTGAACCCTAAAGCTACCCGTATCTTTCAGTTTGGTGGGCAACTTATTCTAGATTCGGGAGCTGCATTCTCCAGTAAGTGCTACAGTCTCATATTCAGTCAGCCTCTTTTTGTTTGCCATGATCTCCTTCACATACTTAGCATACCTGATATACCCTACAAAAATCTACCAATAGCAAATTAATATGAACTTGCTTCAAAAGACAGAGAAACTTACCAAAACACTCATCCTCTTTTTGTTTCTTGAATTTTTGAGGGAATGGATGAGGTGGTTTCACTATTTCTTCTTGTGCAACAACTTCATTCTCCTTAGGTTCACTCTCCTTGCTCACAAATTCAGTATTTCTTTTCTTTGGAGCCAACTCTTCTAACTACAAACCACTGCGTGTACCTACTTCATTTTCCTGCTTGGGTTTTGGATTAGTGTTTCCCGACAAACCTCCTTATGGTCGTGAGTTCTGGGCACTAGAAAATTGCCCTAATTGTTTCTCTAAGTTTTGTGTAGCTAGCTGATTATTTCTCACATCAGTAGCTAATTAAGCTTGATCAGCCATGATCTTCTTCAACATCTCTTCTATGCTTATGTTATTTGGATGCTTATTGGACTGCTCCCATTTGGCTTGTGGTTAATACCCATGTGCATTCCCCTAGGGTCTATATTGATTTTTGCCTTGAGCTTGATTTTGATTCCCTCCCTAGGAAAAATTTGGATGATTTCGCCAACTAAGATTGTAGGAGTTCGCATAGTTTTGCTGCCCACCTCCTCGTTATGCATTCGCTACAAAATTCACAGAATCCGGGTTTGCACCACATAACTCTCCACTATGATCATATCTTTCACAAATTTCACACCAAGTTGGTAGTTGTTGGACTACATTTACCTGAGTTGGTTGTAGTCCCAATGATAGATTGCTAAAGTGAGTGTTCATCATGTTCTGTATTACAACAATCTGTGCAGTTAAGGCATTCACTGCATCTACCTCTAACACACCGGTAGTTTTTTGTATTACGGGTTTAGCTCCTCCTCCGTTCCACTCGAGGATACCCTGTGAGATCCTATTTAGCAAGGTGAATAACTCAATATAAGTTTTCTCCAAAGCATGTCCACCTGCAACTAAATCAAGTAAAATCTTGGTGTTAGGATCCAATCCTTCAATGAAGGTATGGACCAACACCTCGTTAGCCTGATGATGATGTGGACAGCTCATCAACATCAATTTAAACATGTCCCAAGCCTGGTACAAGTTCTCTCCTCCTTTCTGTCAGAAACTCAAGATGTTGCTCCTTAACTTAGTTGTTTTCCCATATGGGAAAAATATAATAAGGAACTTCTGTGCAAGATCGTCCCAGGAGGTAAAAGAGTTAGCAGTCTAAGAATTCAACCATTCTTTTGCTTCCCCAGCAGAGAAAAGGGGAATAAAGTAAGCCTCACGTAATCCACATTCACTCCAGCTGGAGTGTAAGTATCAATGATCTCGAGCAATTTTGGATATGGATTGTTGGATCCTCGTGAGATAAACCAGTGAACTGTCCATTCGTGTGCAATAGTCGCACCATACTCTGCTTTAGTTCAAATCTTCTACCAATGTCAGGTTTCTGTATGTATGAAATCACATTGGTGCTACGTGGGATTGCCATGTCTCTTAGTTTCATCTCAGCCATTAATGCAGGTTCTTCTTGCTCAACTCATGTTACCAGAGATGTTGGTTCACTAGAAACAAGAGGGACTGGGTAAATGAGTTGTCTTTGCTTTCTCTGGTAATGAATGAATCTTTTCGGTTCAATTAGAGGCTCTACCAAGTCTTGATCATCTTCCAGTTTGGAAATTCAACACAACCTGCAAAATGAATCGCTAAGATCAAGTTGTCAACACTTGCTTTTAACTTCAGAAACCAGAAAAAACAAATAGTTCTTAATTCTAAAGTCCTCGGCAGCGGCACCAAAAACTTGTTGCGCCCAAATCGCACACACAAGTGTACATGATCGTTCAAGTATTAAAAGTAGCTCTTTTTAAGAGCTGGGTATCGTACCCACAAAGACTTACGATTAGAATAACTTGATTTTTCCAATACTTTCAGCTAAACACAAATGTTATCAAGATTTCAAGATTGATTTATTTTATAATCTAAAAGTTAAACAAAACTAAACAAACGCGATTCAATTTCGAGGGTTTCAAATAATGATTGGGTAAAGTCCAGGGTTGCAGCTCTTATCAGGTTTCATGCAAGTTATCTTGTTAAACGGATATTCATCAACTATCGAATCAATGATCACAAGGTTAAATATATGATTATGGTCTCCTGACCTCTAATTGACTATGATAAATGGCTACCTAACTACATCGTTGAGCGGGGATAGGTTGGACCACTCACCGAGCATTATGATATATTCATGTATAATGACCAAACAAGGTTTCTAGGTATATCTCTATCCTAGATACAAATTAACTCTAACTCTTAAGAAAAAATCATGCTCCTTATGCCCCGCGTTCTATCCTCTTATTCCTATCACGAGTTCAATTTGGACAATATTTTTATTTCAATGGTGATTAGGAACGAAATACAAAAAACAAGAACATAAGAGAGATTCATATGATAGTTAAATGCAATCCATTAAAACTCAATAACTTACAATGATCATGTAGCCACAGTCCTAAAACTAGGGAAATTAGCTACTCATAATCGTATTTTCAATCAAACAACATTTAAATATCATAAAGAGATTGAAAATAAAAGAGATTAGGAAAGAACCCTAAAAACTGATTAAATAGCTCTCCAAACCGTCATTCTTCAAAACGCAAAAAAGAATAATCAAATAAAATAAAATATTAGCCTATTTATATTAAAGTCGAAACGGCCAAAACTGGCAAGTGTAGGCGTGTCCGGAGCTACTGCTCAGATTTGTTTTATGGAAACTACTCCTCTCCACGACGCAGCGACTTCACGGACCACTCTGCCTCAAATTCTTCTTCTTCGAAAGAAAATTAAAATCCCTCTCCGCGACGCGGAGAGGGTACGAGCCTTTCACGAGAAAGAATAGAATTCCTCTCCGCGACACGGAGAGAGTACAAATATGACTTGGACTTCATTTCTTCATTCTTCTTCCTTGCTTCTTTATAGCTTGGATCTTTTGCATTTCCCAATACCCATTTCAATGCTCATTTCTTCATTCGAGCTTACCTACACAACTATTCATGTTGGTTAGCATATATACAATCAAACGCCTCGACATGACTAATAATCAACATAAACTGAGTCTAAACATAGCCTAAATGCGAGTATTATTTAGTCCCTAGGCATATAAATATGCCTAAGATCATTTATCCCAAGACATTAGTATTCCTACTTGGATGTGAAAAGATTTAAATATGGATTTCATAGTTGGGTTGCCTCGCACATGGTGACAATATGATTCGATTTGGGTTATAGTAGACTGAATGAAGATATCGGCTCATTTCATTTCCGTCAAAGTTTCTTAGTAGGAGGAAGATTAAGCTAAGTTGTATTAAGCTTAGCATGAATTTTCATCCCCAAACCAATGGGCAAGCGGAGTGTACTATCCAAACTTTAGAAGATATGTTGAGAGCTTGTGTGATTGATTTCAAGGGTAATTGGGATGATCATTTGCCTTTGATTAAGTTTGCCTATAATAATAGCTATCACTCAAGTATTGGTATGGCTCATTTTGAGGCATTATATGGTAGGAGGTGTAGATCTTCTATAGGCTTGTTTGAGGTGGGTGAAGTTGACCTAATAGGTCTCGAATTGGTACATGAGGCTATAAAGAAAGTTTGACTTATTAGAGAAAGGTTGAAAACAACTCAAAGTCTATAAAAGTCGTATGCCGATGTTAGAAGAAGAGATTTTGAGTTTGATGTTTATGATTGGGTTTACTTGAAAATTTCACCTATGAAAGCTGTAATGAGATTTGGTAAGAAAGGGAAGCTTAGTCCCCGTTATGTAGGCCCATATCAGATTTTGAGACGTGTTGGTAAGGTTTCTTATGAACTAGATTTGCCTAATACGTTGGCATCGGTGCATCCGGTTTTCCATGTCTTTATGTTAGAGAAATGTGTTGGAGATCTGACATCTGTATTTACCTTAGAAGGTTTGGGAGTTAAGGAGAATCTTTCTTATGAAGAAGTTCCGGTTGAGATTTCAGACCGACAAGTCAAGAAGTTGAGAAACAAAAAAGTTGCTCTCGTGAAAGTGTTGTGGAGGAATCATTTAGTTGAGGGTGCTACTTGGGAGGCTGAAGCCGATATGATGTCCCGATATTCTCATCTCTTTCCTTCTACTCCTACTCTAGCTTGAGGTATTGAGTTCCTCATGGTTTACTCTTTTGATGTGATGTGTTTTAGATATTCCCATGATTTCCTTTTATTATGCATGTTCATGAAAAGCTTAAGTTTTCAGAAAATGAGTCAACTTGATTGATTTCTACATGTTTATGTGCATTTGAGTATGAATTGCATATAGACTACATGATATGATGATTTGAACATGCCTTTGCCTGGAGTTGATGTTTCCTCCTCAAATATATACATTTGAGTATGAGTTGCATATGAGTTTCATGATCTGAAGATATGAGTATGTTTTAGCTTGGAGTTGATGTTTCCTCCTTGGATATGTGCATTTATGTGATTGCATACATGATGGGCTGCTAGTTTTGAGTCTTTTCTTTTAAAAAAATTATTAGAATCCCATTTGAGGATGAATGTTCCCAAGGAGGAGATAATGTAACACCTCGAAATCTAGTAGACTAAATTAAGGGGTCAAGTGGGAGGCCACTAGCCCTCCACGGAGCTAAGGCACCCTTCATGGAGCCTCTCACGGGCTGTGAAGGAAACCACGGCTCGTGGAGCCTTCCGGTAGGTGGCCAAGATGGGCTCTCCTCCCATGAGCCTTTAGACGCCTCATGAAGGGCACCACGACTCGTGGTGGTGCCCATGAAGGACTAGGCAGTGTGCTCTTCAAGAAAGCCTCCTCCCACGAACCACTAGTCGGGTCGTGAAGGCCTAGACAATTCGTGGAGGTGGGCGTGCTAGGTCAGTGGGGTTTGGGGTGGTTTTCCAAGCCACTGGTCAAAGACCACGGCTGCCACAACGGGCCGTGTGGCCCTTGATGGCTTATGGAGCCTGGCCTGAAGAGGTTTTGTTAGCTTAAAGTTCAGGGGCTTTTGGATCTTTTCCAAATTTCTTTAAAACAAATCTATGTCGTTTTACCATGTCTAGGACCCATGTATAAGTGATTTTAACCCCAAAACTTACCCATTCAAGTCATTCTCTTAAATTCACCAAAAGAAATTGGGTTCTTCCTCTCCAAAATATTTATCTCTCTAGAAACTTGAAAAAGGGTTGAAGCTAGGGCACAAGGTTAAGTCTACATTCTCGATTTGCTTGAGGGCTTTGATAGCAAGGTATGATAGTTTTTCATCCATGGAATCCTTTCATCCATGGAGCCCTTAAGTTCTCCCCATAGAAAAGTAGAAATTCCCCCAATTTGAGTTAGGGTTTTCTTCTAAGTAATGGGTCTTTATGAATGTTGATTCAATTGATTGAATTATGATTGTTTATGCATGAATTGAGAGGAATCCATGCTTTTATGATGAATTTCCATGTACCCATGCTTAACCCATGTTTCTAAGATGAAATTGAATAAAATGGGTTTTACTCTATGAAAGGAGAATTTATGGATTTATGTGTATTCTTATAGGATAAATAAGATACAATATGAGTTGCTTTGAGAGTGAAGCATATGTGATTAATTGTTGATGGTTGATGTGATTGTTGTGGAAGGGATCTTCCGACGTGATTTCTTATGTATGAATGTGAAGGGCTTTCTCACATTGAATGATTCTAGGTTGAAAGGACTTCTCACCTAAAATGAATCTAAGCTAATGTCACGACCCGAGAGCACCCCCTAGTCATAACACGACGTACTCGACCTTAGCATATCATGAACATTAAAGCATATGAAAATAGTGGAAAATTTAAAACTTTTCTTCACAATCGAAGTCTTCATAAAATAAGAGAGTCTATGACACTATGTCTCAAACCATCTATAACATTAGACTTAAATCTCTTTTAATACAAACTTAGGGACACGACCCTTACATAAATCTAAAACATAAAGTAAAGACATAAGTGGACAAGGTGGGTTCATCCTTGAAACTATGAGGACTCACCAAGTCTTCATTCCCAAGCTCCTTAGAAACCTATCTTCCATGTACAAGACACCACATCTCCAAACCCTACACTTTGCAAAAAATGTAGAAGAAGGGGTTAGCACAAAAAGTACTAAGTATGGAAGCCATGCATAAAAACCATTAAAACATGCTTAAAAGGGACATTTAGTTGAAACCATGCTTTATGCACTTTTGAACATCATCTTGAAAGAGTTGAAGAATCATAAGTCATAAACAACTCACATATAGTTCATCAAAGCACAAAGGGTAATAAACATCACCATAGGCATAGTCTCTAATCATAATCTTAATACAATATTACTCATTACAAGACATACTACTCATGCATATTCAATCATTAAGATCATTACATCATAATAAAATATCAACATAAGTAACCCCAGGTTGCACTTGTGCCATGTGTAGATAAAGCCCCATAACCCTATCTACACAAAATACTACCTTTGGATCACCATGCTTATACTTAACATACATTAGTCTTATCCATAATTCATACACATAGTAAAGAGATATTCATAAACACTAGCTCATATCAAGGAAAGTAAATCATAATGCTAATTCAATGGAAGCCTGCATTACTCATAATCCTCATAATAAAATGGAACTACACCATGACTACTTTAGAAGTCTACTTGTGCCATGTATGAGTGGCATCCCATAATACCCCTCATACTAAGTAGATCTCCTATAAGAGTCATTAGTCATAGTTCATGCAACATATTCATATCATACATCTTAGTCATATTTCATATACTTCATATCATAAGTTAACCACCCTCATAACCCCTTCACAAATTCACTTGTGCAATGTACATATGAAGTACCATACCCCCACATATACTAAGCAAACCCAACAAGAAGTCATAAGTGTGATTCACATGCATAGTCTTAATACATAGTAAGTGAAGTCATCTTTACTTCATACTTCTTAAGTTGCCATACATAAGGGACTCACACAAGAACTCCTCAAAGGACCCACTTGTGCAATGTCTAGGTAAAGTCCCATACCCTTACCTAAACTAAGTAGCACCCCTTAAAATGCCTAGTTAGAGTTCATATTTATATTCATAAGTCATATTCATTAAACATAGGGATATTAGCAATAACCGACATAGACCATGTGAGCTTCATGGAATCCAGTGTTCTACTCCCACACCGAAAAGAGAGTGTTCCACTTGCCAAGGTAGAACTAACATAATAGCATGTAGGTGGATCCACTAGCTAATACCTATGTGGACAAACAAAGTTAAGGAACAAGAAGATTACTACTAGAAACCCGAACTTGCTAAACGTAGAAGGTTTCCATCTCATAAGACAACATACATATATCGAGAACCTAGACATGCTAAACGTAGAAGGAACCCATATGGGAAGCCGGACTTGCTAAACGTAAAAGCTTCCATCTCATTTTCATGTTCACTCGGTGCTAAACACAATTCCCTTTTAAAGTAGTATTAAGCCTTTACATACAATTTAATTCAATAAGGAATGCATTAGGGACTCAACCCATCATTCATCATATAGCTCAGAGGTTTCAAAGATGAGAATAGTATTTCATCATAGAACCAACCACATGTGAGAATGTTCATTCATTTCATATTCATATAGTGTTTATGAGTATTACCTTTTATTCAACATATCAACACTACCATAATCATAACATAACATTCATACTTATATCCTAGCATACATAGTCATATCTTCATGGTCATATACATTTCATGCATAATAGTATGTAAAGGTGCATATGAGAATTAGCCTTTCAATTGACACCATAGACATATCATATTCATATTTATGCATGGTGTGTGTATGCATGATTGTCCTCACAATGCCACAATAACAACAACATTAACATCATAGACACCTCCCTAGTCAAAGGGGGCACAACATATACATAATATCCCAACTCATGCACAATTCACATATATTGCATTTAAGGATCTTAGACCATGTAAATCACCTATCTAACATTCATACAATAGACAAGGATACATTCATCATTCAAGTAGGTCATTCGTGGCATGTATAGAATCATATATCCATATAGGGGATTACGTGGGTAGGGTCCTTCCACAATAGAACCTCATACAATTCAACATATAGACCATACCATGTTCATAATATATCATTCATATTCATAATGTATCATACTTAGTCATAATTAGGGTTGTAGGGAAGAGGGACCTTGTCTCAACACTACAATTCATACTAACAAGTAAGCACCTCCACCATAAGTGGATCAAACCATTCATTCAAAGGATATATAATAAGTAAAAATCTCCCCCACAAGTGGATCAACAATTCAATAGAAGACTACTTACCAATTGAAAACCTTCATTCATAGCCATCAAGGCTTTCTTCAAGATTCAACCTATTTTCTTGATATTCATACATCATATAGGATAACCTCATAATACAATAATGAATTTCATAATAACATACTAGATTCTCATCCTTCAATCATCATTCAACACAAGCTAGGGTTTAGAATTGAGAAAGAAAAGGGAAAGCATGGGTCTTGTGGGGAATTGTTCAAAAACCATAAGTATTACATGAATTCATCCACAAACATTCATATATAATCATAAATAACCATTATAGATCAATGAAATCAATTTTAGAAAGAGACCCACGAATTTGATTGAAAACCTAGAAATTGGGGATCTTTGAAAACTTAGTTGAAAGGGCTTCTTGGTGATAGCTAACCAAGAATAAAGGACTCCCATACCTTAGGTGTAGATTCCCATCAAAACCCCATGAGAAAGACTCCATCTTCAAGCCCTAGTTGATCTCCTTCTTTGTTCTTCAATGGAGGAACTTGTAGAGAGAAATATTTGAGAGGGAGGGAGTTGGGTTTGATTTGGGTCTTTAAGTTATATTGGGTTAATCCCTTAGTTTAGGGTCTTATTAACTATTTATAGGAGGTTATTTAACCACTCAACCGACCCCCTAAGCCCTTAATTAATTAACTAACTTAATTCCCAAACCCCCAACTTAAAGCTAAAAGTCACAAAACTGGCAGAATCTATGGACCCCAACCTACGGACAATCGTTTGATCTACCGTCCATAGTTTGGGTCCGTCGATTGGACCTAGGACTAACAGTGCTTCACTATTTCGGCCATAACTTTTTACTCCGAGATCGGAATTGGGTAAACTCGGTGGCGTTGGAATGAGGACTCAGAGGCCTTTAATTGGATAGTAATATAACAACTAATTCATTTTGACCTGTGAGATATAACCATTTAAAGTTGACCCTCACTCCTAACTTAAAACTAAAAACTGTTTTTAGGAGACTGTTTTGAGGGTCTTGGTTCTAAATGATTTCATGACTTAGCTTAAGGGCTTGCTAGCTTATAAAGGTGATTAATCAACTAACTAACCAACCACATAAGCACTTAATTAATTAACCAACTTAACTCCAAATCACCAACCTACAACTAGAGGGTTGGAAATTGGCATCACCTACAGAACCCGTATCCACGAACTGTTGGTGGGTTCACGTGACGTGGACTGCCTTTGTGGTTTGTGACTGGGGCTTCCCTGTTGCAGGGAACCAAGTCAAGTTGCAGGCCTGATCCATGACCTCACTCCACGGGGTGTGGGTCAATTGACACCTCGTCAATGACCTTCGTGGGTCAAGCTGTTTTTGATAGCTTTTGGCCAAAGGTTGGGTCCTCCTCAATGACCCCTTAGGTGGTCCTTAGGGGGTCGTACCAGTTCGTTTGGACCCTAAACATGTCCATCTATGAATAAAAGTCACTCCTATGGGTTTTAGATCTCAAAAAACACACCAAACACCACGAAAAGACATTAGCACCCACACTAGCACCAAAGACTTGTTTTCGAACGTCATGGTCGTTTATTGACGTTTGACCTCTAAAGTCACCAAACTAACTTCAATAGCCATTTTTCATCATTTAAACATGTTTCCAACCATAAACTAACATGTGAGGCTCTAGGTCAACCTACTAGATTCAGTCAAGCCTTAGTTAGGTCTTACTAGTTTCGTACGGGGTGTAACAGCTAAAGACTGTGAAATTGATGAGGCTAGATATGATTACCCATGACTTCTAAATGAGAAAGATATGAGGCGATTACCTATATTACTTAGACTAGAATAATAAGTGATTACCCATATTCCTTGAAGTTGAACAAGATGTGACTATCCACGTTTCTATCATGTAAGTTGGACTAGAGGCGAATACCTATGATTCATTATAGAAAGACAAGCGACGAATACCCATGTCACATGATGCTAGACTAGAGGGGAATACCCATGATCCTAAGAATGGGGAATAGAGGTGACTACCCATGATCCCATAGTAAGTTGGACAAGAGGTGACTACCCACGATCCTGAAGTAATAATGATAAGAGGCGATTACCCATGATCCTTTTTAGTAAGGCAAGAGGCAATTCCCCATGTCTTTAAAAAAGAAGATAGGATATCTTATGATAGGTGATGAGCTTGGATTTTTTCTTGAGATTTCCTTCCATGATGAGTAAGACTAGTGGTGGTTACCCCTATCTTGGCTAAGTATGAATTGAGGATACTTCAATAAGTACTCCTTGTATGCTATGATGATCTATTATGTTCATTGGTTATGCTTTATGTATTAGATTGTCTAACGCTTATGTTTATGTTATGTTTATGCAAACTATCATATTTAGTACATTCTTGTACTAATGCATACTCTTGCCTACACTTCTTATCCAAATGTAGGGTCCGGCGTTCCCAATTCTCATCCCCGTGGCTAGAATCTATAGTAAAAGAAGAGTCGAAGATTGGCGAGTCTTCAGGATATGGCCACTACTTTCCTTATGTTTTGTTCATTTTGAGTTTTGAACATTGATGTACGGGCTACGTCCCGAGATTCTATTGTATTAGATGGTTTTTTAGACAAATGTATTAGACTTCCGCTTTGCTTATAAAAACTTTGATTCTGTTGAAAATATTTTAAAATCTCGTTTATTTCTATTATCTTGACTATGAAAGCTAAGTGGCTCGTATGAGGCCTCTCGGGGTCTTGTACGCCATGTTACATCTAGGGGGTACCCCTGGATCGTGACAATTTGTGAAGTTGATTTTGAATTTAGTTTGGAAAGTTGAGATCCTTGGAAGTTTTGAGGTTTTAAAGGCTTAAAGTTGTTAAGAGAGGGGTTTTCAAAGTTTCGAGTTTCAAAATTAGATTTCTTCAGTTCCAACAACTCAAAAATGTAGAATTTGGTCTATGAATGTCTCCTTTTTATGGTTCAGAATTATTTCGTGGATTTGAGGTCTTGAGTTGGAATTTTAAGTGAATTTACTAGTTATGGTGCCACATAGTTATGGAACAAGGGGATTTCTACTAAAAAAACTCTGTCTCTACTAAAGAGGGAACCTCCATCCCAAAATTCACTCAGTGCTAAGTAAACTCCTAACGAAAATAGTCATAGTCATATCGTATTCATAATTTTTGAAATTGTAAGAATTTAGTAAAACAAATCATTTATAAACTTCTTATTGATAGAATAACTACTTCAAATCATGATTCCATAATAAATTCATAAGAGACACTAATCTAAAGCATCTAAGTCATGATCATTTTTCATAATGACAATACTTCAATTGAAAGCAACCTATTTCATAAAACATGCTTGATACTATTTAATAGGATCCTTGATTCATAATTTCTTCAATTCATAATGCATACATACCCTAAAATCTTGAGTTCATAATCAAAATACTCATATAACACAAGTTCATGTAAAAAAATCATTGGGAACATGTAATTATGATTAAATCATGCATAATGAGATCAATTATGATAAAATGTCTTAAATCAATTGAACCCTATGACAAAATCATGAAACCCTAGAATTTGGGTAAGAATCAAAAGAGAGGAATTGAGATTTCTTTGGGACTCAATGGGTGAAAAGGAACCCATTGATGAATTTTCTGCGTACCTTGATGAACCTTAGCTTTGAACTTGAAAGATGAGACTTGAAGCTTAAAGAACCCTATAATCACCTTGAATGAACTATGTCGATACATTTATACAAACTTCTACCCCCGAGCACACACAATAAACCATCGACAGTCAAATGAAATTTAATCCACGAAATAATTTGATCAATGGACAACATTGTTGTGGTAAAGTTCGTAAGTTAGAAGTATCAGTTTCGTTCCTATTATAGCATTAGTCGCACTTGAGTGAAGTCAAACTAAGATTTGAAAGATAGGTAGTTTGAGAGTGAATGTGGAGGGTTTTGGCCTTAGAAATTGTTATAGATCTTAGGAATAGTCTAGAAACGATGTAATATAAATATTAAAAGAGTAGAAAAAATCCAATTATCCCTGAGAAATAACTGACGGAATACCTCTACGCTACCATGTACGATTCATACATCCTTCTATGGACCGTACTGGTCGTCCGTAGATCAATTACTGAAAACTCAACATTTTGAACTCAAACCACGAACAACCTTCCATGACCCGTCAACCATCACCCGACTCGTCAAACCTTCTCGTAGGACTCAAGCTTAGAAATCCTCTTTAAGTCCAGGCCACCAACCATGACTAGCCATGTACGGTCTGTAGTTTCTTTTACGGGCCGTACTAGCCAACTGTACACTCAATGACTGAAAGTTCAAGTTTCTGAAGATCAACCACGGGCCAATGACTATGAGTCGTAAACCCTTGTACGACTCGTACAAGCTTATCGTTTAACTCAATGCACCAAAATTTTACCAAGTCTAAAACCACAACCACGACAGGAATCTACGACCGTAGTATCATCCACGAACCATCCTGTTGGCTCATGAAATCTCATCACATTTTTCCAACTTCCAGGACATCATCTACGACTGCCATCCACGGATCATAGATCTATGTACGGTCCATAGTTGACTTCAGACAAACTTGCACCAATACATTTTTTGCAACTTTTATTTTCCAACTCAACTTTTCTACTTTTGAGGTGTTACAAAAAAAGTGATTTACACTAAGCCTCGAGTTCAAAGTTTATTTGGGCTTTATGTAAGGATTTTCCTACAATTAGGCGGAGAAGGGCAATAGGTCAATTGTCTTCCTCCCTTCATTCTTACATTTTGGAAAATCTTTTTTCTGTTTGGAATGTTCCTGCTTGAAGTTAATTAAGCATTACAGTTCTCACGACTATCAATTTGATCATCAAACTCAAATGTCTAAAGTACGAAATTATCATTCTCAGATATTTAATTTTAAAGTTAGGCTTGAAGTCCCAACTCTGTATATAAAATAATGGACCAGTGATTGTAAGTTATGGGAAAAGGCAAAGACAAGTAGGGTGGTGCGTCGATCGACTCAATTTGATTTGAAGTTTATCGGCTATCTATTTGTAGACAGGCTAAATCATTATAAAACCATTAAGATGTTGTTTTATCGGTCATTGATCATTGTCGATTTAACCATTAAGATTTGACACAAAAAAAATCATTGAAAATCACTTAGAAACAAAGTGACAAACCAAATGAACCATGCACATAAGTTGATAGATCAAATATTGCTCAAAAGCAAACACTGACACCTTGTAGAATAACCGAGGGTTTGAGACTATCAAAAATAAAAGAATTTTATATACTGAATGGTATAAATATAATTTATTAATTTATCATCGAGTTATTGATTAACCCGTTAAGAAAAAACCTCAAACCATTAAGAACAAATAACACGATATAAAAAGAAATCAAAAATGTTATCGACACTACTAAACCAATAACCCATTATCTATAAATTAAAACGTTTTTATTTATTGGAGTAGTTAATTTTGATTCGATTTTGAACAACTCTAAGGACAAACTGTTAACCTGGAGAAGCACTCGCAATTTAGTGCCAATACTGGATATTTGATTTTGAAGTTTGGTAGATAGAATTACCTATTACTAGGAGTGACAAAATCAAACCCAACTTTCCCAACCCGTTTAAATTTGATGTGTAAAAATTTGATTGATATGTTACCTAGATTGATTCATGAAAAAAATTGTTAAAATATTTATAACTTTAAAAAATAAATTGATATGTTATATATAGCCATAATAAAGAAAGAAAATCATCTTAAATAGATACTTAAAATTTTAATAAAAATTAGTAAAAATTGAGTTAGAATGAATCTTGACCCATTTTATGATCCGTTTCAACCCAAATAAATTTAAATTGAATTAAATTTTGACTTACTATAATCCCAAATTTAACTCAATCCACCTAAATCTTAATTGTGTCCCCCCAACCAAATAAATACATTGTTTTTGCCCGCGCTTACATAAATTTCCTCAAAGGCAAAAGCCCTAAAACTAAAATCACTCCTCTTTTGCCCTAGCTATGGCGGATTGGTCGTTACTTCCATACGATTTACTTGTTACAATAGCAAATCGTGTTACGATTATTGAGGATTTCGTTGTATTTGGTGCTGTTTGTAAATCATGGCGAATTGCCGCTACCAAAGAAAATTTTGATGGACCATTCCCACAACTTCCATTGCTTATGTCGGCTGCTGAAAAAGACGACGACGACAATGATTACCGAGAATTTTTCTCTCTTTCTAAGAAGAAAATAACACGAGTATTTCTCCCAGAAGCTAAAGATCGAGAATGTTTTTCAACAATGGGATGGATTGCTACTTTTGAATATAGAGGTATCGGAGAAATGAAGTTATTGCATCCTTTTTCACATGCTCAAATTCATCTTCCTCCACATATTGGCTTGAGATATTGGGAACCAACTCATGAAAGTAGCTATGTGTCTATCAATAAAATTATGTTATCTGCTAATCCTTCGTTATCATCTGATTATGTTGTGATTATATCGTATAGTAGGCATAAAAGTTATTTGGCTTATTGGGAACCTGGTGATCTCTTTTGGACTCCAATTTATGATGTTGATGGATTTGGTGAATTATGGGATATCCACTACTTTAATGGACAGTTTTATGTGATTACTTCTACTGGAGTTTGGGTTATTGATGAGGATTATGAACTCCATTTGGTTATTCAGAAAAACAGTTATGGTCCACTAAAGCAGCTTTATCTTGTTGAACTATTACTTGTTTCACAATTTTGTAACTATGATACTGTTGATGGATTGAAGACCTATAAATTTCGAGTATGGAAACTAGATTTAATTAGAAGTAAAGCAAAAAAATTAGAGTCTTGGGAGATAGAGCAATTTTTCTGGGGAAGAATGGATCAATTTCAGTTGACGCGTCTAAGTCTATAGGAGTGAAACCTAATCACATCTATTTTACTGATAATTGGGAAGGAGGAGATGGCACAGATATGGGAGCTTATAGTCTTGAAGATGGAAAAATTCAATCTTTTTATCCGGGCATTTCTGTTAGTCCTATTTGTATGCCATCTTGGGTTATCCCATCATTGTGATATCAAAAGGGGAATTGCACATACCTCCACGGCATTCTCTCGCCTTTTAGTTTTGGCCATTTATTTATGTTTTCTGTCTTATCAAAATGAAGTTTTAAGAATTATTTGCTTTCTTTGATTGTAATCGTGTCTGTATGTTTATGTTTTGAATTTCAATCTTCTTTAAGTAAATTTTAATGATACTTCTTATGAATGATTTAGGCATGTGATTTTCACTATGCAAATACACCTCTTTAATGTGATGTTCCTTTCTGCTTTTTTTCTCCTTCCAGCATGTAATTTTAGTTGTGAATTGCTAGAGTTTTTCAGTGATTCGAACTTGTGTGCAAAGTGTCAGTGTTTATCACTTTGGAGGTTAAAGAGTAAATTTTATTAAACTTTGAGCCTTTCGAAGATGGTTAGCACTTGGTAATACACATCAGAGGATAGCTCGGGTAGACTGTAACTAATTTGAAATTGTTATTCACTGTTTAAAAGTTTTCATGTTGAGTGGAAAGGGCCATGAATCTTTACGGCAAGTAGAGTATAGAACTTACAGCCTAGAAGCTCCTAAAAATTATAGTTGTAGTCAGATGTAATTCCTTTATTTTGCAGCTCTGTTTTGTGGTTGATCCTGTGGATTGTTACACGAAAAGGGGTAGTGGGGTGAGTACAAGAACTGCTGTGAATCTGCAGCTATAGCCATGGTAGAAGATGATTCTCCGTTGGTATTGTCTTTGTTGATCCTTGGCTAATACTGCAAGAGTAAAAGCAAGTGGTGAATCAGTAACCGTGACTTTATCAAAAAAGTTGCACTGCGACCTATCTTTGTTAGGTTGTCCTCCACTCCATTTCCCTCCCTGTTCGTATGGCTTATCGATGGATTATTCAGTTGTTGGAGTAACCACATGCAGTCCTGCAAAATATTGGAGTATATGAGGCTAGTAGATTGCAAGTGATGGAGAACTTCTTACACATCTGTTTTCTATGCCTAGTGGTTGTAAGTTATAGGCAGGGGCCAGGGCAAGCTGTAACCTTGCAGTAGTGCCCGCAGTTCAGTGCCAGTACTGGACTATTAGTAAGGAGTGAAAGGCACTTAACGGTAAGAAGAGGAGCTCATGAATGTCTTTTCTCATCGTGTAGTCAGAGAATAAATACCACTACATCCTTCCATTCCTCTTGAAATATGATCTATTAGTGGCGAGCAATACTAGTATTCTGTTGCACCAATTGGTTAATAACAGGACTTTTTCTTTAACTACGTTTTACCCCCATAGAGGTATTGATTTCTTAGGTGGGTTATACGAAATGATATACTTTTTAAAATTTTGATTAGATGATTAAAACAATACTGTACTCCTTATATGTAATTTGCTCTTCTCTTCATTTGTTAGATGATTTTGTCATTCCTAACACATGTTAATGCTATATTTTGGCTAAAAATGCATGTATAGTTATCTCTTCTATTACTATATATATATATGTGGAACTGGAACGTTAAATACTTTCAAGTTGGAGTTGTGTTTGACATACTTTTTGCAAAGAATATTTAGAATCTAAGGGGAAATTACGCAGATAAGCAAATATATACTAGTTAATTAGCTAATATAGCTTTACTTTGAATTAATTACGGCTCACAACTTAATTTTAGTTGTAATTACGTCGTCCCTCTCCTCTCTTCCTCTCTATCGCCTCTCTCCTCTTTTATACATATACAAATACAAAATATATATATGTATACAATTACATGACAAATACAAATAAAATTAGTGTCTTTCACTCTTTGTCCTCTCTCGGTCGCCTCTCTCCTCCCTCTCTCAATCTCGCTCGCATATCTCTTCCCTCTCCCAACTCGCTCGCCAGATGTACAAGTACATATGTATACTAGTTACATATATACAATTATCTGACAAATACACATACTGTTCGTCTCTTTCCACGCTCTGCTCTCTCTCTCTCTCTCTCCCTCTCTCTTTCCTCTCATAATCTCGCTCATTAGATATACAAATACATATGTATATCGGTTACATATTTATAATTATTTGACATACATACATATACAATTCGCCTCTCAACACTCGTTGCCCTCTCTCGCAAGCCTCTCCCAATCTCTCTCATCCCTCTAACATGTAGCTACGAATCATAATTAACAAACTATAACTATGGAGCATAATTAAGTTATTTTTAAGTGGTCATATGCGAAAATTCCTCTTTTTCTAAATATGGTTAAATTTATACGACAAGTAAAATCACCCAACTTGACTAAATTTATTTGAAATATACAAATTTGCTCTTAAGAATAACATCTCATAATAGATAGTCATATAATGTCATATATTATATCTCATATACGAGATACTACTTACCATTACAAATATATTTGGAATTTTTTAAGTTAGCTTGTGTTGAAGATGGAACTGTATTTGGTTAATTAATAGGTTTTGCAAATGATAATTAGTTGTCTGAATGTACTTTTCCTTTAAAAATACGAAATATGATCTAAACATGAACTACAATCTAAATAGACCGGTCATTTTATAAAAATAAAAAATTAGAGTAGAATTAAAAAAAAATATATATATATAGTGAAAGTGAAAACAAGTTTTTAAGTGTTTTTTTAATTCCAAATGCAGTGCTGAAATTTAATTGAAGTAAAACAATATTTTTGGGGTGTAATGCTTCAAAGGAGAAGCAAAAAATATTGACCCTTGGGAGATAGATCAATATTTTTGGGAGATAGAGCAACATTTTTGGGGTGTAATGCTTCAACTTCGATTGATCCTTCTAAGCTTATAGGCCTGAAGCCTAGTCACATATATTGTACTGAACTGATAATTTTACAGAGTTCGATAGAAGGGGTGTTAGAAATATGCCGGTTTAAAGTCTTGAAGATATAAAAATTCAATCTTTTTATTCCGACACTTTGTTATACTTATTCGTCCACAAACTTGGGTTATAGCATTGTTCTGACATTTTGGATTAAAAATGCTAGCTCTTGCTTTAATGTGGCTTTGGCCATTTGTTTTTGTTTTATGCCATACGTTCAGGGAATAATCTTGTTTTATACATCTTTGTTTTTTAAATTAATCTTTTTTAATCAATTTCAATTGTACTTTTCTTGAATCTGAAGTATTTGAAATAGTTATTCATTATTGACTAAATATCTAGACAATTCCTTTACCTTGAGAAAATTGTCTAGTTGATGTATCAGGTGCACTATTATTTCTCAATTTTCTGAATGTGAGGAATTAGCTAGATGGACCTAACAGTGATGGTAAGACTTCTAAAGTCTGAGTATAGCAGTTGCCATATAGACTCTTCTAAGGCAGTAGGAGTGAAGCCTGCTCACATCTATTTTAATGATACTTGAAAGTTTCGCAAAGTTGAAGGAGGGGAATGGAGAGATACGGGGTTTATTGTTTAGATCAATTATTGATACTAAAAAATCTCAAAATAAGTTCTTCTATATTATTTTACTATTTTCTTGTTCTTACTGTGACTAATATTTCTTTCTTTTAGAAGAAAATATGTTCTTTATTTTCAACTAAGCAGAAAAACTTAAGTGAGAATTGACTTTTTGTATTGTGCTTAGGGTTTATCAGAAATAAAATTTATCCTACAAAGATAGGTAGAAATAAGGTCATAGTACATTTTACATTTCTCAAATCCCACACTTAAAATAATAATGACTATGTTATTATTGTTATTACTATTGTTGTTACAAAAATATAAAGAGCAATTAATAATTAATTTGTGTTTACAACGCAACTTTTGAATTTTAGCTTCAAGTCTTACATAAGATTTATATTTTATTTTTAATTGTTTCAATACATTCTCAAATTTTATATCAAATATTTTAAATATTTTTTCTCTTTCCATTCTTTGCATATCATTGTTACATTATTAATTAATTATTTTTAATGTATTCTTTCGTTATTTATCTTATTGGTCAGATTAATCTAATGAATAAATAACATCACATTATATATATTATTCTCTTATAGATCAATTTCTTTATCATGATATCTTAGTTAATCTTTTTCATTTAATGTACCAATAATCTAAATAATATTATTTTGAATTATAAATAAATCTAAATTTAAACAGAAAAATCCTTTGACTAACTTTGTTATAAATTTATTGTTTGTTATTATTAGTGAATATCATTATTTTAATATATGCAATTAGTATGAAAAAATAAATCTTTCGAATATGATGCATCACATGCTAAAAAAAACTACATATTGAATATGGTTTTTTGTGGTATTTATTGTCACGATTCGGGTCTACACCCTAATCGAAACACAGTATTTGGAACGACAAATGATCCCAAATTAACCCTTGGCATAGCATATCTAAGCATATCATATGAAAATTGAAGCCGAAGCTAAAGACTAAAAACATAGCTGAAATAGAGTTCAAGAATAAGTCTATTACAACTGAATACTAATGTATGAAAGCCTCTAAACTGAATAAAACGATTTATCAAGACCCCGGACTGCTTGAAAGCCAACACAACTGGAGTGAATTAAATCTACTAACTCATAACTGAAGTCCTCTGAATGCGAGGAGGACTCACCACAATACTGAAAGTCGAGGAACTTAGTGGAACGTCTTTCCCCAAATCCAAATCTAGGTGCTAAAAATCTACATCATAAAACATATTTGTCAAATCATGAGAAAGTTTTTTAGAATATGTACAACTTGTAGATTCTCAAAATAGCTTTCATAATAATATAACAGCTAAAAAATAATGCTTTAATATATAAGCTTCAAGAATCATGGACATGGCAATGGAAAAATCTTGCTCAACATAAAAGGAAACACAATAGTCAAAATCCATAATCATTAGTAAGTAAGTTCAAGAATTAATTTAATTGAATCATAAAAATGGTGAATTTGAAAGTGGGCTTATAAACTCTAACCATAGAATTGAATTCTTGAAAATTTAAGAATTCTTACATGCCTTAATCACTCCAATTGCAGAAGAAAAGTGTGATTTTGGAAGAAGTAGAACCACAAAACCTTTCTTGAACCTTGGAGATGAGTTCTTGAGGAGTTTTTTTTTTTGGAAAATCTATGAATTTCATGAGTAGAAGTTATTAATTCGTGTTAAGATGAAGAAATTATGAAGCTTTAAGGTCAAATCTTACCTTGGATGATGGATGAACCTTAGAGGAAGTTAGTTTCTTGAAAGCTTCTCTTTCTAGGATAAATTTATGAACTATGAAGCTGAACTACGTCTTTGGAGGGGGGGGGGGGGGGGGTTAAAAGACTTTAGACGCGCCCGCCCGCACAGAAAAAGTCTCAAGCGCGCAGCCAATCATGTAGGAAGGCAGAAGTTGCTGCCTCGATGCGCTAGAGCACGGAAAATGCCTCGGATGCGTGGCCGGCGTTTAAAAAGACAATATCCAGTAAAGTAGGCATACCTTTTTACTTCGAACTCTAATTGATGCAAACTTGATAGCGTTCGAAAGAAGACTCAAATACCTTTAATTTTATAGGTTATGGGTCACCTAACTCTTCATATGCTAAGAGATATGGTAGTTTGAAGTTGACCCAAATAGAATCTTATATCAAAACTTAATCGGTAAGGAAGCTTTCAACTCAACTTTGTGCTAGGTGATTCTTATGAACTTAATTCATCTACGAATCTCTTCCCATACTAAAAAATTGACCTTAACACCTAAGCGAAATTTAAGAATCACGTGATACAATCTTATACACAAATGAAGAATGACTCGGGTCTCAGCTTAGAATCTTTGGGGTGTTAAATTTATTCTATGTGATAATGCACGTGGAGAACGCTGAATGAGGAGGTTAAAGATATGTAGGTGAGAGTATTGGAGTTAGTGTTAGGTTAGATGATTTGTTTTGGGTATTTGTTTCATATATAATAATTAACATCTTCAAAAGTATAAGTATTGAATTAAATTTTTACATCTTTATCTTGGTGTTTGGTCAAAATAAAATTCTTTTTTAGAAATGTATTATTGAATTTAGGGAAAATGATCTGAAAAATATTTCAACTTTGACCGAAATTGCCCACGTGGACACGCTACTATTTATAATGATGCAATATTTATGATGTCCACGTGGGCACATATATACATTTAAATTACACTATTAAATAGTGTAGGGTGGGGGGGGGGGGTAAAAGGTCCTTTCCAAAGTTCGATATTGTTACAGCAATTTCGATCAAAGTTCAAATATATTTCAGAACTTTTTCCCTTGAATTTAAAAATTCCTACAACTATGACAAAGTGAAAAAATATAGCAGATAAAAGTTGTTATGGAAACTCCTACTAATAAGATTTTTTAAAGAAAAATAAGAAGAAAATTGAACAAATTGTATCCGGAATATAAACAACTTAATATCACAAAAATTGATAACGAAAAATTAAATCAATTAATAGACAATATATCTAAAATAGAATATAAATATATTCAATACTTAAAAATACAATGAATAACAAGAATAACGACTATAGACAAAAACTTAATGAAATAATTATAGCAAAACGACAAGAATTAGAACATAGGCAAAATAGACTTAACAATAATATATTCGCAGAAATTTGTCACAAATCTATAGTAGCATAAAGAAAGACTATTTTATATCTAGAAATACAAATAAATAACTTAGAATATAAACTACAACATAATTTATAACTGAATAAAGAGGAATACGCAATAGATGAAAAAACATACGAAAATTATGACGGATTAAAAATAAAGATAATATTTTCTAATATAGGAAGAAGATATAAGAAAATAGGTGACAATATAAGTTTAATGTTAGAAAAAGAAACGGTAAAACTAGAAGATAGTTTAACTGCTATGATAAGAATAACAAAAGAAAATGAAGAAATAGATAGAAAAACAGAAATTGAAAAAATAAAACAACAAGCAAAAAAGGAAGTACAACAATTAGAATAAGTAAAAAATACTAAAATAATAGAGCTAGCAATATTAAAAGAAATGTATGAAATTAAACAAAAAGAAAAAGAACAAAAAACAAAATTAGAAAATGAGATAATCAAATTTAAAGAAAAATTGCAATTACAAGATGAATTACACGAAAAAGAAGAAAATAGCCAAGATAATCTACCCGAAATAAGAATTGATGAAATAAACGACGACGATCTAGAACAACATTCGGAAACAAGCGAAACATATACAGAACTTTTAGCAAACATAGATAATACAAAAAATTTAGAAGTAAATACAGAAGACGCAGACATGGACAAAAAACCTAGCACATCAGGAGTAAAAAACCCAAAACATTTTAATCCAAAATATTATAATGAAAATTATGAACAATATGATAAAGAAAAAACTACCTGGGATAAAAGATTAAGTAAAAGATGGACGCCTAAACCAATAACTGGACAACATGATTTTTTAGATTTAGACTGTGTAGCAGATATAAATAAAACAATCCAATTATGGATAGAATACATATCAAAACAATTAATAGATAACAAGATAATAATAACAGAGGCACCAGAATACATAGAAAGAACACTTATAGGAACAGTAAAATTATGGCTACAAAATTTAACAAGTTATTAGTTCTGCAATCTGAAGTTTGTGCAACTATCTCTTAGGAGTATTTTGTAGAAATATGATTTCACAAAAGTAGTCTTTGTAACTAAGTACATGTGTTCTAAATGTACGAAACTTTATAACTCCTAAATTTTAGTAGCATTATTTTTAAACACAACTATAACAGTGTTTTATGAAAATATAGTTTCATAATAATAGGTCTTGAAACTAATTTATGAATGTGTGTTTTTAATTTATATAAATTATTAATAACTAATTTTTTGCACAATTATCTTGAACACTTATCCTTACATAAATCTCCATATTTTCTCTAAAACATTGAAATTGATTTAATTTGAAATTAGTAGATCAAAATTTGAGTTATGAAAATTTGATTTTCTTAAAACAAAAATTGGCTTTACTAAAGTAATTATAAAAAATTGTGCAATGACCTCGTGGCCATTTGTGTGTTTTTATATACTTTTACTGTTTTGCCTCTACCCATGGCTTTCTTGTTGTATTCAAGAGAGTTTCGTAGGAGTTTTTCTCTTTTGGAGGTTTTTGAAGTGGAAGAGTTGACTTAAGTCAACATCCGGAGAACCTAACGTCGCATGAGATTTATGTTAGTTCCATCAACCCTTGGAAAGGCCATTTTGGGATAGTGGCATGGTTGGTTTGGACCCCAAGGCTGCCACCAAACCTGCCTCCCTGGTCCACCCGAGCTCCTAATAATCGTCTCTCTCGTCCTGACCTTAGACACCGCCCCTAGATGGAGAAGTTGTTACTGCAACAGGTCTCGTTGGATGTGGAGCAAGTACAATCTTCCCTCGTCAGGCACATTCTCTAGACCAATGATCAAACTCTCCACATTCATACCAACCTTACGAAGATAAGTTTGCAAAATAACAGGCACCACGACCTGAAGCACCTAACTGCGAACCCTTTAAACTTTGACCCATACAAGCATCACTGTGATTGTACCAGTCACCCTCTGAAGCGAGGCCTAAACATGCCGGTTGGATTGACCCTGCTGAAACCACCGACGAGGTCTATCATATGAGTCCTTGGCCTAGAATGGGACCCATTATAGCTACCCTGATGCCGAGTTGTCTTATCCTTACCCCTGTGGGCCTCGCAACAGAGCTTCTCTATAGTACATGCATGGTTAACTACATTTAAGAAAGAATGGCCCATTGAAACCATGATATCAGTCTCAATCCGCAGCTGAATCCTCAATCCATGGACAAATAATCGAACCTCTCATACTCTGTAGGCAATATCATTGTAGCATGGCGGAAAAGCTCGTGAAACATGTCTCATACTCCGACACAGTCATGGAGCCCTGCTCCAACCTCGAGAACTGATCACAAGGTCTGTCTCTGACACTCCATGGAATAAACCTGGCCAAGAATACCACTCAACCCATGAAACTGACAACGACCAAGCTGTCCTAGTCACTAAATAAGAATGTCGTCACTGCCTGGATGGCCCATAGAGATGATATGCAGTGAAGTTGTTTCCTCTCAACTCCACTAGTCCCAAAGTGTATAACCGCTTATGGTAAGTCGTGAGAAACTCAAGGGCATCCCCTTTAATCACTAGAAAACCTTAGAGGTGTCAGTATCGAGAACACTCCGAGCATCTTCTGCTCCTTAAGCGGCATAGCTCTAACCACAATAACTGACTGGGCAGTGGCGGGTGTTGGTGGAACCTTGACATGTGGAGCCGTTGTGGCAGGTTGACCCTGTCACGACTGGTTTCCGAGTCATGATGTCACTTACTATGACCCACTAGTAGGTAAGTCTACCCATACCCAAAATGATAATTAGTGAATATAAGGGTAGAGCTAAACATAAATTAACACTATCAATAAAAATAAGACAGAAACAAAAGCAAACCAAAACCTATATACAATAGAATCCTTCCAGAACCTGGAAGTCACGACTACATAGTTGTCTAATATGAACAAATATAAGTCCCAAAAGTGGACCAGACCTAGCCGTCTCAAAGGCAAACAACTAGGTAACATATATATACAGAAGGAGACAAGCTGATCCAGGATGCCAAGTGCTCACCCTTGTGTCCAATCCCCAAAAGTTGTAAAAAATGGCACGAACCATCACCGTTGGTAGCTAGTACTATGAATTGCATCACAAGAAAGATGCAAAGTGTAGCATGAGTACCAAAACAAAGGTACTCAATATGCATCAAAGGCTAATTGTGCAAGAAAGGTAAAATCACTATGAAAGATAGAATCTAGACACAAATAAAGGTCAAAATGGATATGAAATAAAGCACATGAGCATACCGAAAGTAAATCTAAGTACAACTAAACTAAACCTAACTGGACCCCATAAGCCTAGAAGGTACACTCGTAAGCAAATTTAAATCAAGCCCAAACACCCCATAAGCTCAACAGGTACACAAAATAACTTAGTCTACTTAGAGAAGAGTACTACGAACCAAAAATTAGGCTCTCAGCCTAAGTAACTGTCATAACTAGTCAATTCACAGCTCAGCTAGCAAGAGTGACAGTCAATTTAGACCGCCCCGCGAACTAGTCCACTCACAGCCCAGCTAGCAAGAGTGACCTCGGGGCATGTGGACTCTAAAGAGGATCTCAGGTATCAAGGCCGCCCAGCCAGTGAGACCACTCTCAAAGGCGTACTTCGCGCAGCTAGCAGGAGTGACTAGAGAGTGTGTCAACTCTGAAAAGGATCTCAAGCAGGCGTCCACTCACAAAGGATCACAAAAGGCTCCAAGCCCGAAACACTCCAATCCCGAGAAAGCACATAGCCTCCAGTAACGCACAGGAGTCATAGAGATAGAGAAAGAAGGTCGAAAGTCTACAAAGCTGTGAAAACACCTAGGCTAAGGCTCATACTATCAAATCCAAGTCTGTTATTTCAGTATACAAGGATATAGTCCGTTCGAGAAGACGTCAGAGACAAAAATAAAGCTACAAGGCTCGCGAGTCTAAGTCAACACTAGTATATCCTAGACTAAGGCTGACCATGCTTCAAATAAAAGTAGCAACACAAGTAATTCACAAAGCATACAAATAACACACATGAAACCCCAACTAGCATCGTACTACCCCCAAAATAGTGGCGATTAATCCTAAAACATGGTATCTGTGAAGAGAAATAAGAAACTAAGTGCATGCCCTTAATTCACTTTAATCAACATGAATTTGCAATTTCGATCAGTTTTATAAGGAAAGGAAGTCATAGCCTACCTGTAGGTTGTCTGCGCGTTCTCTAAATCATAAGGCTGGAATTTTTCTTTTACGAACAACCTGTGAACACTGAGACACCATCAAACAATTATGCAAATATTTAACAATTCAGCCAAGGCAACCTATAAACTCACAAATTCACTTCACACGAAAGTTCTCTAGCAGCTTCCAATCACAAACCCAAGTAGCCACAACCTCTACGATCAACTAGGACTTCAGATCACTGAAATCGGAGCTCAGACGGAGAAGAAATCGCCAAATAAAAATCCAACTAAGGCTGAAAATCACGACCAAGCATTCATTAAAAGATATGTCGATGACCTCTTAAACTATTGCTAACGTCGCTTAAGCGACATGACTCAGAGAGGCGTGCCTCACTTTTGCGAGCTTCTAACCGCAAAAGTTAGACCATTGTCGCTTTAGCGACAACCGTCTGGCTGGTTGTCCTTGCTTAAGCAGAGTCGTGTTTGCAAAAGCTATGTTCTCTTAATTAAACCTAGGGGCACAAAAGTGGTTGCACCAGAACTCAAGCACCAGAAATTTTAGCAAAGTCCCTTGTATTGAAGATAAAGGAAACTAAAGATATGGAACAAGTTGAACAACCTGGTCCAATCAACGTGTACAACAGAGTTGGGGTCACTCTAGGATTATCTCACTTATATCGACTAGATTGATACTTCTTGTACTAGTTGAAGTTGACTAGGATTAAATTATTCATATTCGCAATATTATTATAGTAGTAATAAATATTGTAGTAGGACTCTAAGTATAACTAACTCATGACTCTACAATTATAGTAGTAATAGGTATTGTAGTAGGACTTTAAGTATAGCTAACTTAGGACTCTACAATTTTCACCCTATATAAGGAGAATGTACTCAACAATTATAATCTTTAATATAATCCTTGATTTCTCTAATCTTTACATGAGAATTCTACCACCGGGCTCTGTCGAGGGCTCGGGATTGGTTTGGAACCCCATGCACATAAACGAGATATGTAAACCAATAAAAATTAACAACCCAGACTTAATAGAGTAGTCAGAACTTCCATACGAGGTCGTCTTCACATAATATGGGTCCCACACCCAACTCTATCTAAAGCCAAAAATTTACAAGGAGGATTGGAATTAGTCTGGAAGACTCGGGATCCAAATGAAGGCTCGTTTTAGACCAAACTCAACATTCCAGAGCTAAGCGCGCTGACATAATTCTCATCTGAGCTCATTTACTCAGAATGTTGATTAAAGTCAAACTTAGGCCTTAACTTGAAAGTTGAAAGGCCTAATCGCACAGACTCGAACTAAAAACCTTGGAAGTCATGTTGGCCATAATACTAGCCAAAAATAGCCCTTCTAGAGCCGATGGAATCGTCAAAATTGGATTTTGAGGTCATATTCTTGAAATTTTGATCAAAGCTGACTATTTAAGGTTCAAAATCTCCAAAACACTAAAACTTGCATAGAAACCAAACGAATGACCAAATGATCAAACTCTCAGTCCTAGCATGTCATAAACAACTTGGAGTCGCTATAGAAACACTCTAAATGATGAACAGGAGACATAAATAGATAAATGACATGGAGGTCATTACAGACCCTACGATGCTGATGCAATTGGAGCTGAGGCATACTGCATACCTCTTAATACTTCAAGTAACTGGGTAATGGCCGTCTACAACTTGGGAACCATTATTGGTCTAGGTGGTGGTTGGTATGGCCCCGATCCTACCGACTAAGGAGGAATCCATTAGCTTCGGAGTCCTCTGTCTATCACAAGTTGGTGCTTTAGCCTTGACACAACGTCGAGGTCTTCCTCTACCCCGATCTTGGACTCTATATGCGGGCCTAAGTGGATTAACCCACCACACAACCGCGCATACGAGTCATCCTGGGAAAAAGAATGAAATAAGTGAGATTCCAAGGAAATCAATAAGACAAAAAATGCACGATAATGATATAAAAGAGAGAATCATCCTAATGATGCCTTGTAGCCTCCCGAAGATAGGATACCAATTTCTTTGCACCAATCCTTAGGTTTCTACTCGACATTAACTATGTACAAGTATGACTGATGAACATGGGGCTTTGATACCAACTTGTCACAACCCGATTGCATAGGTCATGATTGATATCACATATCAGGACACTTCATCAAATACTAAGTGCCAACGATTGTTAGTCAGTAATATAACCCAACGAAATGAGTTGGGGTCGAATCCCATAAGGAGTGGTACGTGTTTGAGAATCAAAAGCAACGTACGAATATGTCCAAGTCAATCATATGTAAAGTCATTTAGGAATAAAAGCATACTTCAAATTAAAGGTAACACAACTGTCAAATATGGGGGGTTTTGGTTTTAACTATCAGCTACAACAACAACAAATAACACAAATTAATAAGTAATGAGACGGGTTCTTGGGATGTGATTGGATTATAGGCTAAGGTAGACAAATGGGTAATTGCAATTGTTAATAAATAGTTGTAAATCAGTGAATAAGCTAGACTTTAGTAGGGATAAACTTTCTCTCGAACAATTTACCCCGAATCAAGTTGGTTTCTCTTGAACACCAACAATCAGCAATTTAGAATAACCTACGCTTTAGTCCATTCACTCTCTCGAGCTGAATGTGTGGAAAAAGATTTAGGTTTCACTTACTCGAGCTGATCCCATGACAACCCAATACCCACAGACCATCAATTCAGTAATCTTGGTTTTAAAATCTCTCTCTCAAGCAAGCCAAAAACACGAAGGTAAAATTGCATTTGCAACTACAACCCTTTAAATTAAATAACAATTACTGATTGAAATCACTTCTAAACAACATTTAAACAATCAATTAGCAATACCCATAAGATAAATCAACTCATAATCACATAATCACACCCCAAGAATTGGGGTTTTAGCTAAACATCATAAAAAGATAGAAATCATTACCAAATTGTGTTTCCATCAATTGGGTAAGATTAATTTTCTTTACAAAGGTATAAGTTGAAGAATCTCAAAGACCCACTTCCAATTTCTCAAAAATGGAAAACTTTAATTCTTCAAAGCTAAGGAAAATATTGTCTCAATGCTCTCCGTTCAAACTCTAAAATTACTCTAATCAATGTTCAGAATAAAATTTTGATATTATACATATTGTTTGAAAATGTATTTATAGTCGCCAAAAAATCTGCTGCGAGAGCCATTCGGCACAGTAAGTCGGGATCGCCAATCAACTCGGCGATCCGCCCTTTTGCTCAGTTCCATCGCCTTTTTGCTTTAGCCTTTAGCATCCTCAAGTTCTGTAACTTTGGACGATCCAACACAACATCGCAGAACCGTTCGGTGACACGCCGACTGCTCATTTCTCTCGCCAACTTGATTTTCTCCTTCTGGGCATGACACACTGGAACTTTAGGCGAGGTAATAGCCACTCGGTGACTCGCCCAATGGATTAGGCGATCAACATGCCTTCTTTTCTTCGTTTTTTCAGCTGCCTTGTTCCATTTTGCCCATTAGTGTCCATGCTTTGTTCCTCAATCCAAATACCTGAAAAACAAGGATGTTACATCAGTTATTGGCATAAAATAAGCATTTGAGGACACTAAACCTATCCAAATAAAGCCCTAAATAAGTCCAAATTGTGGACTCATCTACACCCCCAACTTAAACTTTTGTTTGTCCTCAAGTAAAACTCAAGTTCAGCAGTTCAAAAAGGATGTCTCAAGCAGTGCTGCACAAGACTCAATCATGAATGCACACAAAAAGACTCAACCTACTCATGCAAGGATCAATTTTGCACTCAAAGATTCAAGTTGTGACTCACCATTACCAAAGATTCTCAAGCTCACAATACTTGCTTCAAATGCAAGTTCAAACTCAACAAAGGTACTCAAATGCCCTCACACAAAGAATGATTCCCTATTCACACACAATGGTTCAACAATTAATAGCTCCGGAGTCACAATCAATACTCACACTCACAAAGATGAACACAATGCATGATTCCACCCTTAGGTTTGCTCGTATTTTCCAATCAACACTTGTTTTAGCTCACTCAAGATAAAAAAAAAGTCTTTACAAGGCTTGTGCGGGGTTGAGTGCAAAGGTATGGTCAGTTAGTCTCAATGGCTATAATCCTCATGAAATGTGGTATGAACAATTCTTTCTTCCCTTTTCTTTATCATTTTTCACTCCTGCTCAAAAGTCACCCATTATTCACTTTCCATGGACTATTGGACACCCTTTTTTTTTTGCATTTTCACTACTTTATTCCACAAGTTTTTTTTTCTTTTACTTTTTCTTTTTCATTTTTTTCTTTTTTTTTTTTGTATGGAAGGGTTCCATCTTTCTCAAAACTATGGGTCAAAGGGGACTTCTTTGCATTTCTTGATTTACCTTCTCTTTTCACCATACCCCCAACTTAGGCTTTTGGCCTAAGTTGGCTATTTAAACAAACCACAAATCATGAGGATTAAGGGTGAAGGGATAGAGAAAGGTCACAATTTGCATCAAGTTTCTTCCAAGAAAAAGGTAAGGCTCAAAGGGTGTTCAAGCAAGGATCACACACTCACAAGGTTGGCAACAAAAGAAGTATAATGTCAAATTATTTCACGCTCTTTAAAGTTGCCTAAGTTCATTTCAAGAGATTGCATCACTTAGTCAACCGGACCAACAAGACAAATTCTAAGTGTCATCACACATGGTTCATGGTAAGCTCATCACACATGGTTCACGGTAAGCTCATCACACATGGTTCACGGTAAGCTCATCACACACAAGACATTGACACTAATGTCAAACAAGACTCCACACTCTCGATAGTGTGTAATGTTCATCACAAGAGACTCAATTTGATAATTGGCTAGTCACAACGAGATGCAAAAAGTCCACATATTACCTATGCAACTTCATTTGGTCTCATCGTAGCCGCACATTCATTTTTGTTTGATTATAAGCACTACTCAAGTCAACGGTATTGATCAAAACTGATACTCAAATTTGCAACAGAATAGCCATATTCAAACACAAATAAGAGATGGCACATTTTTCGGAAGGGTCCAAAAATCATTTACAATTAAAGCAAGGAGCCACAAGCTCAAACATCTACAAAAACAGTGCGAAACACAATTTATAGCTCAAAAACCCAAATATATAGACAGAACAATATTCACAAAAGGTGGGCGTCACCCACCACAAAATAAAAGTTATTTATCCTCAAATGCAAGCAATAAAGTATCCAAAAGTCAATAAAAATAAGACAGAGAGGGAGGTAAAGTGGGATTCTATCGAAACAGTCGCTACGTCTGTCGGGGAATTAGTGCTTGGGGTACCACTCTGAACCTAGGCATCAATACCTGGAGTCGCATCCACAGTATCACCAGCTCCACTGGGGTCAGCCAAAGGCATATCTGCCAAAGAGGTTTGCACAGCTGTATCGATCATGGCCTCCTTAGTCTCTTTAAGGCCCTCGTAAGAAACCTCCTCAGCAACCCCAAGCATCTCCTCATCTGTCTATGCCTCAGACTCGAGATCAGCTGCCTCCTCAACTCTAACCTCATCTACGATGGTAGCCGAAGGCATATCTGGCTCAATTGGCATATCTGGGATCTCCACCGTCCCAAAAATCATGGACATATCGGTGGACTTCAGCTGGTACATATCTCTCCCCAGTATAGCAATGTCGGTCTTTAGAGCCGTCACCTCCTCAGTAGCCCCTTGGCCAAGCTCACACACCGTTATTCTAGCTGCAAGGGCATCAATAGCAGCGCTCAAGAGTGTCACAGCTTCAACAAAGGTTGTCTGAATCATTCCCTGAATTGAGGCCTCAGTATGGCAGCATGACGATTGGTAGAATGGGCTAGCTGCCCCATCCAGAGTAATGCAACCTGAGTGAGCAGGGGTCGGGAAACAGCAGCAGCAGATTTGGGAGGCAATGTAGCAGCAGGGAAACTAGGGTTATCAGATGGAACATCACTAGATGTACCTGAAGGCCCAGGGGCCAGAGTAGGAAAATATTCCTCTACAAGTAATGTGTATGTGTCCACAACCCGGGAAGAGTCCATTGGGGAAGCCTTCTTCTTCTCTACCTCATATTTTAGATATTCCACCTCGATTCTCCGGATATCAGTAGAAGATATGGGAATCACTTCCACATCTCTTCTCATCTCTAGGAACCCGAGCCCGTCTGCACAGCTCGATGATCAACACCGTAAAGGGAGGGAAGTATGGAGCTGCTTGGCCCGCATGAGCATCTCCTTTGCAATGATCATCCCCAAGTTCAGCCTTGTCCCCACAATGATGCAACCTAGGCATGCTGCTTTGGCGTGGCGGAGAATAGACTCATTTTGAGGGGATGATCGTGCTGCTGATGAAGCCAAACCAATACCTTGCTGCCACATTTAGGTCCTTCTTTTCAATAGTTGCTCCGACCTCTAACCACTTGGGAGTGCCATCTAATATCAACGGAGCCAACCACTTCTTCATGCTCTCCAACATTTTTGTCCTGATCTTGTATTAATAGTCATCATTAAGTCTCGTAATGCATTCTAAGACGGCATTGATTACAACAAAATCACACTGAACCCTCTTTCCCCCGACAACTACGTAGTCAACCGACTTGAATTTTGTTGCCGGCTTCTTCCCTTGTGGTACCAGTGCTCCGTAGGCAGTGTAGAACTCTCGAATCCAAATAGGAATGTAGGGACCTCAGGGTCGAGTGAATGACTGGAACTTTAGGCAACTCATTATCTCCGGGTACCTGCTAATAACCCCATCAGTGGACAACCTCTTTTATTCGATAATGGTCCTCAGCCCCTCGGTCTTCAGTCAGTTCATAGACTTGGAAGGAGGACCATGTACTGGTTGTACTAGGACCATAACTTATACTGGAGCGGGAGGAGGAGTAGTGGTGTCCTGATGAGTACTGATCCTAGATGGATCATTCATCCTTTTGGATAGCAGCTCTGCCCTCTGTGCTGCTAGTGACTCATCCTCCTCAGGCGCATAAGTTGCACCCTGATTCTCATGGTTTTCACCCTCACTCTCAGAAGTGGTGAGGTGAGCAGCGTAGATACTATCACTGTCGGAGCTGGCCTCCGGTGACACAGGTGCCTTCCCTTTGCTCTTTTCTTTCCCACCAGTTGTGGGAAGTTTGGTGGCCTTTGTCCTAGATGCAGTTGCATCCTCACTGATTTTTATCCCTTTGGCTCTCTTGCGGGGCGGCATGTCACTACCAGAAACCTTTGGTCTAGCCATGTCTGCAAAAGCATCAAAAAAAGTTAGACACAATTCAAGCAAAAGCACAAAAAAGTAGTTGCAGACAAACTCGCTGAATTTCTTTGGCGAGCTAGATCGGGCTCGCCAAAAGGATTGGCTCAAAAAGTTCTCAGACAAATGGCATGTCAGCGATGTGAAGGACCTTTCGCCGAATCACCAACAACATTCGGCGAGCAAAGATCAACCTGCTGAAAGCTACAGTGCATTTAAGGATTAGGGGAGCAGACAAAGGGCGATCAAGGAAGACCTTGGTGAGTCGCCGAGTGCACTTGGCGAACTCAGGCTTCTCGCCGAAAGTTACAGAACCTATTTCAAGATGAAGCATAAAATTAAAGGCGATCAGGGGAATCTCGCCGAACCGCCGAGTGGTTCGGCGAGCTCGCCCAGCTCGCCAAACGACCCAACGTCCCTACTTTCAACCCCAACTTCCCAACTTCAACCTCACAGCCCCCGAAAACAAAATCAAAACATGCATTCTTACAATTAATCTAAGACCCTCTACACCCATGCCCCTGGGATACTCAGACTTCTCCCGGTTTGGCCAAATTTGGCCATTTGATGACTTTTTCCTTTAAGAATGATGTCAATCGCTCTATCATTGGGCAAATTACATCATTTGGCACAAATGCGGGTTAGTTAGACTTCACCCAACTAGACCCAACAACATGCAAGCACAACCCCACAATTTTAATCAATTTTAAAGCATGAAAAACTCGGGAATTCAACAATATAAGCATTACAGACATGATATTCAAATTAACACAGGCACACATATATATCATTACGATCAGAGAGGCCCAACACACATTACTAAGACAAAATCAATTGCAAATGAGTAAAAATTGCTAAAAATGAATTCGGGGCTCGGAAAACCAACCTTAGATGCTGAATAAATACTTTGAAATGCTAGGCGGCAAAGTAATCCAACTCCGACCATAAATCCGACGACTAAAATATGATAAAAATGCAAGGAATATAGAAAATCTTGTGCGGGTGTGAGTTTGGGAAGTTCAAAAGTGAAATAGTTTTAACTTTTGAACCTTTGGCTTTAAAAACCGTCCAGTTCTCGCCCATTCGGCTACATTAGTCTTGCTCGCCGACCCACTCGGCGACACACTGAATGGGCACTTTCCTCACCGATTTTTACAAGACCTCCAGTTATTGTAGAGGTCTAAACGACGAATAAAGTCGTGATCGCCGACCTGGTCGGCGATTCGCCAATATTCTTCTGGGCTCACTGAGTTTTACAGACTCTAATTTAAACATGTCTTGAGTCCAACGGTGGTCCAAGGCGGGCTCGCTGACCATTTCGATGAGTCGCCGACTAGACTTTTGGCTCACCAACCTGCACTTTTCAAACACCATCCACACTTTGACCTGCATAATAAACACACCATTATTTCAAGCTTAAAAAGAAAGCAAATAAAACTTGGGTTGCCTCCCAAGCAGCGCCTTAGTTAACGTCGCGGCACAATGTAAGTCCACACTTAACCTCATTTTTGGGGTTGGCCAAATTATCACTAAGCAAACCTACTTGTTGTCTCGGGTTTAGATGTGGCGAGACATGACCAATTTGGGTCTCCAACTGTTTGATCTAGACGTAATGAGAGGTAATTGTCTGGCTAAGGGTCGACACATCTTCTTTCATTTCTTTCAAAATCTTATCTGACCCCTCAACTTTGTTGAGGATACGAGAAAGCATATCCTCAAACCGGTCACCTTCCGAATCCTTTGGCTTTTGATGTTCGTGGGGAGGCACATACCTATCCTTCTCCCCATCCTTCCATTGGGATTTTGATCCCTCTACTCTCGATCACGATCATTCCAACCTTCAACTCTGTTCTAACTTTGGTTACCACTCTGCCTCGGGTAGTTTGGATGGTAATAACCACCTTGGTTGGCTAGGAAATTCACCTCTTCATTATATAATGCTTAAAACTTGGCTTCTTCGGGATTCACACACCCAACACCCATGGCATTGACACTTCGAGCACCAGCTCCCATGACATTTTTAGACAAAATGTCAAGTTGTGTCATGATCTTGGCCATGTTTTGGTCCCTCTCATGGTCTTTTTCCATCTGCTCTTTGGTCAATTTAAAATTGAGTGGGGAAACCTAATCTTCACGGGTGTACCAAGCCCGATTAATTATGGTCATGCCATCCAAGAGCTGAGTTGCTATCACATAAGGTTGCTGCATCAAACCTCCAGGAGAAACTTGGTCAGTAACACCCTTGTTTACCGAATCAAGACTTTGGTAAAAATACTGCAGCAACACATTGTCAGGCAAGCCACGAGTTGGGCATTGGAGCACCAACTTCTTGAATCGCAGCCAAGTTTCATGAATTGGCTCGCCCTCCAGATGCTTGAAGCTTTGAATGTTGTCCCGAAGGGTCATCATCTTCAAAGGAGGGAAAAATTGCACTTGAAATGTGGTGACCAACTCCTCCCACGTAGTGATTGATTCAATTGGCAATTCAGCCAACCACTTACATGTTTCTCCCATCAAAGAGAACAGGAACAATCACAACCGAACCGACTCTTGGGATATGTTCTTGAAGGACAACGGTCCCCAAACATCCACGAAGTTTCTAATATGCTCATGGGGATCCTCATAAACCAAACCACCGAACAGCCCCTTCAATTGCAAGAGCTACAACATAGTACTTGTGATATGGAACACCGCGTTCCCTTCGGTCGGAGGCAAGCAAATGGCACCAATTTCACCCATAAGATGTGGGTCATTAGCATTAGGCTCATTGACATCGTTGAGGTTTCCGATGTCATCTTGGTGGCCTACTTGGCTACCATTGCTTCCGTTCACACTCATACTTCTTGTTTCACAACAGAAACAAGCAAAACAAAACTAAAATTAAGTAAGTTCAACTATGACTAACAAGAACAAAATTCATCTTAACTAAAGATTCTCAACGAACACCACTCGGCAGCGGATCCATTTTAATTTCACGTATCAGGACATTTCATCCAATACTAAGTGCTAGCGATCGTTAGTCAGTAATATAAACCAACTAAATGAGTTGGGGTCGAATCCCACAGAGAGTGGAACATGTTTGAGAATCAAGAGCAAAGTACGAATATGTTCAAGTCAATCATATGTAAAGACATTTACGAATAAAAGCATACTTCAAATTAAAGGTGAAACAAGTGTCAAATATGGGGGGTTTCAGTTTTAACTATCAACTACAACAACAACAAATAACACGAAATAACAAGTAATGAGACGGGTTCTTGGGATGTGATTGGATTATAGGCAAAGGTAGACAAATGGGTAATTGCAATTGTTAGTAAATAACTGTAAATCAGTGAATAAGCTAGACTTTAGTGGGGATAAAATTTCTCTCAAACAATTTACCCCGGATCAAGTTGGTTTCTCTCGAACACCAACAAACAGCAATTAAGAACAACATACACTTTAGTTCATTCACTCTCTCGAGCTGAACGTGTGGAAAATGATTTAGGCTTCACTCTCTCGAGATGAATGTGTGGAAAAGGATTTAGGATTTACTCTTTCGAGCTGAACCCATGACAACCCAATACCCACAGACCATCAATTCAATAATCTTGGTTTTAAAACCTCTCTCTCGAGTAAGCCAAAAAAACGAAGGTAGAATTGCATTTGTAACTACAACACTTTAAATTAAATAACAATTACTGATTGAAATCACTTCTGAACAACATTTAAACTATCAATTAGCAATACCCATAAGCTAAATCAACCCATAATCACACCCCAAGAATTGGGGTTTTAGCTAGACATCATAAAAAGATAGAAATCGTTACCAAATTGTGTTTCCATTAACTGGGTAAGATTAATTTTGTCTTTACAAAGGTCCAAGTTGAAGAATCTCAAAGACCCACTTCCAATTTCTCAAAAATGGAAAACTTCAATTCTTCAAAGCTAAGGAAAATATTGTATTAATACTTTTAGTTCAAACTCAAAAATTACTCTAATGAATGTTTAGAATAATTTTTTGATATTAAACATAATGTTTGAAAATGTATTTATAGTCGCCAAAAATCTGTTGTGAAGGGCCATTCAGCGCAGTAAGTCGGGATCGCCGATCAACTCGGCGATCCGCCCTTTGGTAAGTTCCATCTCATTTTTGCTTTAGCCTCCAACATCCTTAAGTTTTGTAACTTTGGGCGATCCAACACTACATCGCGGAACCATTCGGCTACACGTCGACTCCTCCTTTCTCTTGCCGACTTGATTTTCTCCTTCAAGGCATGGCACACTGGAACTTTAGGCGAGGTAATAGGCACTCGGCGACTCGCCCAATGGATTAGGCAATCAACATGCCTTCTTTTCTTCGTTCTTTCAGCTACCTTGTTCCTTTTTGCCCATTAGTATCCATGCTTTGTTCCTCAATCCAAATACCTGGAAAACAAGGATTTTACATCAATTATTGGCACAAAATAAGCATTTGAGGGCACTAAACCTATCCAAATAAAGCCCTAAATGAGTCCAAATTGTGGACTCATCAATGATAGCACCTACTGTAATTCACCAGTAGGTAAGCCAACTCATAATCCATAATGACAAGTAACGGGTATGAGGGTAGAAACGAAGAAAGGATAATCCATTTGACAGAAATAATTGGAGAATAAGGCGCAAGCAACATATATACATAAAATAAAAGATCTCTCCTAGAACCTTGAAGTCATAAGTATAGAGATACTACAAAACGAGTATAACTCCCAAAAGTGGACCAAACATATACCGATTTGTCTCAAAATACAAAAGACTAGCCAAGCTACATAGAAGGGGACAACTATGATCCAAGATACCATAAGCTCACCCTCGTCTCCAAATCTCGCAGTAACTAGCTCAAAATCAATGCTAATTGGTGGTGTTCGGGCATGCATCACGAAATAGATGCAGAGTATAGCACGAGTACCAAATCAATAGGCTTCCAGTAGGCATCAAAGGCTAACTAAGCAAGAAAAGTAAAGAATATATGAAAGGTGAGAATTAAACACAATAGAGGCCAAAGAGCAGAAATCTAACATAAATGCAACGAGTGTAGAAAAGAACTGAAATGAAACAAGTAAAATAACTAACTAAAACCTAATTGGACCCCATAAGCCAGAAGATACACTTCTGCGCAAGTTAAAATAAAAACATGAACAGACCCCATAAGCCCGATGAGTACACAAAATAACTATAACAATTGATAATGGAACTCAGTAAATCCAGAACCATAGACTGTGTAACCTAGCCTCAAACCACAAATAGGCCTCCCAAACTAACCAATAGAGCCAAGACGATAGATATCAACTTTGTAGAGTATAATGAGCCCAAATCACGAACTGCGACTGGAAATCATATAACCATACCTTGAATCTGCGAGCAATAATAGAGCAATATGACCAAATCATTGCGACTAATGATAGAGCAATGTGACTAGACCTTGAATCTGCGACCATAGAAGTTGATGTGAAGGATCTCATGTCAAATCATCATCATAGTGCCATTATAAAATGACATCCACTCCCAAATAGTCAATACAATACTCCAAGTGCGAACCAAATCCAATCCCTAACCACCTAACAAAGCTCGATATCTCAATCGTAAACCACATGGCAATATAAGTAGGAAGTTACTGATAGAAGGTCATCAAAGATGATTTACCGCAAAATTAAGGATCATTCTATCAAACTCAAGTCTGCTACATCACTCTATAGGGAGCTAAGTCGTCCGAAGCAATTTCAAAGGAAAACTAAGGCCTATTCAGTCCAAAACCAGCAAATTAAAGGAAAACACTAGTCTACTCCTAGACTAAGGTCAAACATGCTTCCAACAACAACCATAAACAACTATAATATATGCCACAAGGTAAGAGTGATCGAAACAAAAGAAAAAAACTAGCCAACATTCCTGAAATACCCGAAATAAGCCTAAAACATGATTTCTAGCTAACTAAAAATGATCAACGAACTATCCAACTAAATTCACGCAAATCAACATGCATTACATTCTTAGGCTCAATCTAAAGGACGAAAATCCATAGCCTACCTCAAAGTTGACTACGCGCACCAAATTAGAATTCTAGAGCATTTACCTTCTGAACGCGCCCATGCTATCAAAAATAGAATCACAACATCAAGATGATTGTTTAGATACCAAAATCACAACATTTCGAGACAGACCCAAAATTGAGTAAAAAATAGAAACGTGGGACCCATATCGAGAATCCCAAAATTAACTCTACCAAAATGTCCATTTAAGCTCCCTAAACTTATATCCCAAAACGGGACGCAATTCATGGATCGAAACATAACAATTCAAGGATATGCATAAAATCACCATTAAAGCAAGAAAAAAATAAAGTAGGCAAGGCAGCTCCTTCGCGGTGTAATTTACCTTAAATAAGCAATCCCCTACACTTCTTAAACACTCCAACGCGTTGCTACATCTTTTCGGGCGCACATGACTAGAAATCACCTAGCTTGGACACTCACAACTCAAGAAATTGAAGAATGAAGTTTCTTCCCTAAAGTTGTTTGCAACTAATCTTTTTTTCATTTAAATAAAAGATAGTCTGAATGAATATCGCTAACACGACAATGGGACCCACGATCACGGAGGTCCGCTAAGCTAGGCCTTTGCGAATGCAAAAGGCAAAACTCCAGGCCTTCATGAATGCAGCTGAGGCCCCACAATTGCAAAGACCAAATCTCTTGGCCTCCGCAAACACAAATTGCAAATTGGCCTACACCAACTGATGGACATCAATTGATTTTTGCCAATACCAAAATCCTCGATAGGGTGCTGGGGATTCGTTCGAAACCCTGTGTGTTCAATTCAGATATGTTTTCCCATCAAATTTGATATTCTAGACTGAACGGAGTCATCAAAACTTCCAATCGAGGTCATCTCAATAAAAAAGGGTCTTAAACACAATCCTCGTTTTAACTCAATTTCTCTAAGGGGGATCGAGATTAGCCCGGAAGCCTCGAGATTTATGTGAAAGGTCTTTATAGACCAAACTTGGCGTTTCAAAGCTAACAAAATCATCATAATTGCATTTTGAGGATATCTTCCTAAACTTTTGACCGAATTCAACCGTTCAAGTTTTAGAAACTCCAAATTACAAAACTTGCACAGAATCCAAATAAACAACCAGGTGATTGAACTATCATTTCCAATAAGTTATAAATGACTTGGGGTCATTATGAGCTGGGGCGGACCCACCCTTGACCAAGGGGTGTCAAGCGACACCCATTCGCTGGAAATTTACGTTGTATATAAATGTGAAATTTTAGTTTAATAAATATATATATAAATGTATTGAAACCTCTAGATACAAGTGAAGGGTTTAGAGCCCGTTTGGATTGGCTTAAAAAAGTAGCTTTTAAGTCAAAAATAAAAAAGTTAAACTTAAATGACTGTTAAGTCAAAAAATAAAAAGTAGGGGGAGGGCTATTTTTGGTTTTTAACTTATTTGGGAAAAAGGTCTGAAAAATACTCCAACTTTGGCCGAAATTGCTGTTACGATACCAAACTTTATGGAAGACCTTTTACCTCCTGCACTATTTAATAGTTTATTTTAAAGGTATATATGCCCACGTGGACACATTACTATTTATAATGATGCAAATATTTATGATGTCCACGTGGGCACATATACTTTTAAAATACACTATTGATAGTGCAGGGGGTAAAATGTCATTTCCAAAGTTTGGTATTGTTACAACAATTTCGGGCAAAGTTCGGATATATTTCAGACCTTTTTACCAACTTATTTTAAGTCATTTTAAATTTATTTTAATTTATTTTTAACCTTGCCAAACACGTCTAACTTATTTTAAGTTATTTTTATATTTTCCAAACATTTTCAGAAGTCAAAAACTGACTTTTTTTGGTAATTGTAAATTGTATTACCAGATACTTCAATGTGTACAAATTTGAAGCTTAGGACATGGTCGTAATCCCAAGTCTCAAAGCTCATCGCCCTTGGCTTGTGTATCCTCTATGCTTTTAGTTTTACTAAGTATAAAAATCTAGTCTATGCATTGCACTAACCAGTCTAGGAGTCATACTGCTTCTATAATGAATTTCTTGGATGATCTGCTTCGTAATCCCCTCAGTGTTTCTCTCCCTTTTTATGAAAAATTCTATAATTCCTCTCTTGCTAGTGTAATTAATAACTGTTGCTAGTGTCATTCTATACACTTCAACTTTTATTGTTTTCCTATCACTATGCATTATAGCCCATTTTGTCTCTTCATTCTACCCTGCACTACTCTTGTTGATGGATAGCCATTGAAGTAATTTTTGCCAGATTACATTTGCCACGGTACAAGTGAAAAAAAAGGTGCTGGTGTGTTTCAGGTTCTTCATTGCACAGTGAGCAAACTGAATCCGTGTGTATCGCCCATTTTTCTAGCTTGTCTTTGGTATAAGGTCTCCTTTGTATAGCCAAGTATAAAATGAATGTCCATTTAGGACTGCCCTGATTATTGCATATCATACGTCTCCATGGCACCTTGTTGAATTCCCCTCTAAGATTTTTGTACATATCCTTAATGGTAAATGTTTGTGCCTCCATGAACTCTGTCACTTGTAAGCCAGCTTCTGAGATCCAATGAACTGCTCGGAGAATTTTCCTCACAATCCAAGATGCTTATTTAGCTTGTTTTTCCCATGGTTTCCTATTTTTAATGTAGTAAGTATGGACCCAGACAATCCATAGCTTATCCTTTTTCTTAGATAAGTTCCACAAATGTTTGAGTATTGTTATTTTGTTCCACATATACACATCTATAATATTCAGGCCACCAACAACCTTTCAGTAGCAAATTGTTTCCCATGCTACAAGATCTTTCCCTTTAGCTTAAGTATCACCATTCCAGAGAAATCTTTTGCATATAGTTTCTACCTGACGCAACACTTTTTTTGGAAGGAGAAATATTTGTGTCCAAAATGCTTGAATGGATGTTAGTACACTCTGTACCAGCTGGAGCCTCCCTTCATAATATAGGAGCTTCACTGTACATATGTTGATCCTCCCCAAAATCGTATCTTGTAGTGGTTGGCATTGATTTACTGACTTTTTTTTGGAGCTCAAAGGACTCCAAGATACCTGAAAGGTAAAGAGCCTTTTGTGAAATTTGTATGTTGTAGTATCTGCTGATGAGTTTGTTCTGACACTACACCAAAATACACACAAATTTTTGCTTGATTTGCTATTAAACCTGATACTTTAGAGAACTGCTAAAAACATTCATATAGGAGGACAGCTGATTGGACATCTTATCTGCTGAACAAAAAAAGTTCATTAACAAAACTCAGTTGTATGATTTGTTGCTTATGGAATCTCAGATGGAACTTGAATTTGCTTTCAGCCCTCAGTAATTTCAGCAGTCTAGTGAAATACTCCACGGCCAGGATAAAAAGATAGGGGGATAAAGGATCTCCTTGTCTCACCTCTCTTTTTTCCTGGAATGTCCTGTTGGGACACCCATTTATCATTATAAAATAGGAGACTTTCTTAACACAACTCATGATCTATGTTATAAACTTTATAAGGATTCACATACCAGCTAGTACCTCTTCAAGGAAATGTCATTCCAAAGAGTCAGAAGCCTTCTTTCATATCAATTTTAAATATGCATCTAGGTGAAATCCCTTTCCTTACATACCCTTTAACTAGCTCTAGGCTTAGTATCACATTATCATTCAACATTCTTCCAAGTATAAAAGAAGCCTGACTAGGATCCACAAAATAACTCATTACAACTTGTAATCTATGTGTAAGCATTTTAGATATTATCTTGTATATGGTGGTACAACAAGAAATAGGTCTATATTCTCTGATGGAGCTAGGGTGATGTACTTTTGGAATTAGTGTTACAGAAGTCTTGATTACAAGGCCAACCATCTCATTTGTATGAAAAAATTGTAACACAACAAAAGTTACCTTATCTCCTGTTGTTGACCATGCTTGTTAAAAAAATTCATTGAAACCATCTCCTCATGGTGCTTTGTTATTATCAATTCCTTTAAGTGTTGTTAGGACATCATCAACAGTAAAAGATTGTATGAGTGAAAATTGTTGTGATTTGGTAAGCATAGGTCCATCTCTCATTGCTGCTAGTTGAATAGTTAGCATGGGTGAAGTTATTTGTCCTAATAGCTCCTTATAGAAACTCACAACTTCTTTAGTAATGACATCTGGATCCCTGATGATTGTACTAGATATCTTCCTTGGTGAGCATAGTGATTTGATCATGAGCTTTCCTACCTTTTATACTAGTAAAAAAATATGCAGTATTTGAGTCACCTAATTTGAGCCATTGCATTCGATACTTCTGCTTGTATATTGCCTCTTCAATCAAGCTCCATTTGGTTAGTTGTGCCCGTATATACTTCTCTTCATCAATCATATGCTGAGGGATATAGGTATTTCTCATTTGACTCTACTTAGCTAGAAGATCTCTTCTGAACTGTTAGACCTTGACTGTGACCCCACATATTACTTTTGATTTAGATGTTGTATTTCTCTCCTTACAGACTTCAAATTTTGCCACACCCCTTTCATTCCTCTATTTTGTCTCTGCCAACTTAATTGTATTTTGGTTTGGAAATCAAGGTGATGAGCTAAATAGTTATAGAATATAAATAGCTTCTTCCTTATATCTCTTTGTGTCTCCGCTATTATACTCAGAGGGGAGTGATCTAATAGTAGTGGCTCCATCACCATCACTTGTAATGGTGGCATTTTGACTACCCATTCATCATTAATTAGAGTTCTATCAATGTTGCTTAACACATGCCCATTAGTCCATGTAAATTTCCTCCTAACTATATGAAACTAAGATAGGTTACTGTTAGTCATGCAATCTCTGACTGCCACTTGTACTTGGCTACCAATGGGTCTATCCTCTGGTGTCAAATTGAATTAAAATCACCCATGATCAGCCATGGTTCATTGATGTGTGTGCTTAGATGTTTTAATGCTTTCCACAAAAACTCCTGGTACCTATGGTGTGCAGGCCATACACTATTGTGAACTGAAACTTGATATCACTTTGTTGCAAACCAACCATGCCATGTATATGTTGAACTAATGTTTCCACCATTGTGAACTTCACTATACTAGAATTCCACACCACCCAAATTCTACCTCTAACATCAATTGTAGCATTAGTGAACCACTCCCATCTTGACATTATTTTATTAACGATACTCCCAACTCTCTCTTTTCAAACTCTATGTTCGCAAATTGTTATAATATTTACTTTGTTCCTTCTAATGAACAATCTCAGCTCATTGTGTTTCACCTCTTGGTTGAACCCTCTAACATTCCATGCTACTAGCATAATTTATAAAGGGGGTTCAGGTGGTACCTCGATACTAGTACCCTATATTCTTCCACTATGTTGCCTTGTTTCATATGTATTGTCCTCATTAGGTGTAGTATCATCAAGCCTAGTGTACTAAGATTGCATTAACCTTTTCTTGGCTGCACTATGCCTCAAAATTTTCCATTCTCCTTAAGTCGCATTTGTGATGTTAATTTGTTGGCCTCTATCCTTATCCAGTTCTTTTCCTTCCACTATTGTATGTTTCCATTCCTTTCTTTGCCCTTGTACCTGACCTTTATTTGGTGGGGTTGATGCTGGTTTGGCTAAACAAAAATGTCCTACTTGTAAGCATTTTTGGCAGAAAACTGGTTTCCATTCATACCTCATTTGATGTCCAGGACTCTCCCTTTGGATCTTGAATCTTACTCACCTTTGGTAGGGTCTTGTTATGTCCATTTCAACAATTATTCAAGCAAAGGAGATTCCACTTGTTTGTGTTGTACATTCATCTGCATACAAAGGTTTACCCAAACTACTACCTATTTTGCTAAGCCCAACAGAGTTCCAACAATTGGAGGAAGGTTTGGGAGCTTGATCCACAAATGGATTATATTGTGTATTTCCTCTTTGAAGTTGAAATCTGGATCCCATGGTTTCATAATGGCAGGTCTTCGTAGAAAATAATGGGGGCCTGAACACAACACCCTACAAAGTAACCATCAACATGATACATTATCACTAGTTTACTAGAAAAATTACCCTAACTGAGAATGAATCTTTCCATAGCTCCTATGGATGGTGTTGTACCCACCACATAGACTACCATTAAAGGTTTCCATTTCAGATCACCATTAGCTATATCCTCAACCAAGAATTCAACTACCTTCTCTTATTCGACAATTATTAGAGTTTTGGAAGTTAGGTTCATACCTATAGAAACCATTCGGTTTGTAGCAAACATGTTCGCCCATGGTTTCTCAAGTGTTATTTTAGGTAGATTCAACTTCTTTGTGTGTTAATTTCAGATATATCCATTGCTACTGTTCCATTCATTTCTCGCAAGGATTGTTGAGTGCTACCTCCAGTTCCTTTATCTTGCAATAATTCTGACAGTGTTCATCCCTAGCAGTTTTCCCCTTATCCTGGAATGATTTCACCCCCGATATAAGAGTTGCTCCTTCTGGTGTGGTTGGAAGTGGCTCATACATCTGCTTCGATGCCTATGGTTCTTTAATGGTGGAGCTAGTAGTAAGACCATGGAGTATTTTTTCCTCGCGATGTCTTTGTGCTTCTCTGCGTGGTTGTCCCCTCCCCATTTTCGGTGAGGTGCAAGTTAGTGCACACTAACGTGCGCCAGAGCTCAGAGAGAGAGTGAGAGTTATTCAAAAACTGACTTAAAAGTAGGTTTGACCAACTTTTAAGCTAACTCAAACACCCTCTTAGTCTAGTGGTTAAGGGAATACAAAATTTTCTTAAGGTTGTGTGTTCGAAAGCTCTAAATGACTAAAAGAAAGTAATAACATAGAAATGACCTGAAGGGTCATTACATTAATCGTCATATTTAATACATTATTTGGTATTTTTATATTGTATAAATAAAGACATTATAAAACTTTGTAGAAGTGATCACATTAGCCTTTTAAGTGGTTCTGTTTTCTACATAATCATGTTAGTTTGACTTAAATAATAAGATGAAAGCTATTGAATGATAATTGACTTGTGGGAGTGGATGTCGATAAGAACCAGGAAGATTGTGCATTGATTTTGTATATTTGTTCTATTTTTAATAATTAAGATGGTAAGAATAATGTTGCATTTTTTTTCGTATGTTCTCTTTATTTTGTATTTTATATGAATTTCTAATTGTCGTAAGTTTCTAATTTCTTTTAGTTCAAAATAATAACTTATGACTTTATTGAAATTCTGCTAATTACTAACCAAACATTTTTTTTTCTATGAAATCAATTGTACGTTTGTGTATATCATCATCAGTCATCACACACATATATATACAGACATACATACCTCTTCTATCTATATTATATTTAATAAAATTATTGATATCGTCTTTTATACCTCTTCTATCTATATTAAATTTAATAAAATTATTGATATCGTCTTTTATAAATTCAATAGTAGTTGTCAAAAACACATATATTACTACATTTTTAGTTCGAAGTATGGAAATGGACTACCTTTTTATTTTGTTGTTGTTAGAATTAGAAATCTATATATATATATATATATATATATATATATATATATAGGAGGAAGATAGAGTAGGTGATGTGGCACCTCTCTATGGCCTCCATTCATATATTATCTTTTTTCTTCTTTTTTTTTTAGCATTTTTCTTCATTTAATTATTTATTTTATTTTCAATATCTCATAAAGACTTTACATTCAATTATTCAACTTTCACCTCCCACTATAATATATCTTTTTTATTAGATATAATGTCTATATATTCATAACTCTCATAATTTTCAACTTTTCATATTCATAACCTTCTCCACTATAATATATTTTTTTATTAGATATAATATGCATATAGTTATAACTCTCATAACTTTCAACTTTTCATATTCATAACCATTAAATATTAAATATGAACGTTAAGATACCTTATGGTATTCCTCCATTATTTTCTATATAAATTCATATTTGTTGTTTCATTCTACCCAAAGTTATCCTTCATTTTTCTATAGTACAATTTTCCTTCAGTGTTATTACACTGGGTGTTATTCTAAGAATGACACCATGTATGTTCCAGTTTCATTGACCCGATGTGGAATTCCCAAGATTATATTCATGCTTTTATTTGGCCTGAAAAGAAGAAGAAAGCTTTTGAATAGTAATAGGCTTGTGAAGTGATATTGACAAGAGCTTAGATAATTATGCATTGATTTTTTTTTCCTTCTATTTTTAATGATATGTTTATTGTACTATTGTTTTTCTCTTTCTTTCTTTTTACTCTTTTTTTTCCTTATGTATCTATATGATGCCTCTTAAATTTAATTTTTATATGAAGAAAACTTTTGAATAGAGATAGATTTATGAAGTGAATATCAACAAGAGTGATGCCTCTTTGCTTTTGTTTGACTTTAAAAAAAAAGAGAGAAGAAGAAGAAAGCTCTTGAATATTGATAGGTTTGTGAAGTGATATGACATTTTAGACAATTATGTATGATTTTATTTTTCCTTCTATTTTAAATTTGATGATTAAAGTCGCAATGATATATGTATTGTATTTTTTATTTCTTTCTTTCTTGTGTATCTTTATGATGCTTCTTAGGTTTAATTTTTATAGGAACTTCTTATTGTTGTAAGAGCCTGTTTGGATGGGCTTTTAAGCTGGTCAAACTGGCTTTTGAATGGGCTTAAAAGCCAGTTTTTGACTTATTAGAGTGTTTGACAATTATTAAAATGACTTATTTTAAGTCAAAATGACTTATTTTAAGTCAAAATGACTTATTTTAAGCCAAAAGCTAAAAGCTAGGTGAGGGGAGCTTTTTTTTTTCAACTTAAAAGCCCTTTTATGTTGACCAAGTATATTACCTTTTTGCCCTTAATTCTTTTATACAATTCTCAAATTGCCCATATTGAATTATTATTATTATTATTATTATTATTATTATTATTATTATTATTATTATTATTATTATTATTATTATTATTATTATTATTATTATTAGTATTACTATTACTATTATTATTATTATTTGATTATTTTATTATTATTACTATTACTATTATTATTATTTTTATTATTATTATTATTATTATTATTATTTCTGAAATATGAATTTATATTCCTCTTATAAGGTGGTAAAGAAATATGTGAATGATAGGAAAATATTACTCCCTCCGTTCTATTTTATGTGGCAACATTTGACCGGGCACGAAGTTTAAGAAATAAATGAAGACTTTGAAATGTTTACCAAATTGCCCTTTAAAAAGTAGACTTTTTTTTTTCTCTCCTTATAAATGTATTGGAGTATTATTTTAAGATTAAGTGGGACCAACAAGGATAAAAGAGGAATTGTACCTTTATAAACTTACCATATAAGGAAATGTGACATTCTTTTTGGGACTGACCAAAAAGGAAATAGTACACATAAAATGGGACAGAGGGAGTATTATTTATGGATGTAAAACATAAATTAATTTTGTTTTAATTTTTTTTTAAGTATAAAAACCTTAAATTAATCAACTTTTTATCATGTTAACAACTTAAAGGGTATTTCAGACATTTTGATAAAAAAAAAGTGTTTACCAGCACTTATTTGCCAAACACATCAACAACTTTTTTTTCAACTGCAACACTTTTATCCAAACACATAACTACTTATTTTAAAAATAAGTTCCAGCACTTTAAAAAGTTCCTTTTTAAAAGTTACTTTTTTTAAGTCAATCCAAACGGGCTCTAAGTCTATAATTTCTTTTAGTTCAAATTAGTATTATAAAATTCTAGAGTAGATCCAAATGAGATATCACTTCCACATGAATTTATCTTAATTATGGTTGAAATTCTGCTATAAATATAAATTAAATTTAAAATTTATAAATCTTTTCTTTTGGTTCAAATTAGTAACTTAATTATGTTAAAAGTCCGATACTAATCAAATTTTAAAATATATAATTAATTGCTTAAAAGAAATAAAATTTAATAACATATTTTTTTTTGTTATTTATTATGTAAAGTCTTAAAGCTATCGAGAAATATGCCTGCATAAAAAATTTAAAAGATAAATATAAATAACACAGAGGGAGAGATGATGCGGTAATTCTAAAAAAAGTGTATATACACAAAAAAGAAACATTTGTATTATTTGAATTAATTGAGACACAATCATTGTTATTGATATTATAAAGAAAGGATATAACTTACGTTTTCATCATAAGGTCAAGTTGTATTATTTATTATTTTTCTACAAAATTCAATTCTTTAAACATAACTACATTTCATATTTGGTTAGAGGAGGGCGGAAAAGATCGAAATGAATAACGTCAAATTTAACAACACAAATGAATATCATAAAGTATTAACTAAGTATAAGTTTGTTTTATACTGAGAGATTACAAATTAGTACTAGATTTATCTCTAAAATTCAAAAATAAGAAGATGATGTATGTGTATTTAGTCAAATATATATTGTATCTGGATTAATAGCCTAAATATATAATAAATATGAGAATATGGCATTTTGGGTCACCATTGTTTGAGTTCATTTTGGCTTACATGCTCATAATGTTTTGAAATTATAATAACAATTAGTTGACTGACTTTCTTAGAACAAGAACATTAATTATATTTTTTCATGTTATAAAAATTATTATTCTTCATTAAAGTTAATTGGTACGTAGAAGTTTCAAAAACATTAGTCACAATTTAATTGTAACAAACTTATTACATTAAAAGTATATTAATTATATTTAACAAATCTTATATATATATAAATCTATTATTTAAAAGTATATTTATTTATCTCTTCTTCTAATGATTTTTACTTTGAAAAATAGTGTATTTATGTTATTTATTTTAAAATGATTATAAATTACAAAAAGTTCTTTCACTTCTAAAGAAGATGATTACATGTAAAAAAATTCATGTTTTTTCCTATGGAACCAAATTATACATCTATACATTTATAGGAAGGTATAATATAATTATTTTATATTCTTTTTATGTGAGAAGGAACTCTTAAAAATTATTTTAAAATTCATGTTTTTTTCCTATGGAACCAAATTATACATCTATACATTTATATGAAGGTATAATATAATTATTTTTTATTCTTTTTATGTGAGAAAAAACTCTTAAAAATTATTTAAAAATTTAAACTAAAATTATTAAATATACATAAAAATACATTTTTTATATGTATAATGTCTCTTTTATTCAAATAAATATTTAGTAAATTATTTGTGTTTTTCATGACCGCGTGAAGCGCGAATGAATTCACACTAGTTAGAAATATGAGTGAAAAAGCAGAGGTGGTGAGGCAGGATATCCCCCAATCCTGTCCCCACCCCATTCTTCAATCAATTGGAAGAAAACAAAAGATGTTAGTATTATTGACCGCCCAACTCTTAACGTTACTTACTGCAAGAAAAAGCCATATTCTCCTCACCTACTAACCAACCTAAAAAGCAGTTGTTGCGTAATTATACAACATGCCCGGAACTCTCAAACTCTACGTTGTTGCCTCTATTTATTATAATTCTCACAAGCCCTATAATTGGTTTCGCTCTTTTACCACCGGCACCGGCATTTCTAACTCCTCCATCGTCGCCGCTGCCGCTCACACACGCTACTCTTTGTATATTCATTCTCCTTCCCGCCGGAAATTCCTAGGGCGTTTAGGTCACAGATATGCTGACTTTGCTGTAAGAAGTATTTCTACTACTCAGATGGGACCCACACCTGATCACAAGGAGGAGGATCTTCGCCGTGAAAAACCATCTCTGCATATACCGTCCAAGTCTGAAAAGTTGCTCACATTGCCCACGATTTTAACAATTGGCCGTGTGGCTGCTGTTCCGCTTTTGGTAACCAGTAAGTTTCCAGCTATAATGTTGATCTGATAACTGGAACTCCATCGGAACCTTGAGGTTGATGCTTTTGTTAGTCATGTTTTGCCTAAGCTTATTGACTAATTTATGTTCTCTGATCACCTCTAAATTTCATTTTGTTAAATTGATTTTGAGCATTATCCTGATCCGCTAGTCCCTAGAAAATCACGAATTGTATTCATGTCAGGAAAATAATGCAGTAGTAATTTGGAATAAGTATTCTAAGTTGACACTGGGAAGCTTACCCGTCTGCGAATTTTGATTTTGGTTCAGTAGTAAATAGCAAACTCGGCAGCTTTCCACAAATTGATGATATATATGCACTAGGTAATTGAGGTATCCTTTGGATGACTTACTTTCCAATTAACTGTCCGATTGGTTATTTAGGCTAATATAGCAATTTATCGGCCCATAAAGTTTGTAGTTCTATGTAAGTAGCTAATACATTGTGTTATTCTTTGATTTAATAATACTTTAGGTGTCCAAGTCACTAGGTTGGAGGGTATAAGGCGGGTTTCCCTTGTCATAAAAAAAAGATTGGAGGGTATAGGTTAAATTAGACGTGAGATGCAGAAATGAAATCCACGTCATAAATCATCTGTTAAGATGTCCCACATCGGTAGAGAGATGGAAATTTGGTATCCTTATATGGACTTGGACAAACCTCTCCTCAAGAGTTAGCTTTTGGGGTTGAGTTAGACTCATGTGTCATATCTTTATATGGTATCAGAGCAGGGCCCATCTCACCCGATGTTGGGGCCCCCATAATCAAAATTGCCCATGCACTGGGCGTGAGGTGAGGTGTTAAAGAATGACAAAAAGTCCCACATTGATGATTAATGAGATGGGTGGACTCCTTATAAGACTTGAACAATCCTCCTCCCTTTGAGCTTGCTTTTGGGGTGTGAGTTAGGCATAAGACCTAATTTAACATGTAAAGATTTGAAACCTAGGCCTAACTCAACCCCAAAAGCTAGCTCTTGAGGAAAGGTTTGTCCAAGTCCATATAAGGAGACCAAATTCTCATCCCTCTACCGATATAGGGCATCTTAACACTCCCCCACATGCCCAGACCTCAACTGGAGTGTGAACACTTCTAAATGGGGGCCCATCATCGGTGAACAACAAATTGGGATGGGCTTGGCTCTGATACCGTGTTAAATTAGGTCTAAGGCCTAACTCACACCCCAAAAGCTAGCTCAAAGGGAGGAGGATTACCCAAGCCTTATAAGGAGTCCACCCATCTCATTAACCACCAATGTGGGACTTTTTGTCATTCTTTAACATCATCATAACAAATTATATCGTGGTATAAAAATAGTAGCTATCTCAATAGGATTTCCAAAACATTTTTTCATAACTGTGGTGTTCGAGTCAGCTTTCGCACACCTTACCTGCTAGCGCACCTTAACTAACTAAGGGCTCGTTTGGTAGAGTGTATTAGCAAAAATAATGGTGTATTGCTAGTACATTGTTTGGTACTTTTTTCTTACCCAAGCATTAGTTATACACTTTATTGTGTATTAAGGTGTGTATTACTAATACCATGGATTTCTAGGTATTAGCAATGCAATGGTTTTAATGCATGCATTAATATGATTAAAGATTCAATTACCCCTCAAAACCTTTTTACATTTTTTCCACCATAATAGTGGAGAGTATCTTTGTAAATAATTTTTTTAATGCAATGCATACTATTTTAAATGCATCAAACCAAACTATAATTAATGCAAGCATAACTAATACATGCATTGCTAATACACTCTATTTAGCATTATTCTTATACACTCTACCAAACGATCCCTAATTCCACAAGGGTATTTGCTACCTCCAACCAAGACATGTATGGGGTAACTTTGTCCAAAGGGCTAACAACTATTAGCTCCACTTACCTTACTTTGGAGCTAGTGCCCCTTCTTAGTTCTTACAAGGCTCATACTAAGGTCAAATGTCTTCAAGCTACGCAAAATATCTCAATCCCCTAAGGCTTTGGTCAGATTTGAAGTCAAAGTTCCTCTGGCATGCCCATAAACCCATTCAAATTCTAGGTTACCTATAAATTCCAATCCCTTCATCATTTATTAGCCATTAGATCCATTAGATTAGACAAACTAATAATTCACCATTTTGGAGTTACGGATTTCTCTGTTTAAATCTTTGAAGGGAGTATAGATGCGTAGATATGTATATTAGTCTTGAATATGTGAACTCAATCAATCCTATTAGAATACCACCTCTTCCAAGTTCCAAATGCTAATATCACTATTTAAAGCAGCCCCATCAACGTCATATCTATTTGCATACCTCCCTACTTTGATGGGGGGAGAAAGGTCATTTTCAAGAGACCCTTGACTCAAAAGAAATATATTCGACACACGATTGTAAGAAAAAACACAATAAAATAACAAGATACAAGACAAGTGCAACAATTGATAGTAATACTAATTGAAAAATCAGAAACGATGCGACAATTAAACAATATTACTAAAAGAAGAAGAGGAGATGAGGTGGCTAGCCTCCTACCTCTTCCACACAAAGTGCGACAATCCTCAACTATCTTATAACCTTTTACCCTAATCCTTGACTCCTAACCTTTTTGTCTAAGGTTACGCCCTCAGTTAGCTGAAGTTGTGTCATGTCATGTTTAATCACTTTCTCTAATTTTTCTTTGGCCTACCTCTACCTCTCTAGTTGTTACCAAAAGCAAAAACGTTAAGGTTTGTTGGGGCTTTAAGTGCAAAGAGTAAATAAAACATGGGCTTTAATGAAAAAAGGCAAAAAGGGAGAAAACATACAGATATATATGTTTAGTCCAACACTAATAATTATAAACATAAATGACAAATATATGAAAAAAGAAATTGATTTTTTTAATGATAAAGTGAAATATCAATTGTTTAGTGCCGCCTCTTCATAAGAGGATCATTGGCAAAGAAAAGTATGCCTTAGAACCTTAATGACGACATTGAAGTGCACACTAAGCAATGCAAAGCGCTCAACACATTTTGAAGCCTTGCTTCAGGGCCTAAACACACCTTTGACAATACAGTGCGCTTCTAACTCCTGCAACATCCAAACTCTCACTCCTCCTCACTAGTGCATCCTTGCACCTTCTCTCATCATGCTCGAACCATCTTAGATCGCATCCCTCATCTTGTCTGCCACAGGCCTTTCTATCTTGCCAGTATAACTTTATTCCTAATCCTATACCTCTTATTATGCCCACACATCCATGTGAACATCCTCATCTCTGCTATCTCCATATTTTGAACATGGGCGTTCTTGACTAGCCAAAACTCAGCCCAATACAACAATAATCATACATATAATAATATTAATTAAATAGAAACAAGAAACGTATCCATACCTTGATTCCTTATAGTATGACCTTGATTTTTCTCTCTTCTTCTTCCCCCCTTCCTGTCTCTTTCTGGTTTCACGTTAGAAAGTTTCCACTTATGCTTTATGTTCTAGAAAGCTTCAGCCTCAATAACCCTTTAGATCCCTTTCAAAATGATTTATTATTTGGTGGTGTCCTGCCCACAGTATCCTGATCTTTTTTTATTTTGAGCTAATGATTATTGTGATCCCTCTTATTTTGGGTTGTTAGAGCTTTTTTCACCTAATTGTTCAAGAGTCGGTGATATTCCAGTAAAAAGCATCGCTAACTTGAATATCACTAACTCTTTTCAAAAGCTCCTTAGTCCTTATATTGCACATGAGGCGTGATTGACTTGGCATAACATGCATACGAAGAGGGTTCTTTCTCTGCAACAGATGCCTCCAGTGTGAAAGGGAGGCTGAGGATGCTGGTCACCTATTTCTACACTGCAAGTATGTTTCACCACTTTTTTTTTGGCTGAAATGACCCATTCAAAAGGACTCAACTGAATTACTACAATGCTGGAACTGAAGAGAATTGGACAAAGGATCCCTAACCAATATGGAATTCTAGCCTTGCATGGATCTGGTGGGTAGCACTTAGGAAAAGGAAACTAAGACTTGTAGATGGCATAATTAACAATATCATCAGCCTAATACACAGGAGCACTCTTTGTTAGCTTTTTGGTGTAAAATGATTGATGTAAATGAGGTTGATACCCCTATAGGCCAACTTAATTCGTCGAATCATTAACTAACAAATTGAGTTTTGTTCTTCAAAACTAGCTACATATTGCATTGCAGCATCTCTTTTGTGCTGCTGTGTATCAATATAATCTTGCTTTTCAAGAGAGTTAATGTTAAGAAAGTTAAAAAGTTAAACAAGGTCTACACAATGTTAAGGTCAAGTTATAATGCGATGAGACCCTTCACGTCTCTTGTATCAACACTTCAGTCTCGTACACTGAAGTGTAATGGCTATTGAATTATTTTGGCCGTACTTTGTTCCCTATGTATAGCTTTGCTTATGAGTTGTTACACAGTTTTTCTAGTGAGCCACAGAGTTTAGCATTAATTAAGTATATTGGATATTGACTTTGAAGCATATAAGTGACCTAGTTAGAAGATTTCTTGTGTAACCTGATCTTTATCCAACCATAGTGCAAATAGATATGGGTTTGTGGGCACTTCTATGCCTTTATCGTTTTTTTCTACTTTCATAATTCTTTTTAGTTCGCTTCTTACTATCCTCAAAAAAAATAATTCTTTTTAATTTGGTATAGCTTTATAAGTTCCTTTTGGGCAAATTTTACTAGACATGGTCTAGGTAAGTCACAAGTCAATTGATCATTCAAGCTCGATCCCAAACTAGTTAGGCTAGCCATGAAAATTCTCTGATCTATTTCATTATGCTTAGTCACTTCAGTATTTAAAGATCAGTCATAGTTAAGAATTTTTATATGCTGACCATAAATCTATCACAAGCCTCCTCTTTATCTGTGTTTGGGACTGGTTATGTGTGAAGCTAATATAGGTGTGAGTTCCATATGTTACAAGTGACAGTGTCAATATAGTGTCTGGTGGCTTTATGCATCAGTGGCTCATTGGAATATTTTCTGATGTACAATCCCTTGTACATGTTCTTTTTCTTTATCCGTTGTCTTGCAAGTGTTGATGAAATAGAATATCTGTTTTCCTTTTTCTGATGAAGGTCAATAAAAATATAAGATCTGTTTTAATTTGTGTTTAGCATTCTTTGATTTATGGCAGAACCTTGGCCTGATAAATGAGTGTATACGTTGTTTGGCAATGGTAATCTGTATAAATAAAGTAGACCTTGTACTCTGTTTAATCTAGCATTCTATGTTGATAGCTGGTGGGGACCAACTGCTACAACGGCTATATTTATTGCAGCAGCAGTAACTGACTGGCTTGATGGATACCTTGCCCGCAAGGTTCTCATTTCTGCTGTTTTGAGTTCCATATTATCATCTCTTCTGGAATTCTTATTTTCCATATTTGGAATATCACAATTTTAGATGGTTTCAGATGAACTTAGGAACTGCCTTTGGCGCGTTTTTAGATCCAGTGGCTGACAAGGTATTCTCTATCGTTCTGTTTCCATTGGATCATGCTTATTGCCTGCAATTTTGGATAGTGTTATTAGCAAAATTGCCGGTAATAAGCATGAGATATGGGGGGAAATATCCTTGTAAATATGATGTTTTTATAATTGATATACCTGTCTTCTCAACTGGAACAGTTAATGGTTGCTGCTACCTTGGTCTTGTTGTGCACCAAACCTTTGGAGTCCGGTGTGTTTGGACAGTTTCCATGGCTATTAACTGTCCCCCTCGATTGCGATAATAGGCAGGGAGGTGAGTGAGTGATAATCTGTATAAATTCATGTAATTGTATTTCGTTTAACCTACTTTAGTTTCATTTGGTTAATTCTTGATACTTCATAATCTCTAGATTAGAATTGGATGTCCTCAAATTGACATAAGTTCCTTTCCACAACGAACTTGCATCTTTCATTTGTAGTGTTTTAATAACAATCTGGGAAAATAAGTTCTTTAAGATTCATTGTTTTTTTTTTTCAAAAAATGTTTTTAAGCAAGTCACTATATTTCTGTCTATTTAAGTTAAAATATACAGGCCTTTTTGATACTATAAAGCTAGGAGTGGGCATAATAACAGAAAAATCGAATTGAACCGAATTAATTCGGTTCGGTATTAAATTTTTTGAATTTTTTGTATTGGGTATGGTTCTTGGTATTAGTGCTCCTGTATTTTGGTTGACCAAAAAACCAAAATTTTGCAAATGTTGTTTGGCTGTTTGCTTCATCTGCTCGTTATAGCTAGCTGTTTGCTTTTGCCTTCTGCTGTAACAAAATTACAACTATATGTAATCAGTGCTAAGTACTAACTGCCAAACCGCTTTAAGTGTTCATTGTTTGAGACCCCTAAAGTGAACTCAAAAGTACTGGGAGACGAATAAAGTGAGAGGAGTATACATTCACCAGTTATAAAGTGAGAGAAGTGTGCACAAGCTGTTCATTGTCTGAAACTAGAAGTACCTTAGACATTCACCAGTACTTTGAGTTGTACGATAACATTCTATTATCAACTCTAGGTATTCATGCCCTAAGTAGTAAGTACTAAGGGGGAGTTTGGTGTGATGGATAAGGAAAAATAATTTGGGCATAAGTTTTTAGTACCCCTCAATTCTTTGTTTGGTTACAAAGTCTGGGATAACTTATCCCAAGATTAATAATTGTGACTGAGATAAGTTATCCCTATTTGTGGGTGGAACAGTAATACAGGTTAACTTATCCGGCACAAAAATGTACAATAACAAAAGTTTCCCCTTATACCCTCTTTTATACATCACTTATACATCTATATATATTCAAAAAGAAAAGTTTAATATCATTTATAATAACATTCACAACCTTCACTATTTGTTATTTTTATGAAAATATATTTTTTCATTAGAGAATTACACGATATAAATATAATTTTTATTTATGAATATATTATATGTCGAATTTATTTGACTAATTCTTATGTTTATTTATATTTTGATTTCTCTAAAAATGTTCACTCCACTCTTGAATCACATATTTAATTAAATAGTCTTTTAATCACTTGAAAATTTGTATTTATTTATGAGAAAAGACATAAAGTCACCACAAGTTGTCTCGAATTTTCAAAAAGACACCTTAACTTTGTGAGTGTCATATTATCCCATTGGACAATTTAAGAGTGTTATAAATATCCCACTTTTCACCCAACCTCAATTGCAAGAAAGGAAGTGCAATCACGCACCAATTGTTGTTTGCTACGTATTAAATTTTTAAAATTTTTAATTTTTTATTTTCATTTTCAATTTTTCCTCTTCAACCTTCATTACTCTACATGCCCCAAATGAAGAGAGGAGGCGTGAAATTTTTTAAATAATTGAAAATGAAACTAAAGTAGCAGCCAAAAGATCTCCATTTTTCTTTTTCAATTTTAAATCCTCTTTCTTCTTGAACCTTCGTTCCTCTAAAGTAGTAGTCATTGCCGTCTCTGACGTACTCCATGATGCTTCCCTGTTATTGCACTAGTTCCGCCCCTAAATCATCACTAAAATTAGATTAAAATTGATAATGCAGTTCTATATTCAAACCAAAAATAAAAATAAAAATGTAGTTTCATAGTACTCTCTAATCAATCGAATAATGGAGTTCACATTTGTTTTTTTTTTTTTTTTAAAATAATGAACGAAGAAAAAGAAACAAAGAAAAGAAAGAGACAGGAAAAAAGTGATAAAAATGAATGAAGTAAATGAATCTTCTAAGTTGAAGAAGATAAAGAAAAGGTTATTGGGTTTTTGAATTTGGGTGAAGAAGATAATGGAAAGGAATGAATTGAGAAAGTTAAAATTAAAAAAATAGATTTTTTGGCTTGACTCATGCCCCAAATGGAGATTGAACTACACTTTACCTGCCACCTAGGCTCATAATGGGACAATAAATTCATTATAAATAAGAATAATGGGGTAATAGGATCCCCACAAAGTTTAAGTGTCTTTTTGAATATTTGGGACAACTTCAGTGGTAACTTTATGTCTTTTCTCTTTATTTATCAATTAAAATGAAGATAACTTTAATATTTTACAATATGAGAGTGATATGTGCTTACATGAAGTGACATCAATAATAAAATCTCATTTACATTAACAAACTTAAGATGAAAGTTTTATTTTTAAGCTAAATACGATGGAAGATTTATATTTTAAAACGCACGGCACAATCATGAGAATGCACATACAAAAATATTTAAGCTAAATAAGATGACAAATTTATTTTTAAGAATGAATAACTAAAGCTTGCAAAGAAAGTAACAAAAACTAGTAAGGTGGAGAGTATTTATGTAAACAAACAACTTATTTTTAGAAATTATGCAATGCATATTATTTTGAATATGTTAAACCAAACAATCAATAAAGTATAATCCAACATAACTAATCCCAACATAATTTGTCTTCAAACCAAACGGCCCCTAATTAATTTGAGTGTGAAGATGCTAATTTGAAAATAGCCTCTTTTGCATTAAAAGTTAGCCATGTTACATGCATAAAAACAATCCATTATATCAGGCACATACCTAAGAACCTATTCTAACTTAACCGAACTAATTTCGGTTTGGTATGCACCAGTGAAGAACCAAAAATTGAAGTTCTGAAGAACCTAACCAAAGATCGGAACACCCACCCCTAATTAGCACCCTACATGATCTCTCTGTGAAAACTTAGGTAGAAACTTTGTGGTCACTAATGGCGTTTTTGGTGTAAAATAGAATATTTTTGTGCCCTCTCCCAAATGTCAATTTCTTTTTGTGGCAATAAGGTGAAATATTTTATGATATATTTGGGGAAAAATAAAATAAAATGGTAGTATCGTTTTTGATACATCTAGGTTATAGCTTGCACATTGGAATTGTCTTTTTTATAACTGTTCTATGTCAACTTTGACTAGGCTAATTAGTAGTCCCTCTATGCTGTTTCATATCATGTTTTTTGACTGGAAACGACGTTTCTAGATGATAATTTGTCTTATATATCATATTACTGATAGTGGAAGAAAATTTATAAAAATTAATAGTTGAGAAGTTAGGTTGATAGGAAAATATTAAAATCAGAGTTTAAAACTATATATATTTATGAATTTGAATTTTGGAGAGTTGTGAATGTTTTATAAACGTCCCAAGATGCCAAGATGGGAAGTATTAGAAACTGAAACGAAAGGAGTTCTAGTTTTAGCGTAAGTAATGTTGTAGCTTTATATTGAATTGAAGTTTAGAACTGTTTAAAAAATTAAAATAAATAAAGAAATAACAAAATTTAGAATTGTTCATGTTTTGGCAAGTTATCATTGAGGTATGGTCATTCAAAGTCATGCAGAAGTGTAACCTCGTTGTGTGGTGGGACAAGAGATTATAATCCCGGGATAAATTGTGGGATTATCTTATCCCATATTTAGTACTCTCTCTCTGACAATTTATGTAGCACTTGTCACTTTTCAAGATTCAAACTATGCAAAAGTTGACCAACATTTTAAAATGTATTTTTTAAAATTATATTGACATGTGATGAATTCTAGCTTATATAGTTTTCTTTCTGAATAATTTTTGAATATCTTAATTTTAATCTTAAAATATTGAGTTGATCTATATTTAAATTTAGATATTCAAAAATTATCCGGAGGGAAACAAAATTGGCACATTTCATTCCCCCATGAGTCAATTTGACGAAAAGTGTCACATAAATTGTGATGGGAAGGGATTGCACTTTTTGATCCTAGGATTAGCAATCCCGAGATTGGTTATACCACAACTATGGTATTACTTTACTCCACACTTCATATGGGATAACAATCCCGGGATTTTTTATACCACAATTATGGTATTATTTTTCACCACGCTTCTTTTAGGAAAACAACCCCGGAATAGAACATGTCAATTTTCCTTATCCAAAGCTTTTCTCCCTAAGAAATAGAGCTTTATCTCCATTTCTCTTATTTTAAATCAAACATCTACCATTAAAAGTTATAATACACTATCCCATTATAACTGTATTATAATTCCGGGATAACTTGTTCCATAATCAAACGACCCCCAAGTTAATTAGCGAACACACTTGACAATATGGGTGCAACTCTATTGTACATTTTCACAAACTTCATTTACACTACAGTTGAAATGTTCACCAATACCTTGCTATTTAAAGTTAGGTCAACAATATTTTTTCCTTAGCACTCACTTCTGATACTTTGGTGATATGGCCATTGAAGAAGCTCTATGTTTTCCGAGATGGTGATGCTCACTGAGATTCCCAATTCCGTTGTCTTTTTGCTTTTGAACCTTTTTTTTTTTTAGTTTCCTTTTTTCCTTTTCTGTTTTGTCTGGTTTGGCTACTTTAGGGCCTTAGCTTGTAGTTTCATTTATTTTTTTAAAAAAAGAAGAAGATACTTTGGTGATATGCCTTTTCAAATTTAACATGGAAGTTGTTGTAACTCAAGGGATGATATACTAAACAAATGTTCTAATTGGGGATACCTTTTTGTTTTTACTTATTTTTCCTTTGATATATGTATCTTGTGTCTCAATGATCTCTTTGCGTCTTACTGATAAAAAACATATCTCTTTGCATCTTCGGTTTGTCAGATTTGGTGGATAAGTGGTCAATAATGATTTTTGGTTTATGTTGCAAACTTATTTTATAGATAACTATGTCAGCTGTTCGAGAATGGGCGGTTTCTCAGGGTGGTAAACTTTCAGAGGTTCAAAACCACCTGCCATTTTATTTATAGAGTAACTCCTTGTGCTTTATTTATTGCATTAGTGACTGTTAAAATTTTCAGGCTGTAGCTGTGAATAACCTCGGGAAATGGAAAACAGCCACTCAGATGATTGCATTGACCATCCTCCTGCTAACCAGAGATAGCAGGTAACTTTTGTTTTCAGTCTCCTGTATGAATTTGGAGGAACAAGAAATTTTGATAGAAATCTGATAATACTTTGACCATGTAATTGTTCTCTTTAGTTTATCTGGAGCTGCCTCTCTTGTGGGTTTTGGTGTGATTTTACTATATATATCAGCGTGGCTTGCTGTGTGGTCTCTGTTCATTTATATGAGAAAGATACGGAAAGTGTTACTGATGTAGTAGTCGTTTTCATCAAATACATATCGGCTCATGCTTCTTGCTGTTGAGTGGTGGATCAATCACCCACAAGCTATACATACTGATGACTAGAGCAAGGGAACGCCTTTTTCCTGATGCAGGCTGTGTTCAATGTATGGTTTTCCTCTACATTCTTTAGTTTGATTCTTTAGCCGAGAGATAATGAAGTCTCTCAACAGGAACTAGGATCATTGGACATGGTATCTGCAACATGTAATCTGGATTCTAACTGGAAAATTCATAGTATTATGCAGTAAAGTACTTATTATCGTGTTTGGCTGGGTTGCACAAACTTGAATGCTTTTTGCCTGGCTGTTATTCATCCTTGAAAATCTGGTAACACACGTTCAACTACACGACGTACAATTATCTGCTGTGAGGTATTATTTAACCAAATAAATAGTTTGGGTGTTGAAATATTTTTGTTATGGTCTCAAAATGCTATAGATACTCTCTTACCTGTTTATTTGTGCCTCTTTGGTTTCTTTCTCAAATATTGGAATAAAGAAACCAGCACTTGTGCTCATCCACACAAACATGCAGCACATAAACAACGCTAGTAATTTAGCTATGCTAATTGCTAATGTTATAATCCATGTTGAACTCTTACTTGTGTAAAGGTTGTGCTGCAAGTGATAACAAGTATTGAACACACTTCGACCAAAAAGAAGGGAAAAAACAAGTATAGAGCACTAGAAGTAATCTTCTATAATGACCAGACTACAAAACATGAGGACCTAAACCAAACTCACACAAAATGTAAATTGACATAGAGATCAGGTTCTACAAAAAAGAAGACAAGAGGTAGCGGTTAAAATTTGAGAAAATTATTCTTTTTTTCTTTCAGGAAAACACTTTATTTCATTACTTTAAAATATGTTTCAGATGTCCATAAGACACCATTGCATCCGTTACAACACAACTTGGGAAGGCAGAATCCCAAGAAATTCTATTTATGCATGAAATAGAAATTTTTGCTAGATTATGAGCTAATACTTTCCATGTTCGAGGAATATATATAATCTCGATTTCTTCAAAAGACTTCATCAATTGCCAGACATCCTCGCAAATGGTCTCTATTTCCCAAGATGTTATCAAATTCTTGTGCAACATTTGTATGACTTTCTTTGCATCTGACAGTATGTGAACCTTTGACCAACCCTTTTGTAGTGCTCTTTCCACAGCTTTCCGAATTGCTAGTGCTTCAGCAGTTATGGCCTTCCCTACAAATTGAATAGCGGTACCAAAGACATGAAGCAAATGACCACAGCTATCTATAGCCACCATTCCGATGCTTGCTTTTTCCTTCTCCCTTTGTAGACCTGCATCAGTGAAAACAACAACCCTATCTCAGGCCAAAGTAATAGTTGCATCATAAATCTTGTTTGATATAGGATTCACAACTGCCGAATTTTTCACAACATCGTCATATTCATGTAAATCAAATAAAGCCTTATTAACTACGTCATTAGGTTCATATGTACCACCATTAAAGCATAATGAATTTCTCGCTTTCCACATTTGCCATAAAAGAGAGACATTCAATCTTAGTAACTCAATGGATTCTGGATATTGACATGTATTACAAAATAAGTCATTCCGCCATATTGCAAAATTCATAACATTTTCTACATTAGGCCAGTTAATGGGGTCAGTTTCCATCCTAGTTGTGCTTTTGGGCAACTGAAAAACATATGATCAACTGTTTCAGTTTCTAAGCCACAAACCCTACAAACATCACAATTTTGATGCAATCTCTTAGAAATATTCGTACTAACAGGAAGGACATTAAGAATGCATTTGCATTTTCTAAGGAAATGTTTGTATTTGTTTTTAATTTTAAGTGACCATAAGAAAGTCCAAAAAGATTTTGGGAAAGCTTGACCACTGGCTTGAGGTTTTCAGTTCTAGGGTCAGTACTATTAGCTAGGCTTTTCGCTAGATGATAACCAAATCTTACCTCGTACTTTCCTGAATTTGTATAATGCCAAATAACTTTATCAGAATTTCCAGTGATAGATATTGGGATAGACAAAATAGAGTTGATATCATTAGGGCAAAAATGGTGATGAAGATCTTGAATATTCCATATAAGACGGTGTTGATCTATAAGGTCGCTTACCCTCAATTGTGGATTTATTTGTGGATGTCCTCGTAGGGGTTTGAAACCAATCGAATTAGGAATTCAAGAATCACTCCAAACCTTAATGTTTTCTCTATCTCCTACTCTCCATCAAATTCCTTGTTGCAACAAATCTCATCCCACATAATACTTTTCCAAATCCAAGAACTTGCTGAGGTACATCCTGTACTTAGGAAAGAAGTATTCGAAAAATATTTACTTTTTAGCATCCTATGAAGCAAAGAATCCTCTTGGGTTAAAATCCTCCACGCAAGTTTTGTCAATAGGGCCTTGTTAAATAGTTTCAGATCTCGAAAATCAAGGCCCCCTTTGGACTTTCCCTCACAAAATTTCTGCCATTTTTCATAGTGCATTTTCCTTTTCCCCTCATTTTTCCCCACCAAAAATCAGAAAAAATGGTAGTAATCTACTTTCCTAAGTTATCTGGAAATTGAAAACATGATGCATATGAAGGAATAGAAGAAAGTACTGATTTAAGCATGACTTCTTTGCCTGCAGGGCTTAAGAAATTACTCTTCCAACCCTTTATCTTAGTTTTAACTCGTTCTTTGATAAACTCAAGCATTTCCTTCTTTGATCTTTCAACTACCACAGGTAATCCTAGAAAAAGTCCCGAATTATCTCTATATATTTGTCCTAACTCCTATCTCCTCTATAATATTATCTTTTTCTTCCTCAGTCGTATTTTTGCTAAAATATATTGCTGATTTTTCAAAATTAACTTTCTGGCCTAAGCAAAGTTCACAAGTTCTTAGAATTGTAGAAATTTTTACCGCACTTTGAGTATTAGATGAACAAAATAAAAAGGAGTCATCAACAAAGAAAAGATGATTTACCGTAGGGCACTATAAAGATGAAACAAAGGAATATTTGTATGTGTATGGCTCAAAGGCTTAGTCCCAAATACTACCAGCTGACGAGATAGGCATCATACAATCTTCTAACTTATCAATAAGTAAGGTGACTTCCTAAGCGGCATTCACAACAATCTGCATGCCAAGTCAAAGATTAAGGTCGCTAACAAAAAGGTGAAACACCTTGAAACTCACCACCATAACTCAATAGGCATCGTAGTACTCTTTACTCGAATGTAAAACTATAACTCTAATTCTTTAATTATGTAGGCGTCAAGATAAGCCAAAGACGAGATATGTAGCTTATAGTTATTACAATCACACTATTTTTATGCCAAACTAATTGTTATGCTGACAATATCAACATGAAATGCTAAGAAACTAATTACAAATCCCCTAACACATCAGCAAGGCAACAAGCTATCAATAGCCAATTAAACAACAATAATTTATAGGCGAAGATTCTTACTTCGCTTTTAACATGTGGCAGCATCTAAACAAGACTAATCCCGATAAGGGAAGCTCAAATGCATACATATATATGACTCCGGCAGCCTATTTCATTGATAACTATTATATATGGCTATAAATACTATAGCGATAAAGAATAAGTCATATCAACTATACGATGAAGAAACTTGCCAAAAAAGGTTTAGTCTCAACATATATTTTCCAACAATTTCAAGTGGTCTATCAACTACCGTACCCCCATCATACTATAATATGGCAGGAGCTCAATCAACATCAAAGATATAAGGTACTATGACAATTTGACAAAAGACACAAATTTTTACCGTAAAATAATACCCGGGGTCTAAAGTAGCTATAAAATGATTAAAAAAAAAAGTTTTTACCTTGATGTATACCCTTGTAAGAACCAAGAACACCTTATAGGACCAATATCTTGCTGACACAACACCAACAAAGCTACACCATGTAATTCACAGAGAAAATTATACCAAAATGGCAAGCTCAGGACGTAGAGCAACTTATGTTAAGCTTCCGAGCTAGCAACACCAGTATACAAGGAGAATCCTTATGTATTAGATCTGATTTTTCTGGGTTTTTAGGTGAAATATCTGGATATAAAATGAAGGAGACAAGTTTTTATAAAGCTCTACCAACCTAGGAGGTCTGTCTCACGAGTCTGTTTGTCCAGTCTCACGGAAACACAGGTATCTCTCTATTTTTAAGTCTTAATGACAATTAATATGATGCATTAGAAACTAGGCTCGTAGATCTTTGATAGGTTGTGGGTCGTTTAACTCTATATATGTGTGTATTGGTAGAAAAGCTCGGAGACATTTGAACCCAATTTTTTGAAAATTTATCAAATAACTTGAGACAACTTTACACATTTCACTCATAAATATAATATTTTTAAATATTGAGGTTGGTAATGCTTTAGTGAGCAGATCCGCTAAATTATCAACTGAGCGGATTTGTTGAACATCTATTTTACCTTTATTCTCAAGATCATGAGTGTTTTTTTTTTTTGGAGAAATGTGTTTTGTCATATCTCGTTTAATATATCCTCCCTTCAGTTGAGCCATACATGCAACATTGTCATAAAACAATGTAGTCATAAAATTCTGTTTTTTTTTTTAAAAACCACACATTTCTTAAATATGTTGAGTCATTGATCCACTCTTCCGACTTACAATTCATGGATGACTATTAATTTTGCATGATCTGAAAAAGTAACAACAAATGTTTACTTCATTGGGTGTCAATATATAGTTGTGCCTCCATATATAAATAAATAGTATGCCTAAGATCGAACTTTATGTGGATCAGACAAATATCTAGCATCTACATAGCCAATTATTTCTGACATGGATTCAGTAGAATAAAATAATCTCATGTCAAAGGTCCCTCGAAGATATATGAATATATGTTTGACACCATTTCAATGTCTTCTTGTTAGGGAGGAGCTGAATCTTGCCAGTAAACTTACTGCAAAATAAATATTTGATCGAGTATTATTGTCAAGATACATTAGTGCCCCAATGACACTAAGATATGAAGTTTCAACACCAAGAAGCTCTTCATCATTATATTGAGGTCGAAATTGATCCTTATGTATGTCAAGCAATCTCACAATCACCGGGGTACTCAGTGGATGTGTTTTATCCACGTGAAATAGCTTTAAATCTTTCCAATTCATGTTGATTGATGGAAAAATATTTCATGTCACATGCTCAATATGTAGGCCAAGACAAAATTTTGTCTTACAAAGATCTTTCATTTCAAATTTTTTCGTTAAACACTTTTTGAAAGCTCTTTAGGAGTGTCAATGATGTTCAAACAATTCGAATTCAAGTTATATATATATATATATATAAACACCAGAATAAATAGGGCCATTTTTGTGCTTTTCCTTTAGAAAAAATTTACTAAGACGATTATACCACATCTGCCCTGATTGTTTCAATCTATCTAAGGATTTTTAAAGTTTATTGAATAAGTTTCTTGCGAATTTTTATATGCTTCCGTCACTTTAAATTATTAGGGATTTTTATAAAAATATTGTGGTCCAATGAGACAGATAAATAAACTATGACAACATTCAATAGGCGCATTTCGAGTTTTTCATGAACTCTCGGATTTATTAGGTACCTGAAGGTAATTGCATCCACCATAGAAAAATATGTCTCTACATAATCAATGTCAGGCCTTTGCAAAAATTCTTGTGCCACAAGTTATGCTTTTAATCTTAAAACTTCACTCTTTTCATTTTTTTTTTTGCACAAAAGTCTATTGTGCTTCACTGGCTTGACACCTTCAGATGTTCAGACTATTGGTTCGAAAACTTCATATTTTTCAAGTGAAGCCAATTTAGTTTAAATTGCGTCCTTCCATTTGGAAAATCATTTCTTTGTTACATTCATTGACAAATTTTGGTTCAAAATTCTCATCTTGATGCATTATTTTAAAACAACATTATAAGCAAAAATATTGTCAACCACAATATTACTTTAGTTCCACCTTTTTTCTCGTCGAGACATAACTTATTGAGATTTTTCATTGTCATTATTTTTAGTTATTTGGACCTCCTCGGTGGTCTTATCATTTGTTATGTCTTAGAGCTCTTCTTGAGCAATTGCTTCCATAATATGATCATCTTGATCATTTGTTCCTTTTTTAATGAGGTTTTTTTATCCTAAAAAATCAATTGACCTGCCATGTTTAAATGTGGTCTAAATTCATTTGCGTAAACAGTTTTTCCTATCAGGACATCAACTAGATGTGGAGTATTTGCAGTTGGAATTCGAGATTTAGTAACCCTTGAAAGGTTAATAAATGCATATGACAGTTGATTTGCAATATTTTACAAATAAATCATCTTTTAACCTCTTTCTCACATAGATTTGTTTGAGTATCTAAATGAATCCAGAAGCAACCTTCAAAATCCCTTTGAGTCGTCACAAGGAGTGACGAAACACACCTCTCACCTCCCCTCGAATAGATTTCTCTTTTTTTTAAAAAAATTTCCAAAGGAATATTGTTATGTTGCTTTTAAGGGTTCACTAATCCCTTGAATCCGGTACTAACGGGTATCCNCCCCCCCCCCCCCAATAACGTTCTCTTTAGGGCCTTTCAACCAATCAATATGCCTTTGGAGAGCCATTTTTGCTAAAACTCGAGCAGTTTCTTAAAAAGTTTGCTTCAGATATGAACCCTTTAGTATTAATTAAGACACGCTTTTGTTATTCCCAATAAGACGAATCAGTACATATTACTTCTTCCAAAGCTTACCCCATTCGTTCTCACAACAATTCAATAAGTTCTCTGGGTGAAAAAATATTCGGCATTTCATCTTCTGAAATTAACACTTTTGATGTTATTTGACGTACAATAATTTCTAAAGATAGGGATAATGAATTTCAATCTATCTCATTTTCCAACTACTAATATTCTCCCCCTAATGTTGGGTATATTGATTTATCAAAATGACATTCAACAAATCTTACCGTAAGTTTCAAATATTTTATAATAAAAAGAGATTCATACCCAACATACACCCCAACCTTTTTAGAGGCCCATGTGCGTTGTGGTGGAACAATTGAAACATATGCCGCACACCAAAAATTCTAAGATGAAAAACATTTGGCTCGTGAATAGATACCAATTGTTATAGGGAGAATTTATAATAAATAGTTGGTCTAATGCTTATAAGTGTGCTGTATGCAGAATAACATGCTCCCATATTGAAACATGCAACTTTGTCCTTATTAGCAATGATCTAACTATCAATTGAAGACAATTAATAAATTATTTTACTAGACCATTTTGAGTGGAAAAATGAGAAATAAAATGTTCAATTATCATTCCACTACAAAAATAATAGTCATTGAAGGCATGAGATGTAAACTTACCAGCATTATCAAGATGAATTATCTTTATTTTATAATCTGAAATTTGTGCTCTTAATCTTATTATTTGAGTCGACAGTCATACAAAGTCATATTGCGAGTTGATAATAAGTACACATTTGACCATCTTGTAGATGCATCTATCAGGATCATAAATTTTTTGAATGATCCATATAGAGGGTGAATTGTCCCACATATATCACCTAGTATACATTTTAGAAATGCGAGGAATTCAATCACAATTTTAGATGTTGATGGCTAATAGCCAACTTTCCTTGAGAACAAGCAACATAAGAGAATTTCTTTGATTGAAGAATTATGTCCATATGAATTCTTAATAATTTTGCATATCATATTAAAATGGAATGACCCAACCGATCATGTCAAATGATAAAATCATTAAGACCAATAAATTCTTTGTTTCCTATGGCATGTGATTCAATCATACCAATATTTGTATGGTGCAACCCAGCAAAAATTGTGGATAATTTTTCATGCACAAACTTTTTTCCTATCTTTATTGTTGTAATATAAAGGTCTTCAACTTTTTCTTCATTGACAGTCTCAACATAATTGCCATTTTGACGAATAACCTTTAAACAAACAAGTTTCTTTGAGACTTACTACAATACAATGCTTTGTTAATAGTCAATATCGTTCCTCCAGATAGTAATAAGGCCGCTCTTCTAGAATTCTCAATTAATTTTATACTACCAGATATTGTATTATCTATAAGCACACTAGCCTTCTTTTTCACCAACAATGAGAAAAAAAGTTCCTATCAATAAAAACTAGCTTGGAATTTTTATTTTTTCCTCCATCTTTTATTCACACCAACACTTAGGGGTCGTTTGGTTGGGAACTAGTTATCTTAGGATTAACTATTCTGGGATTAGTTATCCTGGGATTACTTATCCCATCACTATGTTATAAATGGTCGGATAAGTTATCCCAAACATGTCAACCAAACAAGACATCTAAATTTTATCTCATGACTATTTTTTTATTCCAGGACTATTTATTCTTATCCCTCACACCAAACGAGCCCTAAACTCTTAACTCCAACAATAAGCTCAATTCATTGATATTCCAATCATTTGTATATCTCATTTCTTTCAATCTTATTTCTCTTTCCATTCTAGATTTTGTTTCTCCAATTTTCTCTTCTGACATTTCACTATATTGACATATAGATTTCTCTTTCAAATTATAATGAGATAACCTCTCTGTTTAGTGTCAATGATAGCTCCACCTTATCATGTGAAAGAAACAACTTTAAATTGAGATATGTATTTTAATAGTCATTCATTTGGTAAGTATAAAGGAAATTTTATTTATAAATAATACGACTACCAAGTTGGTAGAATGTTAACAAGGTGTGCAATTTCTTCATCACAACTACAAGCATAACAACAAAAATCCGCATCCTCATCATCATCAGTATCAAAAGAAGGCCATTGACGCCACTTATTCTTGTAAGAACGCTTATGATGAAGGGAACACCAATTCGAGTTTTGTCGTCCTAAAAATACTATAGGATTAAGTATCCAAATATTACTCAATATGTCAACCAAGTTTTTTCGAAACTCTGCTAACGCTCTTCGCTTTGGCTTGGTTGCTTTCATTCTGCCAATTGCAACTATGCCATTGTTCTTTAATACTTCTTTCCCCATCAAGACTTGTATTAGGCTTACAACATATTCTGCTCCAATGTGTCCTGCCTCTGCAGCTTTCACAAGATATTTCATTGCATATTCTGGACTTTCTTTCCTAAAGAAATCAACCTCAAGTCACAAAAAATGTTCTAATTATATATACCTCCAAATGAGAAATATGTTTGGACCATTGTCCATTAATAATTAACGTATATTGGCAATATATATATGAATGTAAGGTACAACGCATATGAAACTTCTTGTTCGGGTACATATACTTCCTCCATTTCAATTTGTTTGTCTTACATCCCAATTTAATTTGTTTTAAAAAGGAAAGAATGACAACTCATTTAATCTAACAGACTACATGACATGTTCATGTTCAAGACCTTAAGAATCTTAGTACATTCTACTTTTATTTAGTTTAAGATCACAAGATTTGAAAGTTTTCATTTATTTCCTAAATTTTGTATCAAGTTAAAATAAGACAAACAAATTGAAACAGAGGGAGTATTACTTTTCTTCTCGATTAGATAGAGTAGGAATTCAACTTGAGTAAATGGTAGTTTTGTATGTTAAATTCTAATTTCTCTGGATATAATGAAAATAAAGAATTTATGACTTCTCTTATTATTTTAGTAACTTTGCATGCATTAGAACCACCATCTAAAATAAACTTGAATGATTTACTTCCTAATCTCGATTTATGTGTCGATGTTTAGAAATTTAAGAAAGAAAAAATCCAATCTTAAAAAAAGATAATTCTTTTAAAACTTATGGTCTAAAACAAATTACAGACAACTCAAGATAAAAATGAAAAATATAAAGTTAAATTATATTTGTAAGGAAGTACACAGAATAAAACTAAAAAGATGACACATAAAGAAGAGAGATAATATGAAATACTTACCACACCTTTTCGGTACAAGGCTTCTGGATTCCCACTCTCCATGCACGTCCTCATGAACAAAGAAAGTTTATTTTCGTTCTCTCCATTTTCACTCTTCCATGAACATCCTCCTATTGGAAATTCCTCTAATGAAATGTGACGATAAACATATGGATCGTTCGAAACTCCATTGAAAATTTTACAGCTGATACAAATTAAGTCTTTTATGTTAAAAAAAAACAAATATTAATCTATAATATAACATTTATGTAAGAATAATAATATGAACCTGAACTTGACATTGATATAATCCAAAAAAGAAGAAGAAGCAACCCTCGCAACAATTTCAGAAAGGAGCTCGTTCGGAAGAGATTTGATGGAGGAATTCACAAAATTATTTTTAAAAAATTTTCTATTATATTTTCTTCTTTTTCTTTTCATTCTTGATGATTGACTTCTTTCCATTATGATGCTTTTAACATGTTTTTTTTTAAAAAATAAATAAAAATGTTAGTGTTAAATTCCTTCAATTTTTAGCACTCATTTTCCTATGCACACTTGGATGAGTATGTTTCTTTCATTTTGTTAAAATTGCAACAATATTTCTATTTCTAAAGAATCATCATCAATAATTTAAAATGTTTTAAAATTATAAATTGTACCAGTCGTACTTAATAATAGCAGGGTTCGATAGAAATATGTAAAATTGATAAGGTCGTCCGACTTCTCGACATGTCATCTACTAAAAAGGACCCTCCCATCAATCCTTCCTTCTATGAGTTTGTAACATCCCGTATATTTTAAGACAACTAACCCTGCTAAATTGAAAATTAAATGTGCACACCAAAAAAATTAATTTCTGCTTTACGTTGTTTGGTGATGTGATGTCGAGAGAATGGAATTTCAAAGAGGTGATCATATCATGAAATTTGCTATATGAAAGTGTTTAAAGAATTAAATTAAAGTTTTAGAAAAAAGGGAGCTTGGTAACAAAATCCTAGTTCATAGTTTTATTACGAGAAAGTATTTTAAACAATTCTCGTATGTGGTCTAACTTGGGACAAGCATATCTCACGATGTATAACGAGTTAGAATTCCCACTACCTATAACATAAAATGTCTTTGAGTTTAGTGTTCATACATCAAACCATTTGTAAATCTGAGTTCTATGTCAAAAATTATGATAGTTTGAATGAGACATAGTCGATAGAAAATACCCACTTGGGTTAGATCAGGTGTCATGATCCGAAATCGGGTCATAATGGTGCCTTCCATTAACCCCCAGTAGGTAACCCGAAAACCAAACATATAGAAGATTAGTTAAAACGAGCATATAACTATGCAGAAGCAATAATAAGAAAGAAGAGGCGCCCATAGCATAGATTTGTATATAACAATACAAAATATACAAAAGGACCCGAAAGTAACAAAAAAAAATAAAACTATATACAAGATCCAACCTCGGACTCGGTGTCACCGGTACAAGAACATCTAAGTACAGAAAGGGAATATATATAACAGTTATGCCCAATAAAAATATATACATAGTCAATACAAAGAGGGAAAAGTAGCAAGCCTCCGAACACCAAGAGATCACCACAATTCAACAACGACGGCCTTGAGAGATCTGGAATCAACAGGGGTAGCATGTACTAGGCGTTGCACCAGAAAAAGAAGCAAAAGTGTAATATGAGTGTTGAGTAAATTCTATAGTTGAGTTTATTCTAACTATGTTAATTAAGTCTAATACAAAGATATATAACAATACGTTTCAAAGGAGAAAACATATCAATTTCAAAAGACAAACAAGGGGTTTCTGTAAAAGTGATGTATGGCCTTTAATGCCATTAACCTTGACAATCTGTTTCTCAAAATGAAAAAAATAAATCTTCTATTTGAAACTCCTCCTGTTGAAATATATATCTATATATATAAATAAAGGAGGAATATAGAGAAGGTGATGTGGCACCTCTCCATGGCCTCCATTCATATATATATTTTTATCATTTCTTTCAATTATTTTTTCTTGCAAAATCATCTTCTTAACTTATACCTCTTCAATTATATAAACTATATTCTTAAATTAATATTAATAATATTCATAGCTCCCAAACCTTTCATATTCATATAACCTCTCAAGTCTTTCATATTCATAACCTCTAATTATTTAATGTGGAAGGTTATATTAACACTATAAAATCACACTAAAATTGTGTGTTATTTTGTAGTCATCTTTGGCTAGAGAATTAGTGGTAGACATGTTACAATATTTGTAAGCTTTGAGGTACATTATCTTTTCCAAATAAGATTTCATATATTACTTTTAATTAGCAAGTAAGGCTAATATGTCAAAGCATATTTTGTTTCTTCTAGATAAATTACTTTGTTTTGTTATCTTTGAGATTCATTTTAGGACTAATAATCTATTTGTTATTATTTTTCTTGACTCTTGTATATAGGATGAAATGAAATCATCCAGAGATGGAGATTAATGGATTTTGAGCTATATATATTGATTATTCTTTATTTTTTTAGGTGCTTAAAAAGTAATGCTTCTATTATCTTATTTTCTTTTGAATTATTTATGTTTTGTCAAAAATGATTATATGTGTAGGAGGATTTATGATTAAATGCAATTTTCTCCTTATTCTTTATCTTTTTCTTCTTTTGCTAGATAACTTTTTAACTTATTTAATCATATTTTGCAGATTATAGGGGATATATCTATAATGAAAATGGTTAGACATTCTTGCGTAATTTGATTTTACAAGGTAAAATAATTTGATATGTCTACTATAATTACAACTCTTTCTTTGTTGAAATCGTACATTTAATATTATTTGTTTGTGTTCGTGAAGATATAAATCTTGAGTTTTTTATAAAAAAAAAACATTTAATTTATTCTCTTTAGACCTCTATGTAATTCTTAGATAATTTGATTATATATTATAATGATAATACTCTTCAAAAAAATTATTTGTTCACGTAAATTCTTCTCTTACTTTTTTGTTGATAATATTAGTTTATTGTGTTTGTGGGGTATACTATTTTAAAACATAGAAGCATGAAATGAGTAAATGGATATCGATATGCTACTTAAAGAAATACGTACATATACTTCCATAGTCCGGTGGAGCAAATTTAAACAAAAATGATAGAACATGAGAATGTAAAGTTAATTTATAATTTTGAAAATACAATTTGTTTTATTAAAAACAAATTATTTATTAATGTAAAAAATTGCAATCTTTAAATTTTTCATTTTTGTTGTTTTCTAGGAGATTTCAAGTTGTTTATTAATAAGTCAAGTTGCAGTCTTTATATTTTTCATATTTGTTGTTTTCCAGGAGTTCTCAAGTTATTTCCAAATTGCGATTATTTTATAATTTTAAAAATATAGTTGGTTTCCTTGCTTTCTATTTACTTATAATAAAATATTTGTCTCAATAACTCTAATTTGATTGTCTTTTCATTTTCTATAATTAATGTTCTTTATTAATGTAATGATGTACAAATATTACTCCTATTATGTCACAAACAAGTCCAAAGCCACATTGTTAAACCTCTAAATTACTGTGACTCTTTATTCTTAAGAATTTATTATATTGAATGTAATATTTATTTAAAATGTGAAATATACTTTTTAAATTTTTTGTGTTTAAGCCAAGCAAAATTAAAAGAAATAGGAATTTGTATGTGTCATTTTTTAAATCTTTTTTGCATAGTTAATTCTCTCTTTTGTTCTCTTTTATGTTTATTTTTAAATTTTACATTCTTTTGTTTTCCCAATATAAGTTGTCCAAAAAATAATTTGATATTTGAACCTAAATATAATAATAATGTATTAAGATATGGAATCTAACTAATTAAGATTGTTATTTTTCATCATTTAAATATGTAAACTTTTTTTATTTAAAATTTAATTATTAAAAATTTATTAATCAAATATTAAATTAATCTAATATTGTACAATAAAAATAATTAAAACATGTGATGATTGGATGACGACGACGACAAGTAATAGTAATTGTGGATAATGATTAAAAATATTGTTGGCTAACAATATAGTCATGGATAATAACTATTAATGGCAATCTGAGTTACACATTGTCGAAAAATTATACTAAGAATATAATTAAAAAGATTACAAAGAAGCAGAAAAGAACGACCAGATTTCAAGTTTACATAAATATATATAAATTATACTAAAAAAATCTCAAATAAAAAAGAAAAAAATGACCACATCTCAAGTTTACATTTCAGTAGTTCTAATATTACCTACTTTTTTTCTCTGTGAAATTTATTTTTAATACTTAACTTTCCGAAGTTCACATATATTGATTTCTTAATGAATTTCATACTTAACCTAAATATTTTTCATAGCTTCTCTTCTATGAAACTATGTGATTAATAAAAAATTTCGTTTATTAAAGTAATTACTGATATTAGTATGTAACTTTATTTTAATTCTTTTCATAACCGCGCGAAGCGCGGCCAAGTACACTAGTATCTATATAAGCATGACCTTTTGTGAGCATTAGATATATACAACATAAACCAAAAGAGAAGAGAAATAGCTTTTCCTCCTTTCTTTTCTTAAGCTTATTCTTAGAATATTTTTGGGCAATCTCCAAACTTTCAGCCACGAGTGCACGTGTTTGAGAGTAACTGTGGAACCTTGGGGAGTGACCGGCTACTACGATTTGCACTGGAGTCAGGCCGAAATCAATTTCAAGGCAGTGCTTGCCACGACACAGTGTTTGTGATAAGTTATTTACTACTTTGTAATTCCAATCCAATATAAATATTGTAGTATTTTTCCCAACAATTTGAAAGTAATTTCCTAACATACAATATTGATAAATGGCTATTTCTTTGAACAAAACTTTTTCTGATTTGTCAAAACTTGAGCCTTTGGATGGAAATAATTTTAAACGTTGGTCACAAAAACTTTTAATTTTTTTTGAACAATTAGAAGTTGATTATGTTTTATTTAATGAACCTTCTATGAATGGTTCTAACACTACTACTGATTCTAGCAATGTTGTGGTTGTTGATGATGTTGCTAAAAAGAAGTTTGAAAAAGATAACAGAACTGTGAGAGAACACTTGCTAAATCATATGACTAATCCTTTATTTGATTTATTTGTTACCTATAAATTTGCTAAAGAAATATGGGATAGTTTGGAAAATAAATATGGTGTTAATGATGCAAGAAAGAAAACATATGTTGTCGGTCAGTGGATTAAATTCTAAATGGTTGATAATAAGCCAATAATGGAACAACTTCACGAATATGAGAACTTGACTAATGATGTTCTCAACGAGGACATGAAGATGTGTGAGATATTTCAGGCTAATGTTCTGATTGAAAAATTTCCACCATCTTAGAGTGATTATAGAAATCAATTAAAACATAAGAAAAAGAATTTAACTCTCCAAGAACTTATTAGTCATATGAGGACCGAAGAGGCAAACCGTCTCAAAGATAAGATGGAAGAACTTTCTCTTAATTCTTCTAAAGCTAATCTTGTTGAATCTTCTGGTACTGTTGTGAAAGACAGGTTCAAAGGCAAACCGAAGAAAGTCTCGAAAAAGGAACATATGAAGAAGAAAAAACAATTCAACATGCCGGAGAGTCAAATTCAAAAATTTAAGAGTCCTTGTTTTGATTGTGGAAAAGTTGGTCACCGGGCAGCCAAGTGCTATCAAAGAAAGAGGCAGGACTCAAAGCAGGAAGGACAAAGTGATGTCCAAGCTCATCTTGCTGAGGATAGTGAAGTGATTGTTATTGTAGTCGTTGAGGCAAATTTGGTGGCTAACAAAACTGACTGGGTGCTAGACACAGGCGCTTCAAAGCATTTTTGTGCTAGTAAGAATTTATTTCATTACTTTGAGGAGTCCACTTATGGAGAGTGTGTTTACATGGGTAACTCCACTACTCTTGGAGTTATGGGTAAAGGAAAAGTTTTACTTAAATTAACTTCTGGAATAACTTTATCCTTGAACAATGTTTTGTATGTTCCCTCCCTCCGTCAAAACTTCATTTTCGGAGCACTTCTCAACAAAGTAGGCCTTAAACTTGTTTTTGAAGCTAATAAAATAATTATTTCTCGTGGAGGAGACTTTGTTGGGAAGGGATATCTTAGTGGAGGATTGTTTGTATTGAACATTGTTCAAGATATTGTCAATAATGAAAGTATTTCAAATTCTGCTTATATTGTTGAGTCTATCAATTTGTGGCATGGTAGATTAGGTCATGTTAATATTGCTTCTATTAAAAGACTTGGAAAAATGGAATTAATTCCTATGATAAAAACTGATGATTTTTCTAAATGTCATGTGTGTAGAAGCAAAGCATACAAAGAAACCTTTCAAATCTGTTATTAGTAGAAAGACCGAATTACTTGAACTAATATATTCAGATTTAGCAGATTTCAAGAACACTGTTAGCAAAGGTGAAAAAAAGTATTACATTACTTTTGTTGATGACTTTTCTAGATACACTAAGGTACGTCTTCTTAAGCCTAAAGATGAGGCTGAAAGCATGTTTTTGAAATTCAAAGCAGAAGTGGACAATCAATTAGACTAGAAAAATCAAGAGATTTAGATATGTTAGGGGCAATGAATATAGTACTAAAACTCTTGAAGATTTTTGTGAGAAAAATTGTATTATACATGAGGTCAGTGCTCCCTATACTCCTCAACAAAATGGTGTAGCCGAACGAAAAAATAGAACCCTTAAAGAAATGATGAATTCTATGCTTTTAAGCTTTTGTCTATTTGACAATATGTGGGGAGAAGCAGTCTTGTTTGCATGCTATATTCTTAATAGAGTCCCTCATAAGAAGTTAGACAAGACCTCATATAAGTTGTGGAAAGGATTTGTTCCTAACTTGAAATTTCTAAAAGTGTGGGGGTGTTTGGCAAAGGTTGGTCTACCTGATTTTAAACGCGTAAATGTTGGTTCTAAGACTTCTGATACCGTCTTTATTGGTTATGCTCAAAATAGTGTTGCATATAAATTTATGTCTCTAAGTGATCATTCTATTTGTGAATCTAGAGATGCAGAATTTTTTGAGCATATTTTTCCTTTGAAAAATAATATGCCGAGTGATGTGCAAAATAATGCTTTTGCATCTATGTCAAACAATTCCCATGTTGTGCCTTCTTCTAATGTTATTTCTAATGAGCTAGAAAATGAACTCAGAAGGAGTAAAAAACGTAGAACTGAGACAAGTTTCGGTCCTAATTTTATCACTACTTTCTTAACTGAAAATTTTGATATTAATATTTTAAATGATGAATTAATGTCTATCTATTTAATAGAAGAAGACCTTAAGACTTATGGTGAAGCTATGAGATCACTAGATGCTATATTTTGGAAAGAGGCTATTAAAAGTGAATTAGACTCTATAGTTTCTAATCACACTTGGGACTTGTATGATTTACCTAAAGGTAGTAAACCCATAAGTAGCAAGTGGATATTTAAGAAGAAATTGAGACCTGATGGTACAATTGATAAATATAAGGCTAGCCTTGTGATTAGGGGTTTTAACCAAAAGAAAGGTGTTGATTACTTTGATACATATTCTCCTGTGACTAAAATAGCGACCATTAGGACTCTTATTGCTTTAGCCGCTATTCATGATTTAGCGGTACATCAAATGGATGTCAAAACAACATTTCTAAATAATGATTTAGAGGAAGAGATCTATATGACTCAACCTGAGGGTATTGTGGTTCCAGGACAAAAGGATAAAGAATGCAAATTGAGAAAGTCCTTGTATTGACTAAAACAAGCACCTAAACAATGGTATGAAAAATTTAATATTACATTAGTGGATAATGACTTTGTTGTAAATTCATCTGACACCTGTGTTTATTCTAAGATGATAGGTTCAGATTGTGTGATTTTATGTCTATATGTAGATGACATGTTAATCTTTGGTCCTAATGTGAATGTTATTAATGAGACCAAGAACTTTTTGTCTTCTACATTTGAAATGAAAGACCTTGGTGAAGCAAATGTGATTTTGGGAGTTAAAATCAAAAGAACTGCTAATGATTTCTCTTTGTGTCAATCTCATTACATTGAAAAGATATTGAAAAAATTTGATTGTTTTGATGTAGTTCCAGTGAGAACTCCTTATGATCCTAGAATACACTTGAGAAAGAATAAAGAATCTAGTGTTTCTCAAACTGAATATGCTAAAGTAATTGGGAGTGTAATGTTTCTCATGAACTATACTCGACCTGATATAGCTTATGTTGTTAGTAGATTGAGTAGATATACTCATAATCCTAGTAGTGAACACAAGAATGCTCTTCATCGCTTGCTAAGGTATTTGAGAGGTACTATGAATTGGTGTTTGTATTTTAATAAATTTCCTGTTGTTTTAGAAGGTTTTTGTGATGCAAACTGGGTAACTGACAATGATGAAGTTAGCTCCACCAGTGGCTATGTGTTTACTTTGGGTGCAGGTGCTATTTCGTGGAAGTCTTCCAAACAGACTTGTATAGCACGTTCTACCATGGAATCAGAATTCATTGCTCTCGAGTTGGCATGGCAAGAAGCTGAGTGACTGAGAAATCTTTTGGCGGATATGTAATTGTGGGAAAGACAAGCTTCATTAGTCTCTCCTCACTGTGAGTCACAAGCAGCAATTGGAATTGCCAAAAATAGTGTGTACAATGAAAAAAAGAGACATATTTGCATCAGACATGGTGCGATTAAGCAGTTGTTGAAATTGAGTGTTATTTCCTTGGAATATGTAAGGTCCGAAAGAAATTTGGCGGATCCTATGACCAAGGGCTTGACAAGGAAAATAATCCTTGAAACGTCGAGGGGGGTGGGACTAAAGCCCATTGATTGAGGTAGTGTGGTGGACCCATTAAGCCTCAATATACACCACATTTTTAATCCCTATGGTGTGAGGCAGTGTTTTATGAGGTTGAGCTTATTTTGCTCTTAATGATTCTAGACCCTTAAGGTGGTCTATTTGAGATAGACTTGATGGAATCACCTATGTGAGTGTAAAGGTGTGTCGCCTTTTATGAAAGACTTGGGTCGTCTTTCTAGAGCACTCATAAGACCCAAGGTGTGTGTGCATGACCATAAAAGCACTTTGTATCGCAGAGGTTGCTTAAATTTAAGGATATAGTATGTGTTATTGGGGTCTCAATTTATGTCCACTTAGTTCAAGAGTACTTCACTTTGTGTATATTAAGTTGTTGCTTCATATCACTACGTGTCAATTTACATCGAAAGATATTGACACTTAAGTACATGTTCCTTCCTTTTGCCCAAAAGTCAGTTCTTACTCTTTATCTTTGCATTGGTGGGGGATTGTTGAGTAAATTCTATAGTTAATTCTAACTATGTTAATTAAGTCTAATGCAAAGATATAACAATAATATGTTTCAAAGGAGAAAACATATTCGTTCCAAAAGACAAACAAGGGGTTTCTGTAAAAGTGATGTAATGGCCTTTAATGCTATTAACCTTGACAATCTGTTTCTCAAAATGAAAAAAAATAAATCTTCTATTTGAAACTCCTCCTCTTGAAATATCTATATAAGCATGACCTTTTGTGAGCATAAGATATATACAGCATAAACCAAAAAAGAAGAGAAAAAGTCTTTCCTCCTTTCTTTTCTTAAGCTTATTCTTAGAATATTTTTGGGAAATTGGTTTTGGGCAATCTCCAAACTTTCAGCCACGAGTGCACGTGTTTGAGAGTAGCTGTGGAACCTTGGGGAGCGACCGGCTACTACGATTTGCACCGGAGTCGGGCCGAAATCGCTTTCAAGGCAAGGGCTTGCCACGACACAGTGTTTGTGATAAACTATTTACTACTTTGTAATTCCAATCCAATATCAATATTGTAGTATTTTTCCAACAATGAGTACCAAAACACGGGGTACTCAATAGGTGTCATTGGCCCACCTAGCTCAGATAAGGACTATATAATTAAAAGAGGCACGATAGTGCTAATACTACCAATCAACGCCTAATCAGAAACATACCAAAGCACAGGTGATAGAGAAAGTACAACAACAGATATCTACAAGTCAACCACACACAATCATACAATGTGAAATGATGCATTGCATATGTGGAAAATGTATGTATAAAGTAAAACCTGATAACGGAAGCAGGAATTTCATTATGCCTTTCCTTCGTATGTGTGGAAACCTGAAAGAGAAAAATAAGCACATAATACTATGGCTTACCTTATGAGGAACGTCCATCAGAGCATTTTCAGCGGTAGCAGAAAGTTCCCCATTTAGAGCACCAGTATCACAATGCCTCAGCTATTTCAATTGCAACTCCTTTCTATGAAAAGAGGATTTTAAACACATAATTCAAGGGACATGACAAAGTATCATAAAAAGCAAATACATAGGATATGGAGGTGCAAATGATTTAAACGTGGATGATAATGCTTCTTTTGTGCTAGCTCCAACATGAGTATAACACTGACAACATTTGGTATGATGAGGTAGAGCTCTTCATCTTACATTTATTTTATATGGTAGTTGTTCGAAAGGCAAGTTATAACCTTTATAAAACTCAAAGTTGATTAACATAAAGAGGATTTTTTCAAGAATAGAAGATGGTGAAATTTCTTGATAACAGGCTTCACAAAACTTTCTAAGGAAAATTTCTTTGATAATTACAATAATGCTAAACTATGAACCTATATTCGAATTTGACTCGCCAAAATGATGGAATATGCCACAATGAAGGGATAGGATCTGACTGATCATCAATTTTAACTTGTAAAGTTCACTTTGAAAGTTGAAAAGTGTCACCTTCATACTCATGCCATTGAATTTAATCATGTTTGGTGTATGGAACTTAATGGTAGAAATAGATTTGAATTGTGAAGTGATGTGATTAAAGTATACAGATATAGGTAGCAATGAGTTAATAAATATAGGAGAAATTGTAAATCCGGTCCTGAATAATATCTTCATTAAATAAAGTTTGCCAGCAATAAGAGTATCTAAATTTGGTTCTAAGCAGAGCTTGATTGCGAAGAGAGCTCAATCAGGTTAATTCATTTCCTTTGTAAAGATGAAGCCGCATACTTGACACTGACAGATCTGAACTCAACTCATAACTTTATTTGAGGGAAGGGTAAATGTTATAAAAGTAGCAAGAAATGCTCTTGAATTTTTACAAAAAAATTGAAACTCAACTCATTTCAGTGCTAGAACTTTGGAGACAACATATTTCAAATGAATTCATGCGCAAGAAATATGGTTGAAATGGAGCATTAGAATAAGTTCGATTGACTTAATGAGCGGATTGTCGGTTTAGAATTTAGATGGCCTGAGATGAATAAGATGTTGATTGGATGGATGACTTGGTTTGAATAGCAAGTATCATACTTTGTATTCTGCAATTGATCGTAAACTAAAGAAGCTCAATCATGAATGAAAGATTTAGAGAAGAGAATGAGAAAGAGAAAGAAGAAAAGAGAAGAAGATTTCATCTATCAGCTTGAATCAAAAATACAATGAACAATAGCTATTTATAGAGCTATCCTTGTAACTACTTTGAATAACAGTACATTGAGTTAGTTATAACCAACTCTTCTTGATAGACTAAATTGCCCTTTCTGTTACTAACAAACTATTAACACTAATGTCACCTACTTTACATCACAACAGCAATACAAAAAGATTACTGGGATTTTTAATGCATTAGTGGCACTTGAAAGTGAAACTTGTTTGGCATTTTCACTTGTAATCGATGAAATAGTTAGTTATGATGTTGAGTGATTGCTAATTGTGATTTATTGTTGTTTTATTATAGGTATTCAATGTACTCGATAAATTGGTCTCTTCTAACTCTCAATTGTTTGCTAAGATGGAGAATGGAGTAAGAATTGTATGATGTATGAAGAATGGTGTGACAATTGGAAGGCACGAGCAAATTTAGTCGGGGGCATCAAGTTTTCACCGGGCTCTCCTTGGAAAAAAAATTACACTATACCTATGAGGTAAATCTGTACTTTTTATGTATATGTTTAGAATTTTAGTCCCCTATACACAAAATTCACCTTGATGGAAATCTTAGATTTGTCATTGTTGGCAGGTGTGTGATTCTGAAGAAAGCATTGTGTGCTTGGACTCTCATCTAAAGTTGATTGATTTTGAAGATGAAGACTACTAAGGTTTTTCCTGAAGAATGCACGGGAAGATGTGGTTTTGATGTTCATTTAAAAGTGTTGAAGAAACCATTATGATGTTTGATGTTTTTTCATCTTGTTCTTACACTATTTGTCGCAAATATCCAAACAACTTGTAAGTGCATTATTTGTATTTTGAGTCAAGCTATAAACACTTGATTCAGTCTGTGCAATAGGTGGTTTTAGAAACATTGAAACTCCATCGTAATGAGCTATTGACAACAAAATAAGGTAAAATTCGATCGAAGTTTCTACTACTTGGTAAAGGTTGATCTCAAATAGCCATTTACTTATCAAAATACAAAGTAATGTTGCTGATTGTTAAAATTATTTCATCAGATTCTACATAATTATTTTACAGCTTGTGCATTGATTTCAAGTAAAACTCCATATCTAATCTTGATATTCTGTAATTTCTCAGAAATTAAAATGTTGAGCGCGGACAAGAACCATATAATAACACTAAAAAGAATAAAACCAACGGAATTGAGTAATTATAAATAAATGAGTATTAAGTGCATTTTTTTTATAAAAAACACCTATAGATACAACTTATTTTACCATATACTCTAAAATTCCCTATCATTTCAAAAAATCCTATTTTTCTCACCCTGTCACGTCATTCCTACTTCAACTCTCTCAAATTTTCCCTCTATTTCTACTTCCCCTATTCCATGATTTCTGTCGGTGCTTTATCTCAACAAAGACACACTCAGACAATCTGACATCATCACCCGTATCTCACGCCACTAGTAACTGTAAGTTGATCGATCGATCGAGTTCCACCAATTGGTTTTTACACTCATGGTATTTTCATGGCAAAGGAAAAATACCGGTGAAAGTTATGAGGCTTAATTTCCTTGCAAACTATATATCTAGCTTTGTCTTCAAAACTTCCAGGATATTTTGAGTTTACACTCTCCCTCTTCCTCTTCCTATTTCAAGCTTAACTCCCCTAAGTTCATGACATACATGTATCAACAGTTAATTCTTCCAACTCACTTTTTTTGAATTATTATTCTAGTTTTCTTCAAATGGATTGCTATTGTATCTAGTGGATTTTGATTCTTCAATTCATGCCTACGTTGCAACAACAAAATCTAAATATCTTAAATGACCAAACTTGTTGAAGAAATTCAGGTCCAGCTTCAGTCACAAAGAGAAATACTAGGAGATCTTACATATATAGCTAAAATCACAAAAACGCCAACTTAAATCACCAAAATACCAACTAGAACCATGAAGATTTTAGTTTCTAATAGTCAATACCAATTAAAATCCTCAAAGACGAGTGCAAAACCTGAGAAATTTACCTCTGTTATGCAACGTCTCCTAGGTCTAAGAAGAGAAACATTTTAGTTTTTTTTATAGAGTATATTGTGAGTGAAGTTGCTAAATGTATATGTTGTTTCTAAAATGAGTATAAGGAAATGTAAAAGATAATTATTGATTAAAAGAAAAAAGATATTCGATGGGTGATGAAAAATATTAATGAATCGTTGCTATACAAATTAATGTACATATACCCATTACCATAGATGACATTTTGAAACACTCTTGCTATAGCTAACACTATTGCAATGGTCATACTATAATGACAATGGTTATTTGGCTAAATCATGTCATAGCTAAGGCTGGGCACCGGATCGGAATGGGACCACCGGACCGAAACGAACCAGTACCGGACCGGAACAGGACAGTTTGACCGGATTGTTGATCGGTACCGGGATGAACCGGACCGGAACTATCGGGATGGAGGCTCAATTCCGTCCCGTCCCACTATATACCGGGATAGGACCAGGACTGACCGGAACGGAATGAGATGGGATAAATGGGATGGCACATATAGCTATTTCAAAAAATAATTATTTTTTTTGAGTTATTTTGAATTACAAAAATATGAATGTCTTTTTTATTTTTCTAAGTTATATTAGTTTATAGTATTTAAGTTTTAAATTTTATAATAATTTTACTTAAGTTTATTTTAAAGATATTTTTTTAAAATTTTTACGTATATAAATTTGTAAGTTAAGTTTAATAAAGCTTTTTTTAAAAGTTTTTGAGCTTATGTAGTTATGTTATAAGTTTTAAAGATTTGAATCTTTTGAAGTTTATAAGTTATTAAGTTATACTTATAACTTGTAAGTTAAATAACTTAAGTTTGTAATTTTAAAAAATTAAATAAACAAAAAGGAAATGCTAATAAAAGTAAATAATGACAAAAATATTATTTTTTATTTTAATTAAAAATGATCTACCGGGATCGGACCGGACCGGACCGGAACGAAACCGGGATGAACCGGTTCCGGTATATCAGTACCAAATCATGATACCGTTCCGTTCTGTGTACCGGTTCAATGTATCCCATCCCGTCCCAAATACTACCGGACCGGAACGAACCGGAACGGTACTGGTACAACCCGTTGTGGTGCCCTGCCTTATCAATAGCAACAAAACCTTTTGGCAACGGTCATCATAATTGTTGCACTAAACATGTTATAACAACGGTTTTGTAATGGCTACTAGTCAGTCTGTTCTCATAGGCCCAATTTTTGGCAGTGGAGTTTAACCCGTTAATAGTTTGCATCAATGCTACTACCATATGCATAATCAGATAATGTAAAATGATCATTAGCATGAGAATTTAGGAGTTGATAAGAGTTATTTCATACAATTCGGATAAATAAATATATTTTCTGAAATTGGATGAATATAAAAAAATTGACTCATTTAAGATTGTTACACATTTATAATCTAAAGAAGATATATTTAGAAAATCAAACCAATGCTACCTCTATTCCTTCTCTTTGTCGACTTGTTTTCTTTTTGCTATCCCCTAATTGTTGTTGCTTCTGTGTATGTGGTCGGATTTTAACCACTGAAGAACAAATATTGGAGTTCGTTGTGCATGATGTATGTGGCCGCCGCTAAAACTCTTCTCTTTTTGTAACACTGATTTATTTGTCTCTCTTCAACCTTTCTTCAGCTTCCAATCCAACTGCATCTTTAATTTTTGGTAGCTAGAGCTAAACTTTCTACATTTCAGTACATTTATTATGTCTTTTTCCGGCCATACTCTATTATTAAAATCATAATTGTATATTATTTCTCAAAAAAAAACAAATCGGAACATTTCAAAATCTTTAATCAAACCCTAGTCACGTATTTTTCTTAAATGAATTCTTATTAATTTCTACATTCAATATTTTAGGAAAACTTCTTAGATTGGCTGTATATTTTTATCACGTGAGTCAGGTATCATATATATAATAACTTTGTCTAATAAAATCTTTCCTCAACAGTTGGACATTCTTTGCTCAACAATAGTCATGGTTAACTTGAGCAAAGGAAGAACAAATGTTGAGTGAAGATTTTTATTGGACAAAATTTTTATGTGATGTGTGACTTACGAGGAAAAAAAGGCATACCTAAAAAGGTGTCCTATGATATTGAATGAAGAAATTAAGAGCAAATGACATAAATGGTCCCTAAACTATCCTAGTAGGTTTAAAATAGTCCCTTAACTATACAGTTGACGGATATGGTCCTTTAACTATTCACTTTTTTGTCAAATTTGGTTTCCATTCACTTTTTATGAATACCGTCAACAAACGTCGTTCAGTACACACTCTCTCAATTTGGAGCTGTTTTTGTGCAGTTTGGTGACGTTTTTGGAGCTGTGTTTTGTGCAGTTTGGTGCTGATTTTTGGTGGTTGGTGCTGCTGTTTGTGCAGCAGTTTGGTGACGTTTTTGGAGCTGTATGTGCAGCAGTTTGGTGACGTTTTGGGAGCTGTTTTTTTTTTGGGTGTTCTGGTGCTGCAATTCGATCAAAGTTTGATAGCTGCTATTTTTTGTTGTAGTTTAAGTTATTTTCTGCACAACAATTGTTGAAAACAGAGCACTATAGTTCAATTTAGTTGCTGATTTTTGAATTTTTCTACAATTTTATGCAATTTCATTGATGTAATGACCGATTATTAACATGAAAATAGAATCGTATTTTTGCTCACAATATTTTCTCAATTGTGTTCGCTACTTTGCATTTTACTTTAACTCGCATGAAATAACGACCAACGACTTAATTGCAATAAGACAATAAAGAAAAGAATTGAGAAAAAAAGTGAGGAAATAGTGAGATAATGGACAAAAGAAATGACGAAAAAGAAAGTCAATACAGATTGACTTAACAGATTAACGGTGTTAACTAACAGTTTTTTTTAAAAGTGGATGGAAACCAAACTTGACAAAAGGGTGGATAGTTAAAGGACCATATCCGTCAATTGTATAGTTAAAGGACCATTTTAGACCTACTAGGATAGTTTAGGGACCATTTATGTCATTTGCTCAAGAAATTAACAACAATTTTATCTAGAAAAACACGCGACTAGTCCTTGACTTGAGATTTTGAATTAGATTTTTAAAATTTGTCTTTAAAAGGTATTAAAGTTCTAGACCTGGTTTTTTTTTTTGAGAAATTTCACTTTCACTCACAATTTTTTTTTTCAAGAAATATACATATCCAAACACAATTTTAAGTTCTAAAAGTTATAATTTTAAAAAATTAAAATTTTAAATTTCAAGTTTTAACTTTAAAATCTATGACCAAAAAAGATTAATATATATCATGCATGCCACTTCACATGGTTCTATATATATGACCTTCAGATAGTTTTTACTCGTTTAATTTTTCAAAAATATCTACTTTGGATTATGAGTGTACAACAATCATAAATAAGGAAAAATTCTTTTGGCCAGAATTTGATCAGAATAGTAAAATAACATATTTTACTTTTTTGACATTTCTATCCTTTTAATTTTAATACTTTTTAATTAAAAAATGAAAAAGAGGATATTATAGACTTTTCAAATTTTCTGGCTAAATTCTAACAAAATTTTTTGGCCATTTTCCATTACCCCATAAATAATTAATTTATATTTAATCAAATTTCAAAAAAATATATTCATCCGAATAGTATGACATAATTCTCATCAACTCTTGAATAACAAAGAAAGAAGAATTGCAATGTATGTACTATGACAATATCTTTAAATCAACCTAACAATAAAGGGAAAAAAGGTTAAAAATACGTTTCAACTTTGTTTTATTGATTAATTATATACTTACCGTTAAAACGAAGTTAGTTTTACCCCTGCCGTCTACAAATTTATCATGTGTATCCTCCAAACTACCGATTTACCCCAAATCAATCTCAAATTTTCAATTTTGACCTGAATTACCCATTTAGAACTCATTTAGAATGAAAATCTTTTTTAATTCGACCCATTGAATTTAATTTTTCAATTTTCTCAATCTTGTTGAGTCCACCAAAACTAAAAAGAATGGATTTCTCCCTCATCATTGAATCTGTTGTAGTTGTTACATATCTTCAAAGCCATTGTTAAAAGCTGCTAAGGGTATTAGTTTTTGAATTGGAGCCTGAAACTTGAAGAACCAACCATGGAAACTTCATTGCCATTAATGGAGCTTGGAGCTTGAGTTTGAATTTCAGATTTTTACAAGCGAGTTCCAACTTCGAAAAATCAATAATTTCAACTTCTTCCCCAAAATACCCAAATCGAAAACAACACATCCATTTCTTCATAGCTGAAACCACAGATCTGAATTTGTGTAATTAGATGATTTCCCACCCAAAATTGCAGCAACATGAACTTTTTAGTTTCTTTCTTGCTGTTGGTTTCTAGTGGAATTTGATCACCTCGTACTGCCTTTTCGTCGTCGTGTGCGGCAAATTTGAAGAACTAGTGAATACATCTATACAAGTGACTTTTGGGAAAGAAGTTATTGGATTATTTCAATAGCAATATTGATCTTATTTTTGTGCATGAACATAAGGTTGTCATGTCTTCTTCTTCTGTTTTTGCTCCCAACATTGCTTCTTAAAAGCTCATTAATGGCTGGAATTTATTTGTTCATAAGGAATTGAAATGGGTTTTGGTGAATTTATTACTTTTTTTTATACATTTGGTATGTAAGATCAGATTAAATAGGTTATGGGTCAGATTTAATTGATAATTTGTTTTAAATGAATAATTCGGATCGAAATTGAGAATTTGAGATTGATTTGGGGAAATCGTTAGTTTGGAGGGTACAAATGATAAATTTGTAGACGGTAGGGTAGAACTAATTTCATTTTAACGATAGGGATATCGTCGACTAATACAATAAAGTTGTGTTCAAGTTGTTCTCCATATTTAGCAAATTGTTTCTTTAGGATGGAGATCCTCTTCATTTTCCCCAAGTTCTTGCTTGAATTGAAAACACGTGTCATAAGTTAAAATTAACGGGTAAGATTTAACTAACTAAATCAAGACTCTAACCATAGTTTAGATAATTAATTCCTTCTTTTTTAGTAACAATTTTTATCACCCCTTTAAACAATTTTTAATATATACAATAACATTTTTTTCCTCTATCATTGCTAGACTCTTTTTCAACAATTTTTTTTTACCTTTTCCCTCCATTTCAAAATAGTAACTCAAAATTAATTTAAAGATTGATCGTAATTATCAATTAAAAAAAGAGTAAAGACATAAAGACACCATCAAAGTTGTCCCGTATTTGCATAAAGACACCTTAACTTTCAAAGTGTCCTATCACCCCACAGAACTATTTAATATCGTTGTAAATGGGTCATTTTGACCCATTTCCTCGTTTGGATTGTTACCACGCACATGAGGCGCGTCATTCCGTGTTTTCACTGCCATGGACCAATTTAAAAGTGTCACGTGTCATTTTCTTTCTTTATTATTAATTATTTAATCAATTTATGTCATCTTCCCCAATTTTAAACCCAAAATAGCCGTTGATAGCCCTAATTTTTCGATTTCATGATTTTTTTTTCCATAACAAGATCAACGTTGGTTCTCTCTGTTTGACGACTTCATCATCTTCCCAAGAAAATAAGGTAGATTCGTTTTATCTTTTAATTTTCAGTATAAAACGTTAATTTGAAGTTTTTTATGGTTTAATTTCTTCTGAATTTTTGTTCACCAACAACAAAACATGATCGGGAAACAAAACCCGGCCCTCAATTTGTAAATGCAATAAGGAACTACTATCAAAATTTTGAAATGATTGTGAAGTAGACAATAAATCAGAAGAAGATGACAATAAAGACAATCTTGAAACAACTAAAACAGGTCGAAAAACAGAGGAACTAAAAGGAATTTGATAAGAAAGAAGGAAAAGAAAAATCAAAAATCAAAAACATAAAACAAAAGACCTTACAGAGAAGAAATAAATTTAGAAGAAGAAAAGGAAAAGGAAAGTTGAGAAATAAGAAAAGAAAAGGAAAAACGACTTTCTTCAAAGAACAGGGTTGGGTCGGGTAGAATTCTAGGGAGTAAGCAACACGCGCGACTACATAGACGAGAAAATGGGTCAAAATGGCCCATTTACAAATATATTAAATAGTTTTGTGGGATAATAGAACACTTTAAAAGTTAAGATATTTTTATGTAAATACGAAACAATTTTGATGATATATTTATGTCTTTTACTCTTAAAAAAAATATAAAAGAAGATGACGAGGACAGTAGGAAAATTATCATTCTTCTTCCGTCACTTTTACAGATTATCATTTTATAGCAAACATTCCTCTCTTCTTCTCTACAAGACATATTTTCTAAAAATAAAATTTGATACTATGAACATATAAAGTGTAATTTTATTTAATAATATAATATTATTTATGAGATTTTTGTGTACTTACTGATATGGGATATACACGCAAAGCGTGTAATGGGAGATTTTTAAAGATAAGTCATATCAACATATTTATATCACTAGAGAATATAGTATCTTAAGTTGATTCATATATTTCTTGTTCGATGGAAAATGTACTATTTCATTGTTATGGATTTTATTTAATGAATAATGAATAAAATATAAATGTGAAAATTACTATTGTCAATTTTAGTATTTCCTTCATAATAACTCAAAAAAAATTAATATAAGACGTTTTATAATAGTTATACGGAAAAAACGTGCAACATACATTTCCAAATACTAGTATATATATGGACAAAATAATGTTTAGCTATGATTGTGGAATTATTATAATTTTTGGAAGCAAGGCTATGATTGTGGAATTATTATAATTTTTGGAAGCAAATATATAAAATTATCTAAATTATGAGTAGGCCATTGGTTTAGTCAATTAAATTTTACCCATTATTTCTCCTATTTTATTTCACCTATTTTCTTCCTGTTTCCTCTAAGATCCAATAAAAGTTTTAATTTTTTTTTTTAAAAAATAAAATAAACTTCATGTTTAAAAAAATTAGGAAGAGAATTGTTTTTCTGTAGTTATAGACAAGATAATATGTTGCTAAGATTATGAAATTACAATCATTTTTAAAATCAAATAGATAATATATTTATTAACTAAATCATGGTTAGAGATTTACTTTGGACTATTAAATCTTAGTCATTTAATTTAACTTGTGTCATGTGTACTAGGGATGGCAAAATGGGTAATTAATATGGGTATCCACTCATATTTACCCATTGAAAATGGATTGGATATCCAACTCATTTAAAAATGGGTAAAAACGAATAATACCCAAATTATCCATTTAAAAGTGGATAGTTAAATAGATAAAATCAGTAAAAGATGTTCATTTACACAAAAAAAAAGAGTGATAAAGGGTGGGATACTGGTAGGGGGTGGGGTGGTAAATTATTTTTAAAAAAAAATTATGTAAATAATTTAAAATTGGTGGGGGGCTGGTAGGGGGTAAGGGGGTGTGGGGGTAGGGGGTGGGGTGGTAAAAATATTTTTTAAAAAAAGTTAATGAAAAAAAAATTAAATTTTGTTAATTTTTTTTTTGGATGGGGTGTGGGGGTGGGGGGATAAACTTTTAATTGTTTTTTTAAAAAAAAAATAAATGGACAAAATTCAAAATTTTATTAATTTTTTTGGGATGGGGTGGGGGTGAGTAGGGGGTAGGGGTGTACACGGTTTGGATAACAACCGATCCAAATCGAAAAATCGAACCAAACCGATAAAATAAAACCGATTTTATTTGGGTTTGGTTTGGTTTGGTTTTAGATTTTCGAAAACCGATAGTATTTGATTTGATTATGGTTTGATTCGAAAAAATCGAAGAAATAACCGAACTGATGAATTATATACATATATTTTATTAATATGCATACTTAATATATTATTTTTATAAACAACTTTAAAGATCTTACATATATTTTCTTTAAAATTTCTTTATAATTTACTTATTGAAAGCAAAAATGTCCAAGATGAAAACATTTATCTTATTGATTTCATGTATATGAGTGTCTATGACAATTCTTTGTGAGACTGAAAATGTTATTGTCTCTTCCTTCTAGGCCAATATAGTGAATTTTAAAGTTTTATTGATAGTAAATTTAGTAATCGAAAGTTCAGTAATTTAAGTCATTCTAACTATTTTTCGTTTTGCATGGATTGTTGTCACTTTTTTCACATTTTGAATGAATTGTTTCTTTTATTTTTGTGTATAACAATAACCGAATAACCAAACCAAACCAAATCGAAACCAATAACCACCAAATCGATAAATGTATATTATATTTGGTTTGGTTTGATTTTGATAATTTTAAAACCGATTAAGTTGGTTTGGTTTTGGTTTTGACCAATAACCGATCTAAACCGACCCGTGAACACCCCTAGTAGGGGGTAGGGGGTTGGGAGGGGGGGGGGCTGTAGGGGGTGGGTGGTAAATTTTTTTTAAAAAAATTTTCCTTAAAAATATTTAATGGAAAAAACTTAAAATTATGTTAATTTTTTTTGGGATTAAGGGGTAGGGGGTGGTGGGTTGGTAATTTTTTTTTTTAAAAAAATTAAAATTTATTTAATTTTTTTTTGGATTGTCTGTGGGGGGGGGGGGGGGGGGGGGGGTAGGGGGGCTGGGGATCTGGGAGGGGGTTGGGGTGGTAAAAAGTTTTTACATTTTTTTGGGATAGGAGGGTAGGGGGACTGGTAGGGGTGTAGTGAAGTGATAAAAAAACTTTAATTTTTTTTTGTTTTTAAAGCTTTTAACAAGATTTCTATTATAATGTGGGTAAATATGGGTACCCATATTATCATTGGGTAACTCGTTTTTACCCATTTAAAATGTGAGTCGAGTCGAGTAATTTATCCATTTTATTTAACTCATTTTTGATTGACTCATATTCAACTCGACTTGCTTGTTTGCCACTCCTATGTGTCACTAATCCAAGTAGTAACTAGAGAAAAAAAAATGAGAAAAGAGAAATTATCATTAAATAGGACTCTATAGCTATCATTTGCTTAATTATGGATAATAGCAAAATGTTAAGGGAGATGGGAGGAGGGAGGTGAGCGAGATCTGGGAGAGAGAGGAGAGAATATATTTTGCTGATTTTGGAGAATAAGAATACAAATACAAACTGATTTGTATCAAAATGAATACATATTAATAGGAGAGAGGAGAGCGAGATCGAGAGAGGGATGGAGGCGATCGAGATCGAGAGAGGAAGGAAAGAAGATTGTACTTTGTATTGTATTTTGTATCAATTGTATTCAAAATACAACAAAATTGTATTTGTTATTTATTTTGCATTGTGTTCTGTTTTTATTTTGCATCAATTGTATTCGAAATACAACGAATACAACCATATTTTATTCATCCTCTCTTTGATTGGATACAAATACATTTGGCAAAAAGGATGGATGCATATTATATTGGTATGAATACAAATACAATTGATACAAAAAAAAAATACAAAATACAGTTTTTCGAATACAATTGAAATAAAATACAAAACTCTCACCTATATTTGATTGAATACAATTGATACATAATAAATTTGAATGTATTTCTTCTAATTGGCAGGAGAGAGGGTGAAAGAAGAGAGAGGACGAGATAGAGGAGAGGGCAATAAAGAGGGGGGGGGGGGGGGAGAGGCAAGGGAGAGAACGGAAAGAGAAGGAGAACGAGAGGGAGAGGCAAGGGAGAGAGGGGAAGTGTTTGCTATAAAAGCTACATATTACTCTTTTTGTAATATTTTGAAACTATAGCTATTTTCCATAAATAAGTTGCTACTTTCAACTAGTTTGATAATTTTTTTCCTTTTTAAAACATAGTGCTTTTTTTTTTTATCAAAACGAATTCAATACATTTTAATATATTTATAATACATATATATTGCAGATATAATTAACTCTTAGTACATAATAAAGTGGTTATAGATGATAAATATTTTTTAAATATGATATATCAAGGTAATAAACAAAAATATGTTTAAAAGCTATAAATATCTATCTATAAATAAAAGGAGAAGAAAAAATGACACATGTCAACACCACAAATTTTTCAGAATTTTAAAATAATTAATAATTAAATAAATAAATATAGAAATATAGACACATATCAATAATTAGAATAAGAATGACACATGTCAACAATACAAATTTTTATAATTATAAAACAAATTAAATTAAAAATTGGTTATTGTTTTTCAAAATTTAAATTTTTTACAGTTATTTGAAACAATAGAATTTCATCATCATATATATATATATATATACTTTTTTTTTTGTTGAAACAAACAAATACGCTCTCTGCAATTTCTTAGTTCATGGCTATGTTTCTACTTGCATTTCCTTTGGGTGATTTTAGTGTTGTTTGAATATTTTTTTTTATGATTAGTTAATGAAGAGAATGTTATTAATCTGTGTATAAAAAATCAAAATTACTGATTTCAATAAACTTTGCAGAAACACGAAGTAACCAAAGTTTAATAAACCAGTAAGAATAGATGAACAGAAATTAATTGACAAAACTAAAATCTGTAAAAAAAAAACGTACCACAATCTGGAAAAACAAAATCAGAAAAAGATCAAGCCCACTGAATGCACAGTGTCCCCTTAAGGAAATTATTCCCCTCTAGTATCCGAGGTTTGATTTGGAATATGTCCTCCCAGGATAGAATGATCTCAATCACCAGTGTATTGATACCCAAAACTCTGGTGTCAGCGAACCACTCAACAGCAGTAAAATACACGAAGAAATTTTGTGCAGAAGAAGAAGAAGAAATCAGAAAAATTCGTAAGGAATAAATCTGAAGAATCAATGTATTTATAGGCAAGAGGAACTGGTTCCGAAAGGTTGCAATCCTTTCAGAATCCA